>NC_060170.1:24679085-24680126 GCF_021292245.1 Micropterus dolomieu | reverse complement strand
GGGTGGGACAGTTATCAAGCACGTAAAGTTTGGTTCAGATGTGAGCATGTACACTGAAGTTACGACAACTTCCGTGTCATGGCGAAGAGTTGATCTTTGACGTCACGCCACGGACACGCCCATTGACGAAAACTTGCAAATAGCACAACTTTTCATCTTCAATGCCTTTAGAAGGCACAGCAGAAATTTGAGGTCGGTCGGACTAAATCCCTAGGAGGAGTTCGTTAAAGTACGAAGTGTGTAAATCATCCAAAGTTTGACGTAAAATTCAAAATGGCCGACTTCCTGTTGGGTTTAGGCTATGGCTCCAAGAGACTTTTTTGTGCGTCTGGACAAGATACACGTACCACAGAAAATTCGTGCACGTAGGTAAAACGTGCGGCGGGAACTGCTTCGTTAAAAGTCACTTCCTGTTGCCAGCAGGTGGCGCTATGACTGTGGGTGAATATCAGCATGTACATGTGTTCAGGGCGGGACTCTCATCCTACATGTACAGTTTGGTCCAGATGTGAGCATGTACACTGAAGTTACAACAACTTCCTGTTTCATTGCGAATCATCGACGCCACGGACACGCCCATTGACGAAAACTCGCAAATAGCACAACTTTTCATCGTCAATGCCTTTAGAAGGCACATCAGAAATTTGACGTCGATCCGACTAAATCCCTAGGAGGAGTTCGTTAAAGTACGAAGTGTGTAAATCATCCAAAAATGGCCATAAAATTCAAAATGGCCGACTTCCTGTTGACTTTAGGCTATGGGTTCTTGAGGCTTTTTTGTGCGTCTTGATACGATACATGTCCCCAGAAAATTTCGTACATGTAGGTTGAACGTGAACGAGGGGCTAATCATTTCCAATTTTCAAGGTGGCGCTAGCGAGTCATTTTGCCACGCCCATGTGCGAAACTTGTAGAATACGAAATTTTTCACCGGTTCTGACATGTTTGCAAATTTTGGTGAGTTTTCGAGTATGTTTAGGCCATGTCATTTGGGCCTACTTTGCAGAAAAAAAAAAAAAAAAAAAAAAAAAAAAAATTAAA
>NC_060170.1:24673968-24678985 GCF_021292245.1 Micropterus dolomieu | reverse complement strand
GATTCTGAGGAGCTAGACGTGCTTAGCATCATGGAGGATGACTTCCGGGAGCCGGGCCGACGTCATCAGTCCGCGCCCAGCTATGAGAGGCGGGGCAGTAGCCGCGGGCCGGCAGTAACCTCAATGAGCTTTTCTGCAGCCCGAGCGCCACCCCCGCGTCGATCCTTGCCATCCTTTGCTGATTTAGCCATTCTTTCCTGATTTACACAATGAGTTGTGTAAATCATTGAACAGACCAAGAGAAAAAAAAAAAAAAAGCTGCTCTGCACGGCTGACTGCGTCCTCTCTGCTGGACTACAGCAGCGTGACAGAAACTAAGCAGAACGGCTTTGGAACGATGCCTCGGGTGGAGGAAGCGCTCGCGAGCTATCTTTCTCCCACCCTCGCTTCATTCCTTCAGACGCTGGCGCTCCCCACCAAGCGGTGTCGGACGACATCCGCTTTGGTGGGCAAGGCCTACATGGCAGCTGGTCGAGCTGGTGCAAGCCTGCACACTATGGCCATCTTGCAGGCGTACCAGGCCGATCTTCTCAAAGACTGTGAACTAGGGGGAGGTCCCTCTGAGGAGGACCTGACTGAGCTCCGTAGAGCTACGGACTTAACACTCCGTGTTACCAAGGAGACGGCCCGTTCCATGGGCTCCATGGCAGCATTGGTGGCTACGGAGCGCCATCTGTGGCTCAACCTTTTGGGCATCCAGGGGAAGGAGAAGGCTTTTCTCCTGGATGTGCCCCTCTCTCCTACTGGCCTGTTTGGTGAGGCAGTGGATACTGTCGTCAGCAGGTTTCAGCACACTAAAACGCAGGGACAGCCCTCGTCTAGATCCTACTGCCGGAGCCAGAAGCGAAGCGTCGCATCCCGTAGTCCCCCTCAACAAACCTGGGACACGAGGCGGCGCTCTAGCCCACAGCCCCCCGAGAGAGACTGACCTAGGTCCCCATCCCTCAGGGCGGCTCAGGCAACAGGCTCTGTATTTTTTGCAGCTGGAAAACAATTGGGCTCACACACCGTGGGTCGCCGGCGAGTTTTCCCTGGCGGTCCTCCGCTTCAGGGTGCCACCGGGGACCTACGCATAACACCGGCCACCAGCCCCAAGGGGCTGTCGTCCTCGCCCACCTTCAGCGTTTGGGGCTGCGGCTCAACACGAAGAAGAGCATGCTGACGCCCGCCCAACGGATTACGTTCCTAGGGGTGGTGTGAGACTCAACGACGATGCGGGCCCACCTGTGTCCCGCACGCTTCGAGTCCATTTTGTCCTCAATGACCATAGTGCAGTTATGCCGCGCCATCACTGTGAAACACTTTCAGAGGGTGTTGGGTCTCCTGGCAGCAGCGTCCAGTATAAATACCTTCTGGACGACTGCACATGAGAGCCCTGCAGTGGTGGCTAAAATCCAAGGGATTCTCCCCGAGGGGAAATCCGCTCCGTCTGATACGGGTTACGAGCAGGTGCCTTCATTCCCTGTCTGTATGGAGGAAATCTTGGTTCCTGTCCCAAGGGCCCGTGTTGGGAGCGATCTGTCGCCGAACAATTATTTCGACAGACGCCTCACTCACGGGATGGGGCGCGGTCATGGACGGCCGCTTTGCGAGAGGCTCCTGGCAGGAGCATAATTTTTCCTGGCACATAAATTGCCTGGAAATGTTGGCGGTATTCAGAGCTCTGAGAAGTTTCCTGCCCGCCCTCCGCAGTCGCCACGTCCTTGTCAGAACCGACAATACGGCAGTGGTGGCCTATTTGAATCACCAGGGGGGGCTGCGCTCGCGCCCGTTATGCTAACTGGCACATCAGATCCTCCTGTGGTCCCAGCAGAGACTGCTGTCCCTCAGAGCGATGTACGTCCCTGGGACCCAGAATCAGGGAGCAGACCTGCTGTCGAGACAGGGGCTGAGGCCCGCGGAATGGAGACTCCACCGCGAGGTGTGAAAAGTTTGGCCCCATGGACGTGGACTTGTTTGCAGACTACGCACTGTCCCCTGTGGTTCTCCCTCTCGCCCCCAGCCCTACTAGGGCTGGATGCCATGGTGCAGACGTGGCCGAGGCTGCGTCTGTACGCTTTTCCCCCAGTCGCTCTGCTCCCGGGGGTTCTGGAGCAGGTCCATCAGGACGGCGTCAGCCTACTACTAGTAGCCCCGTTTTGGCCGGCACGAGTGTGGTTCTCGGATTTAATATCGCTCTGGGAGGGCCCGCCCTGGCAGGTCCCTCTGAGGAGAGACCTGCTGTCCCAGGCGGAGGGCCGGATCTTTCACCCGCACCCCGCCCTGTGGCAGCTGTGGGTCTGGCCCCTGAGGGGGCGCAGTTCCTGGAGGCGGGCCTAACGGCAGGAGCGGTCGAGACACTACTCAGCTCTAGAGCCCCATCCACGAGAGGGATGTACGGCCTGAAGTGGAATGTGTTCACCACCTGGTGTAGAGAACGGGCGGTGGACCCAGTTACCTGCTCGGCAATTATGATACTGGAGTTTCTCCAGCACCGTTTCTCCGTGGGCCTCTCCCCGTCCACGCTCAAAGTATATATGGCTGCCATTGCAGCATTCCACGCCCCTCTGAGTGATGGGCCCCTGGGGAGGCTTCCACTGGTCGTGCGCTTCCTCCGTGGAGCCCGGAGGACCTGGCAGTGATTCTCGAAGCGCTGGCTGAGGCCCCCTTCGAACCCCTGGAGTCGGCTGAGGCCAAGCACCTGACCGTTAAGATGGCCTTTCTCCTCGCTATAACCTCTCTGAGGAAGGTGGGGGATCTCCAGGCACTTTCGGTTTCTCCCCGATGCCTGGAGTTTGCCCCGGGGAGGGTCAGGGCCATCCTGCACCCTTGTCCAGGCTATGTCCCTAAGGTTCCGTCCAGTTTGGCAGGGTCCACGGTGCTGCAGGCGTTTCATCCCCCACCTCATGTGACGGCGGAGGGCGGGAGACTTCATCTGCTCTGCCCTGTCAGAGCGCTGAGTATTTACACTCTGAGGTCTTCCCGGTGGAGGAAAGCAGACCAGTTGCTGGTGTGTTTCAGGTCCCCCAAGGCTGGGCTCCCCGCTTCTAAACACACCATCAGTAACTGGATCGTTCAGACTATTTCCCTGGCCTATCAGGTGCGCGGTTTGCCTTAACGGCGCACTCTACTCGAGGCATGGCGGCTTCTAGGGCCCTCCTCGCAGGGGCGTCGCTCCAGGATTTTTGTGACGCGGCTGGCTGGGCCACCCCTCACACTTTCATCCGGTTTTACAGTCTGGACCTTCCTTCTGCACCCAGCACCCGTGCGCTTTCCTCCTAGTCGTGCCGTCAGGTTCTGGGGGCGGGCGGGGTTTCGGCACGGCCTAAGTGGGTATCTCGTTCCCATAGTGTCGTCACCGATGCAGTTCGAGTTCCCTCGAAGGGGAACGTCTCGAAGTGTAGAAAGGGCTAATGTGTCCTGAACCGTTCTAGCGGTTCTAGATACTGCATTTTTTAGGCCAATACATACATTGTATTTTAGATGTAAAAAATCAGGTAATAATTTTTGTATCCTTGATTAGTTTTTTATAGAACTGTGCTCTCATACTGTATGAAACAGTATGAAGAATGAAACCTGTCGGGTCTGTTAGGTGAACAAACTATGTAACTGCAATAATGTTTCTAAATGTCCTCAAACTGATTTTTGGCAAAAATGTTTTGTTTCTTGTTACTACTCGCCCAACATGCAGATACTGATATTTCTGCAATGAACTAATGTCTGTCGATATATTTGCTTTTATTAGCTATTATTTATTACTCTAGTTCTATTTTTTTATCCAATTGATTATTGTTGTGCTTATACTAGCCCTGTAACATTGTCAGAAATACAGTATTTTGATTTAAATTGTATTCCATTTATTTGTTTATTTTGCAGATACAATGCATGTTGATTAAAAGGAAAAAATGTTAAATGGGCCAGAGTTAGCCATTCTTTGTTCTTAGCCAGATGTTAAAGATTTATGGCGTTACATCATACCTCTTAGATATTAGTATTACATACAATATTAGCATAATTAATGTCAGTGACAAAACTGATACTGAAACACTATTGATTTTTGAAACAATGCAGACTTACAGGAATAATTTTGGGAAATATGTTTCGTAGAGAGTTGCACGGATTAAACAAACAAGCTATAACGTGTTAATTAGTGAGCTTTAGCTTTAGAGTGTCTGTTAGGCTGATGTTGTTACCTTTGGACAGAGCCAGGCTAGTTGTTTCACCGTTTCCCGTCTTTGTGCTAAGCTAGGCAAAATGACTGCTGTCAGGAGCTTCAACATGGACAACATGGCAACTTCCCAAAAGTGAAGCAAGAACATCTCAATCGCCCCCTGGTGGCTGGTTGCTGTATAGGTTATGAACCCCACCCACTCTATGTTAGCGGATAGAACATGAGCCAAACTATATAATCAAAGTGCACGTCAAACATACGCGTTCATTTTTATGTTAAGTTTATTTTTTTAGTTTGGTTATTTGATGCTATAAAACAGGGATGTCATGATTCATGATTGATAGCTGAGCCTTGTTTGCGATTGAGTTGGCAGGGTGTATGGGCGGGACATCAATGCTGTGGCTCAAACCCCGATCATTACTGCGCAGACTCTGGCTTCAAATGACGCCACCAGTGCAAGATGGCAGCGCCCATATCTGGGGTACTTTGACTTAATTTTTTAACAGTGGGAGAAAGCGGAGACACGTCGTTCATCTTCATATGCTGTCGTATACAGTCAATGTCTCAGACTAGTAGCATAGATGCTGCTATACGAATTTATCACAGCCTCACTATGCCACGTGACTCCTCCATCTCAGTGGTGTTGGAAGAACAAACCTGAAAAAAGATTTACAGCCTCTCTTCTAAAGAGGCTTTGTGAATCCTTCTCAGTGTGATTCATTCTGATTTTCAGAGTCAATGTGATTTGTCATGATCAAGAGAGACAGTCCGTACCTGGGGAGTTAGCGTTGTTGCTAGTGCTGTTTGTGTTTTCCGTAAATGTGTGTATGTGTGTTTGTGGGGGGGGGGGGGGGGGGGGGGGGGGGG
>NC_060170.1:24604342-24673948 GCF_021292245.1 Micropterus dolomieu | reverse complement strand
GTTTGGGGGGGGGGGGGGGTTGCTGGTTTTGGGGCAGGGATATATCCTGGCAGGTTGTATTTCTTTATTTTTATTATTCTTTCTTTTCTTGTTTGTATTTGTGAAATGCTGCTTTGTCAGCAGGTCAGGTAGATTTTTTTCCTCCCCCAGTTTTTCTTTTCCTGCACAAACAAACATTAAGTGCGCTCACACACACACACACACACACACACACACACACACACACACATGCACACACATAATCTCTGCTTTGTCCTCTTTTCATTTCTTTCCCTCCCTACCTCTCTCTCTATGTGTGAAGGCAAACTCAGCAGACCTCCAGGCTGCAAGGGAGTAAAGGCATTCTGGGTAATCCAGGGTGCGAGAAAGAAGAGGGAAAGAAAGGGGGCAAAAACTCTTACAAAATCCCAATACACACTCCATGCTGTGCATGATGTTATACACTCAGACAAACACACACACAAACAAACCAAATCCAGCCTCTCGTCACTGAAACACAGAGATACAATGTCCATCTGTGTCCATCTGTAGATTCATCTGCTGAGACAAATACAGGCTCTGTTTGCAGCAGAATATGGAACCAAAAAGCTGCATGGCATCCTGTTCCCTGTTGCCGAACATTAACGATTGGGAGATATGGCGGAGAATGAGGGAGGATGAGGGAAAAGCGAGGGTGGTGGTTGGAGTAGAGGAGGACTCAGGAGTTTCATCAGTCCGCTTTTATCTCGGCTCTGATTAAACCTTGTTCCTGTCTGACCTAAAAAGTCAGCTGGCAGAAACTTCAGAGACTGTGGGTGAATTTCACTGGAGCTCTTTACACCCAGCCGATGCCTTCAGAGAGGAAGAGAAAGCAGAGGGGAGATCAGAGAAATAGAACAGAGAGTGGGCAGATAGTGAAAAAAATACACACGGACACAGGCATGCTGACTTTATGTGCTCACTGTTCACACATTATCATATACATGCATGTACACTGTCCCACTATGCATGTTGTCTGGTCTGTATACCAAATAAGGATGAGGAAGAGGCCGGTGCTGGGCGGTAACTCGGGGTTAGTAAGTGGTACAATGCCACAGGAAGCAAACAGAGGCTGTGCTGAAATGTGCCAGCGCCACCCGTCTGGGGCAAGCACAACAAAAAAACACAAGGTATAAAAATAAACCTGAGCCGCCATGGCAGGGCATCTGCAGAAACAGGAAATGCCCCACTGAGGGAGAGACAGCAAGTGAGAATTTAGGAATTCCAAATTTATTGATGTTTGTTTAAGTTAGGTAACAACAGCAATACTGCTATATACTGTTTAAAGTATCAAAAGTAAAAGTACGTTATAATGCAGAAAAAAGTGAGTGAATATTTTACTCTTATATACTATATTATTGGATAATCTTTTGATGCATTGATGTTTTAAGTAGCATTTTGCTTTTCAAGTTGCAGTTGATTTTAACTGTTATATTGTGTTGCGTAGTTTAATCCTTAACAGTGCATCATATTTTATAAACTCATCATATTGGAGGAAAATGTACACTAAATAGCTCTGACATGTAGTGGAAGTTGAAGAATTATAAAGTAGCATCAAATGGAAATACTCACGAAAAATACTTCAAATTTGTATTATACCGCAGTACTTGACTAAATATACTTTCCATCATTGCTGAGCAAAGAGGTGTTGAGTATCTTGAGTTGTGATTTTTACTCTGTTTCTTTGCGTGTGTTTGCATGTGTGTGTTTGCATCTTTAAGAGTGCTGCAGCAGCTCCCAGCCCCGTCCTTGGGAACCTTCCCCCAGGAGATGGCATGCCAGTGGGGCCAGTCCCTCCAGGATTCTTTCAGGTATATGGTACTTACCACTTACACAGTTTTAAATTATACTATTAAATATTCGTTAACAAATGTGAATATTTAATCATAAAGCTTTTCCTCAAATCACTCACTCACTTATACTTCACTGTATGTAATAATATACAGTATCTTTGCATGTGTGTACAATTTGCATTTATCTGTGTGTGGGGGGAATCACCATGTGTCCCTCAAAACGGAGAGAAAAGACAGGAGAAATAAATAGCTTTTAAACAAAAAGATACACATCCAGCTTTGCCCCAGATCATCTCTGTTCTCCATCAGAAGGACAGTTGTATATTGATTAATCGTCATTATCAGTCATACTCAGACGCTCGCATCTGACACACAGATCAATAGCCTTCATAGGCATTTCACAGCTCTGCTTTCAAAAAACTGCACTATGAGTCCAAACAGCCTTTTCCATCTCCTTCTGAAAATCAATAGTTCTTTGAAGACAAGGTCTTGTTAAGACTCATTGGTTAAAGAAACCAACAATTATCAGATTAACAGAAAATTTATTTGAATATGGTCAGAATATCACCGAAGGTGAATCGTGTGGTTAACTGAATTTTATGGCAAAAAAAATAAATGCAGATCACAGACAATGCACACTCATGCCCATAAAGCTATATCCACATATCTAGCTTTCAACATTACTTATGTATTATTATTAAATGTATTGATTTAGTAACTCCATATGTTCAGTTGTTTGCATTTATTTGTTCTGAATGTATGTATGTGGGGGATAGCTTGGTGATTTGAGCCTGTAGGGAAGTTGAGCCACCCCTTGTTTCTCGGCAACCATAGACAAAATTGGTCATATGAATACACATTTTTGAAGATTTAATCATTTTACTCACCCTGTGATGACGAGAGGCCCAGGGAATAAGGGAATAAGCACATTTAATTTCAAAAAACTGTTTTTTGCCGTTCAAAGTGATTTTTGTATACGTTCATGGAGTCCTGATTCTAATGTCTGAACAATTACAGACATGTTTGAAAAAATCTTACGCATGTGTTAGTGCTTTAGGAAGTTACAATATGAGGTTATACTGTTAGCATGACATTACCCTCAAACAGCTGGATGACACACTTTTGTTAAAATGGCAGGGATGGGTTAATTTAAATTGTGTGACATTATGCATTTTAGACCAGAAACGATCATGTCATGCTTCTATAAATGGAAGACAGACAGGCTTCAACTCCTCTTGTGAATTTGGACAGAGGAGTGGGAGAGGTACAAAAATGGGAAGTTCATTCATCAGGTGGCACGAGACATGACGATAAATATGATGACTTTAAAGTGATACATTAATATGAAAAAACTGGGAAACATAGTGGAAATGTTTCACTACTAAATGCAACTGAATGTTGGGACCTCGCGTTTGAGTTTGCACGATAAAATGCCATTGATGTCCCCGACCCCCATGTCGCTCAACTTATCCTCTCCCTTAAAATATGGCTTTCCAAAAAAGAAGTGGCCCAACTTGCCACATATCAGGGGCAGGTTGAGCCACTTTGTTTTTGGAAAGCCATATTTTGAAAACAGTTTATTTTAGATCTAAATTGATTATTCCCAAGGATGCACCACATCCTAAAATATATGTACATGTTTTAGTTGAAGACCTTACTGTCATGTCCTCACTTTAAAGACACATCAAGTAAAAACTGGCTAAACTCGCCCCGCTCTCCCCTATGCATGGAAACAATCATTTTAATCATTATAGTATTTAGGTAGACCTAAAATACTGTAGCTGTTCCTGATCAAAACAAGTGGACCATTGCTCTCTAGTGGCAAGTTATTGTATTGCTTCTCCAGCACTGCAGACTGGCTTTTCTGACCACAGTGGCATCAATTCAGCAGACATAGCAACAGCATTGCTACTGTCTGTGGTGAGGACAAGTGAAAACCCATTCAAAGCTGCAAAAGAGCTTCTACCACATGCTGCCAAACTGCACACAGTTAACACATACACTTACATCATTATTTACAAGCCTTATATTTTATTCTCTCATTTTTTTCACTTTTTCCATAAATCCAATGCAATGAAAATGCATCGGTTTCCTGACTCTGCTGTCATGGAACTGTTGTTAAAAGAAAATGAGCCCAAAACTCAACAGAAGACATACGCAGTAGTGTTGTTTGGTTTCCTGTTTTGGAGAGGGAAAAAACTCCTGCTCACAGAGCCGTGCCAGCAGTGCCTACATGTACCAGGATGCATTGTGCACGAGCTTCGTATGCCCACCCAGTGGGCTTCTCTGTGACAGCAAAGCTAATGCTAGCTGAGCTTACCAGCAGTCAACCTACTACTCTTATTATTAGTTGGCTTTAAATGAGGCTTTACGTTTACACAGGTTCTGTTGATAGTCCCTCAATAATACAACCCTCTCGGCCCTTATGGTCTCTCATGTATACCTTCGTATCGCACACACTGGCTCTCTCGAGGTGGACATGTCCCCATCACTTTTTGAAGTGGTTGATTTTGTCCCCATCATTTTTTGAAAGCGGAATTAATGGAAAAAAAAATGTTTTGAATAATAGCTGGCACCAAAATCCATTAACTAACAAATGAAAATGCTTTTGAGAAAGGTTTATTTGCACAATAAGAAAACATGCAATGTAAATATAGAGGAAACAAATGTGCATTGTCCTAAAAAAGTAACTTAAAAAATACAACCTCTCCCTTTAAACATGACAAGCAGCAGTGTGCAGCATTGACAGTTTAACATCTAAAGATAAGGTTGATTTACTATCTTCCGTTTTATGTATGTTTATATTCTAGGGCAGAGATATTGGATACCTGTTGTTATCGCTGGGTTTACTTATATGCACTGGTACTTACTATACAGTAGTGGTTTTGACATTGTTTGATTGACATGGTGTTGCAAGTGTGGATGTATTGGATGTGACCTGAGTATTTTCGGCTATTGTCGTAATTTATTCAATTTAGATCAACTGCATTTACCATAAACACTGATTAGACATCCACATCAAAGGTGCCAAATTTAAGTATGTAGTGTTTTGGCATGGAGCCATTTGTCACGGCAAACCTAAATATGTCATGCATGTAATAGATTCTGTGCACAGTATTTATTATCTTGAGTGATTCAACCTGCATTTATACTGTTTGTTTCAGCCATTTATGTCACCTCGATACCCCGGAGGACCCAGACCACCCCTGAGATTACCCAATCAGGTAAGAGCCACACTGACACCTGCAGGTGGCAGACAGAACCGTGGATAGTAGGAATAGAAAGTATCTGTGTGGCCATGATGAGAATGCTGTTTGATGGATTTTCCTCCCTCTGTAGGGACTTGGAGGAGTCCCAGGTGGTCAGCCTATGTTACCCAGTGGAATGGACCCTACCAGACAGCAAGGTACACATAGACACACTCGGATGCACAAACACAGACATACTGTAAGATATAACGGCACATGTGCCCAGTTATTACCCAGTTTATTAGCATTATTTTATCTTTTGATTTCAACCAAAAAGTATTTTCTGTGGAGCCACAGCCTGTGGAAATGACATCCCAAAACTATTGATAAAACTAAGAGTCTATTGCCACATTAGAAGTTCTGTAAAGCTGCTCTAAGACACTTACATTAACATGCTCATATAACAATGCCAACATGCTGATTTTTAGCAAGTGTGTCATCATTTTGTTTTAGCATCTTGCATTGGTAACAGCTGTTAATTAGCAATTAACTCAAAGTAAAGCTTTGTTTGTTGTCTTCAGTTTTGCAGTAAACCGAAGTATTGGACAAATTAAAAATATTGACCTGATGATGGTGCTGAATGAAAAGTTAAGGCTAATCAGAAAAGTTATAGTTCATCCTGCGGGGAACATGAATGTCGGTACCAGAATTAGTGCCAATCCATCAAGTAGACATTAAGATATTTCACTCAAAATCACAAATGTCAAACTAATCGGTCAGGGGATTACCAAAGTCAGATTACCATAGTCAGTAAGATCATCCTCGGGGGTCCGTGAAACCAGAATTTCATGGCAGTCTGTCAAATAATTGTTAAGATTTTTTTGTCGGGACCAAAGTTGTAAACCGGGCTGACATTGCCGTCTTTTAGAGCAATGCCTCTAGCACACACTGAAGAGCCACGCTGTTGCACTGGCTGGTGCTGTGTATGTCTTCATTACGATGAATTTGGTTGCTGCAGTTCATTCTGAAACAACTACATCGTTGATCTCTGGAGAATCACAGTGGAGATCACATAGAACGTTCTGGGAAGAGGTTTTATATGCTTTCGCTCTTTTTGAAGAGATGTGAACACTCGTAATGAAAGAATATGTCACCCAAGGCATCTTTATGTATTTTTAATAGTTTTTTGGTGACAATGAAGTTCTACAGCAAGGCGACATAAGCTACATTAGTCTGTGGCTGCACAGACAATGCTTGTTAGACGAGTGAATCGTTAGTTTAGTCTCTCCATGGGATTTGTTGACGATACTAATACAAATCTTCTTATCTTTTAAGTACAACCCCATTTACACAAAATACTCCCTCCACCAGACAACACATAAATTATGCATGAAAGAAGCAGAATGTTCAGTTTATGTTCAACTCAACTCAGACTCAACTGTAAAATGTTAAATAATGGTCTCATCATCTCCTCCTGGGGATTCTGAAACACTAATGTGTCAAGACAAAGGTGTAAGACAGAAATTATCCCACTCTGACAAATCCTGAATACAAAACCGATGGTTTTATTTTGAAAGTTTTTTCTTTCTTTCAGGACATCCAAATATGGGAGGACCAATGCAGCGGATGACTCCACCCAGAGGCATGGTACCACTAGGGCCCCAGGTATGGGACCAGATGATTTGTGGTAACATTTACAAAGCATTGGGTCTCTCTTGTAGACATAACTATGGATATTTTGTTGCTTTTGTTTTTTAGAACTATGGAGGTGGGATGAGACCTCCACTGAATGCTCTGGTTGGTCCTGGGATGCCTGGCATGAACATGTGAGTGATATCTACATGATGTAACACACACACACACACACACACACACACACACACACAATGTAAATATAAATGACCTCCCCACATTTCTCTCACTCAGAGAGACAACATTAAACTACAAACATACTTACCTTAATCTCTCACTACAGTAGATGCACCCAGCCATTATATTTATGTAGCTTTTAATTACAACTTTACTGTATGTTCTTGGCTTTTAGAGGTCTGGAAGTGGAGCTAGGAGCCAGCTTTCCTCTATTTTGTCTTCTTTTTGTCTTTTGTTAAAACATGTTGTTCCCATCACCTCTTAGGCAACAGAAGAGCTTGTTGTTGCCAAGTCTTCTCAAATAAATTGGAAACAAAGAAGCTTGCCAAAAGCAGAAAACTAAAGTGTGTGTGTGTGTGTGTGTGTGTGTGTGTGTGTGTGTGTGTGTGTGTGTGTGTGTGTGTGTTCTAGGGGACCTGGTGCGGGTAGACCCTGGCCAAATCCTCCAAACTCCAATTCGGTAAGTGCTCTAATAAAGACACCCAACAGAAAGTTTAACAGTTATTTCATTTCTTTCATGAGTCCCTTCTGTATTTTTGCAGACTCCTTATTCTTCTGCATCTCCAGGAAGTTATGTGGTATGTATGTTTGAGATTAAAGTGTTGTAGAGGCTGTAATTCATTAGTTCATGAGTGAATGTTATGTAAACCAAAACTGTAATTTTAGGGACCTCCAGGGGGAGGGGGGCCACCTGGGACCCCAATAATGCCAAGTCCAGCAGGTATGTGTGTGTGTGTGTGTGTGTGTGTGTGTATGTTTTTCATGTTAATTCGTTGGGACTAACCTGAATGCACACTAACCTATAGGGACTATGTCACCATGAAGACAAAAATTGAGGTCTCCATGGGTTCAGGCTTCTTTCAGGTTAAGGGTTTTGCCTGGTTTTAGGGTTCAGGTTACAATTGGGTTTTTAGTCCTAGGTTTAAGGTTAGGCATGTAGTTGTGATGGCCAAGATTAGGGTAAGGGGCAAGGGAATGCATCGTGTCAATAAGATGTCCCCACAGGGATAGTGGAACAAATGTGTGTATGTGTATGTTGATGCTCTTTCCTTTTCTTATTGTTTCTCCATTTGTTATGTCAGATTCAACCAACTCTGGCGACAACATGTACACTATGATAAACACAGTCCCTCCAGGTGGAAGCCGACCAAATGTGAGACATTTTTCTCTCAGTATGTCATTGTATCTGAGTATGCTGCAGTGCAAATGGATTGTGTGTGTGTGTGTGTGTGTGTGTAACAGCTGTTTGATGTAAAAAATGTGTTGTTTTTTTAAACTTGTTTTGTTAATGGTACATTTCCGGACAGGTTTATCATTGTCTCCTGTGTCTCTTGATCTCAGTTCCCTATGGGTGCAGGTGGCGACGGTCCATTAGGGGGAATGGCTGGAATGGAGCCCCATCACATGAATGGGTCATTAGGTACAGGAACGAGTAGCTTGTAGAGCATGTACTGTATTGCCACTAAATCTCTGGTTGTGTTTTTCCCTAATTTGTCAAATAGTTTAAGCAAAATGAGCATTTGATAAATGTGTCATTTTCATACTTGCGTTCCCTCTTTCAGGGTCAGGCGATATGGACAGTCTCCCAAAGGTAAGAGAAAATATTTTTCTGCTTTGAAACTCCAGTTTGCAATTGCACTGCACGTCTGATTTTTTAGCCTTAATAGCATAGCAATTACCATCAAGCTGGGTTTTACATGCTTTTTTAACAGAACTCACCTGGTAACCTAAGTATGAGTAACCAGCCCGGGACCCCGAGGGAGGATGGAGAGATGGGAGGAAACTTCCTTAACCCTTTTCAGAATGAAAGTGTAAGTCACTTGTCATCTACTGATTAAAGGGATCTTAGGTGTTTGGTGTTCAAAACACCATACCCATACTATTAGGTTAAACACAAAAATTTAAAATGGGTTCATAAAATGTTAAGGAGTAGTTTGACATTTTGCAAAAACATGCATTTGCTTCATTGCAAGATGGATACTACTCTCAAAACGGCAAACCAGCTAACCTGCCTCTGTCCAAAGGAGAAAAAATGTCAAATTACTAGCACCTCTTAAGTTTACTCAACATGTTTTATCTGTTTAATCCGTTTAGAGTTGCTGGTAGGCAGATTTTGTTACGTTCTGACAGAGGCTAGCTGTCTAGCTGTTTACCCCTATTTCCAGTCTTTAGGCTAAGCTAAGTGGCTGCTAGCTGTAGCTTCGGATGTGCCATACAGGCAGTATCGATCTTCCCATCTAACTCCGGGAGGAAATCAATAAAGCATATTTCCCATCATGTGGAACTATTTGCTTAATGTTTGACAGGGTTCGTAGCGCCCGCATTCATGAAAATCATTGGACAATCCATAGCATTTTGGAGGGATACTGTTGTACAACAGTGAAAAATGCTTTTCTCTCTCTCATACACAGACATACACACATACTTATTTTTTCTCATGTCATCTTTGCAGTATTCTCCAAACATGACGATGAGTGTGTGAAGGCTCTGGAAGCAGGTTTGGTCAGTCGCTCAGTAAGATGGTGTGGATCGGTGAGAAGCAGAGAGACAGGATGTGATGTCATCTAAGCCAGTGACTCTTCCTCCACCGCCAACCTGCCTAGTCGGGACAGTTGCCAGAGGTTCCGTCCTTCTACGACCCCCACCCCACCCTACCCACCATTGTTTTTGTCCACGTCTCTTCTCTCCTGTTTCTTCTCACGTTCTAAGTCGTGACTCCGCTACATTCATCAGTTCTTCCTCTGCAACTATGAGACTGTACAAAGGAACCAAATTGAAACAACTCTGAGGAGAACTCTTTGTATATTTGCATACAGTGTGTATGAGACTGTGCACACACTCCAGTTACAGGCAGATGTCTCGGCCTTTTGCATCATATCACACAGTTCATGCCCAAAAATGAAAGGCCAGTATCCTATTTATTCTAAAGTTTTAAATGATTTAAAGAGATATATATATACACTTTTTGATTGACTTTGAAATATAATCTGTCTGGCTGTCACGTTGAACATCTTTTGTCTTCATATATTACTTTGTCCATTACTGGAGGAGAATTGGAGGGACATCAAAATCATATTACAATGGGGTTTATTTGAGGCTTGTGCAGATATTTGTAGTCCAGAAATTTTAAATTTTTTCAACTTTTGTGGGTCTAAGGAATTTTCATCCCCAAACTCAGCCACAAATGTGGAAAATGTAAGATTTTTTCCTTCTGCCTCACCTCTATCACATGTTTGCGAGGCCTGGTGAGGCAAATGAAGTGCAGATCCAAGTCAGCTCTTTGTTCAGACATTACTCATGATTTGCAGAAAGGATTCAGCACAACTTGGAGTATTTGCCTGCATCTTGAATTTGAAGTCACATTAAATGGTTATTGAGAAAAAAAAAAGAGCTTTGTTCGATTATCGTCACTAGTGACAATTACAGGATAAAGGTAAATAGTAAAGTAGTAAAACAGCAGCAAAAGCAGTAAAGTAGAAGAGCTATTTGTAAGAGAAAGAATGTGTTATTTCTTCTTTCAAAAGTTATGTAGTCTCTCTTTAAATCATTATCAGATCAGTCACTATGCTAACTGTATTTGATTGGTTTGCACAAAGTGTAATACCCAATAGTACAGAAAGTTTTTTTCATAATTAAATGATGCATCTTTCTGTATTCAGCGATAAACATTGTTGTGATTCAAATTGTAAGACTCCCCACTGTGAGTGGTATACCGAATTTCCCTTTGGATGATTTTAAATTCTGTTGACTGCACAAGCACAGGGCTTTAATATGGGGAGAGCAAAAGATCCTTAAAAAATCTTTAGAACTTTACTCACATTTTTTAGCAGTTTACATCCTGGAGCCACAGTTGCAAAATGGGTACAATGAGCCACATTCTCTGCAGATAAAATCTTAAAATGGAGGGTAAGACACAAGCTTATAATGTCACTTTGGTCACTCATACTTTATTGTCATCCGGATAAACTGTGATCTCAGTGTGGTGTGGAAGGTTGGTTGGTACAAAAAAGCTAAAATAAGCTTGTTTTTAATCAATGTTTAAAACTTTTTTCACTGCCCAAGTTGTATTTTCATTGTGTCCAAAGGTTGATACTCCTGTGAACATTCTCCTCTCCCCTCCCTTACTGCAAAGTGTACAGCTCACAAATGTAGCTCCTCTGTCTTGTATATGTATTTGATATTATTATTATTATTATTTAAAGAAAAACCTGGAGAGAAATAATTGCATAGGGGAGGGATGGACTGATGATGCATCACAACTGAACAGAGATATTTTATTTTGTTTTTGTGTTAGATTGAAGCCATAAGTGGGAGAACAAGATGCATTTGTAAATTGGATCATGTTTTCTGTTTTGTGGCAGTATGTGGGACTCCATTTGTGATGTGTTCATTTTCTCTTTTTTATTCTTGTATTATGTTTTTGTAAATACACAGAGAAGTATTTCATGGGTTTTGAATATGCTAGTATAAAGCTTCTCTTCCCTTACTCAAGGTGTCAGCTCTTTTCATTTGTGAGGACTGCGTGTGTGTGGACATGAAGTCAGTCACTTCAGGGTGTATTGAGTGTGTTTGTAGACAATGTAATGTTATCACGAGTCTCTCTGAATTTTGTGCTGCCTGTGTTGTACAGTTGTCTCCAGTGTGACAACATTTAAGAACAAAGACTGGCTCTGGCGATCACAGTCACAGTTTTAGCAGTTCAGCTTCATTCCAGGATTACTGGCAGTCATGCTTGTCACCCACTTTGTGACAGAATTTTGTCTAGAGAAGACCACTGCACCCAAAAGTCAGAAGTTTTTCAAAAAGAACTGAAAACAGGTGGGGCATAAAAGTGACAGTTTGACATTTTGAGTAATATGCTTATTTGCTTTCTGGCCGAGAGTTAGATGAGAAGATTGATACCACTCTCAAAATGTCGAACTATTCCTTTTTAGTGTAATACATGGTCTATTCAGAAAGACACCACTCTCCTGGAGCCCAGCACTTGCTGCCCCATGTTTTACAGGCTCATTTTCATTGATGGCGCACAAATCACGGTAGCTGGGGGGATCAGTGCGGCAACAACCTTTTTACAAATTGATTTACACTGTGGCTGGAATCCAGTATAAGACGGTGGAAGATTTATCTTTTGCCAGCTTTAGAGGTGCACTCACAGTGAAAGAAGACTGTTCTGTAGTTATTATGTGGTTGCCACATTATTATACCCAGCAGGAGAACCTTAGAAGAAATTATTTCAGAAAGTTTTAATGTGACGGTTTAAGTAATAAGTAACATATACATATACCTCAGACTGTGTGATCTACGCATATTGCAGGAGTGCATTTCTCACGATCAGTCACTCTATCTCTCTTTCTGTCCTCACAACACAAACACAGAGAAAGAGTGAGACTATCACCCACAGAAGGAATAATCCACCCTGCACAAGAGAAAACAGTAGGAGGGAACCTTTGGCAGGAGAAGAAGACCACTTTTTATCTTGTATTAAACCATGGCATAGCATAAAAAACACATGCAATAAACATTTACAACATATGAAATATTTATCCCTATCCTTCACACAATAAAACCAAATAGAGGAGAAATCAGCAAATATAGTAATATATCTCCTGTATTCCTTTGTCTCTGCAGGGATACATTTGAACTATTTATCACACATTCCCACCATTTCACAAACACACAAACATACCGTAGTCCGCCCACCACCCATGTCCCTATTCACCCCACCAAACTCTCTCTCTCCCTCTCCCTCTCTCTCTCTCTCTTTCTCTCTCTCTCTCTCACCCCAATATTTAGGTAACTTCCCCTCTGCTAGTCCTCACAGTGGCCCTCCTGCAGGAGTTCAGTTGTCCTGTTCTTGCTTTGGTATCCAGGTGGCTGTCATTTCACTTCTAACCATGTCTGTTCAGTTTTGTTTAGCTTTGCTGGCTCTCCTCTCTCTGACTGCGGCATCTAATCCAGACTGTGAGGAGCTGCTTAAACCTCTGGAGGATCGAAGCAGGGTACGTTGTCCGCAGCATCTACATTCGAGCTAAAGCAGAATTCAGGCCACACATTTGGTTTTGCATTATTTAATCGAACCCAATTTACATTATTGTTGTTTGGTAATTTACCTGAAAACAAAATCTGTGTTTTCAAAAAGTCAAGCTGCAGAGCAAAAAAACAATGAGTAAACATGGCTGCAAAAAGGGGAATATTATGAATTCAGGAGTGTAGTTGCACTGAAGTGGCCACTGTAGCAGTCAACTGTGACATCTCAAATGGTGCACAAGCACTTGAACGCAAGGGAAAATTCAAAAGGTCACCATGATTAATTTTCCACAAAAGAAAGTTGATTTTCTTACTGACTTGAATCTACACTAAAAACAACAAATGGTACTTTTAATAAACCATTATCAGTAATGTTAATTGCAAGCAATTTGAAGGTTGGACTATAACGTGCATGCTGTATTGTTTTAATGTACCATACATTGCCCTATTTAGACCTTAAAAGCGCTTTGCAAAAACTAAGAGGATTCTTACATTTGTGCTCCTAAATCTCTTCACTTCAAGATGAGTTTTAATCTGTTTCTAGATTTCTGGAAAATGGATATTCTATGCTGGAACATCAGACAACAAAGAACTCCTGAAGCAACTTAAAACGATCAACAGCTCCTGGATTGAACTCTCACCTATACCTGACAGTGATGATATGACCCTTCGATGGGGAGACAAAATGTAATATCTGTAAATGAATGTCATTATTTTTAAGGCAACCAGTGCATAATATAACTGGTGAGATTTATCCCAGTGCATATGTGCTTATTATGTTTACCTCTCCTTATAAGGGATGGAAAATGTCATCATGGAGGCGTTAATTCCACCTTCTCAGGAAACTCCTCCAAGGTGACATGTAAGAAAATACATACTGTTGTACGTGCTTCATCCCACAATTACTAGAAATGCTCCAAGTGCATAACAATATGTTAATATTCTGTTTATCTCTAATAGTTTACTTTAACTCCTCCAATCATGAGCATGTTGGGAAGCACCTGGTGACCTGCCCTGACTGCATCCTCTGGACAGACACCTCAGTGATGGAGGGCAACGGGGAAACCAGAAAAGGCAGAAACCTCTATCTTTTCAGTGAGTTTACAGTTGTTTGTAACGATCTGTAACTGCTTTTCTGTACACCAAAGTAAATGATCTGTTCCATAGATTTTTTCCCTTGTTAAAAGAGGTAACATTAACTTTTCCCTGTCCCTCCCTTCTTTGCAGCAAAGTCTGGGAAATTGGATGCCGCTCATTTGGAAGTTTTCAAGAAACAGGCAGCATGCCTCAACTTCCCACCAGAATTCCACTTTGGAGAATCCACAGGTAAGATGCTTCCGCCTTTTTCTCTCTTCACCACTACACACGCAACAGTAACAAGGTTGTGTAACCTGATTTCCTGCCTCTGTTTCAGACATGTGCCCCGATGAGAAGGAAGCTGCCACAGATGTAAAGGAGGAAGAACAATAGAGAAAGCGCATTTTGAAGCGACTGTTGTCCACTACACCTCAAATCTGTCCCGAGACCTGAAGTTACTCCATGAGTCAAATTGCTGTATTAAAGACCAGAATAGACTGATTTCACATTTATGATCAGATTTACAAATCATGATGAATACCACTTAGATGTCTTTTTCTTTTATGCATATAAAGCTTAACAAAATGAAACACTATATATTTGCACACTTGTATTTTTCATAAATGCAATCTACATAGTGAGAGTTTTTATGATTCAAAGCAGCTGTTATGGACTGTGACTAAAATGTGTGGTAAGGGAGCAAAAGATGGAAATAATAAGCAGAGCTGGGGGCTGGTTGACTGTTTCGTTCATGCATACTCTTCCTCTGCCTCAACACTAGTCTTTCATGTTGCCTACTTGTCAGAGGATCCCTTGAGGGATGGAGAGCAACATTTTTACACGGCTGTGAGAAACTTGTGCTGGAGTGCAGCCCTTCCAAAAGGCGTCATGCACTGTGTGGTGATTTCCCTGAGAGAAGACAAAGTCGGGGGCTTTTTACCTATTTGCATATTCCTCTCGCTCAGTTTCACCAGGCTGACTTTTAACCATCACGTAACCAAAAACATTTACTGCTAAATGAAACTGTAACATTTCTCCCCGGTTCAATACAGCTTGAGGATCTCCAAATTTATTAAAAGTGAAACACAGCAACTGAAATTTGTGTGTGTTGCATTACACAGTTTCAAACTGTCATAGTGCACATCAATGAAGAGTCAAACTCACACACACAGATACCATTTACATGATGGCATATACAATCTTTCATTTGTGATTTACATAACCCATCTACTATATCTATATCTATTAATGTTTAATGCACATCTTTATTTATTATCTGTTCTATTAGCCAAAAACATCTTTTACAGATGAAAACCTTCTACATATGGAGCCACAAAACACAATTGGTGATTTATTGCCCAATATTCACAAATGACATTTTGCAAACAAACTATAAACATCTTGATTGTATGTTGAAGTCTTTGTGTGTGGACCTCAGACAAGGATTTTTCAGGTGGACCAGATCAGCTGAACCAAGAGTGTGTTGACCAAGCACAATATTCAATAAGTGACAAGTCCCTGAAGTACATGAACGTTGTTCTGCTGTGAATGTCACATCAGATGCGAAGTATTACCTTTAATGAGGCAAGCTACTGAAAACACACATGACATGCCTCACATTCCTCGTCATCCAACAATCAAAGTTGATATTTGTGCTCATCCCTTCACCAATATCTCCACGTAAACATATCTATGGGGAGTAAAGAGGTCGGAGCCTAGACGCAAAACTATAACTATGTTCTGCTCTAAGAAATATTTCATGTAAGTTGTCTGACTGAACTTTCATTATTATTAATGATCTATTTGTAGTGATTTATCCCCACTACAAAAAAAAACAAACAAAAAAAACCAACCAAGCTCTGAATGGTCTCCCTGGAAGAACAGAGCAGTACATGTTGTGTAAGCTTGCACTTGCTCTGAGGAAACAAAAAGCTACTTGATGTCAAAGACACCAAAGCCCAGTTTGTGTGCGTGTTCAATGAATTAGCAAATGAAAGTAGTTTATGGAAATATTTGTTATGTTTTGAGGCCATTGCGACTGGTGAAATAACCAACAAGGTCTGGAAATGAGACCTTTTGTGCTTGTGTGTGTGTGTGTGTGTCTCTGTCTCTTTATTTTTTCTACCTTTGTGCATGTATGTGTGTGACTCTGTGCAGGAGGGTGTTCCCATATTGAAAGATGCAGGGGTCTTGCTATTCAGACTCTGCCAGCTGGCTGTTATGTAACAGGATAAATAGGACAAGTCCTTGCTGACTGGATGTGAAAAGTGAACAGCTTCTTCCCTCTAAAAGAAGAGGGGAGTGTGTGTGTGTGTGTGTGTGTATGTGTGTGTGTGTGTGTGTGTGTGTGTGTGTGTGTGTGTGTGTGTGTGTGCGTGTGTGTGTGGCCCAACCCACTGTTGCACAACACCTCCCCTGGTTCCTTTGAGGAGGCTGGAGCTAGCAGGTTCCCTGACATTAGCTTTGCTCTCCGGCTGCCTGCTGTCTGGAGCCATGGCTGCACAGCTGGTTGTTGCTCTGCTGGCTCTCACCTCCCTGGGTGCTGCATCTGAATTGGACTGTAAAGAGCTGGTTAAGCCTCTGGTACTGGACAGTCACAGCCCTGTGAGTATCAGTGATGATATGATGATGATCATTTGTTATGAGCTGGTCATATGTGAGGAGGCACGGTTTATGTTAATACAACTTGAATGGCTGAGTTTTGTTTTGGTGTTAACTTACATTAAAATGTGCTACAGTGTGATTAAAACTAACTTAGGCTGTTAAATCACGTCACACCTTGTCAAAAACTAAGGCATGCACATCTTAGTTAACTGAGCAGCTAAGGTAGCCATTAGTAAATTTACCTTGCGCATAATGTATCGGCCAGTAGAAGGCAGTGCTGCTAATGAATATAAACTTGCTGCAAAAGAACGTTCAGGGATGCTTGTTGCCCGTACACTGTCATGTCCTGCTGTTTGCCAGTGTGGTGTATAACATATGTGCATTTGACCATTACAGTTTAAAATAACACTCTAGCAGCTGGATAGAGGATTAGTGACCTTTAAGGGGAGAGCAGAGGTCAGTGGTTACGTGGAGGCTCAGACCCTTATCTGGTGTCCAACAAGATGTCTACACTTATCCTATAGAACTTTGCTCTTATATGGATTGGAGCTTTAGATTGCAGACTCTGACCCTTATATGGTATTTAGCAGATACCTAAACATGCCCTATATAAGCTATGTTTGATGTACAGAGAGACAGAGTGGTTATCGGGCTGGGTCACTCTCCAAGCTGCTGCAGAGCTTGTAATTGATGCTGAATTCCTTGATGTAATAAACTTTTATGATCAAGAACAGTGTCAAGCGGATTTCTTCTCAACACATCATCGCAGCATTATTGTTCGGACACCACACCAGTTTGCATTACATTTCACAGTGTAATCTGCATATGGTTTTAGTTGCATTTTCATATGTACTGTGTACATTTCTTGTGTTATGTACAGCTATATTTATTCTTGTATGTTATTCTGATTTATACAGAACCACTTATTCACCAGACAGTTGTGCAGAAGGAATGTGGTTGTGGTGGTGGTGGAAATAAAGGCATTGGTATTGACATCTGTGTGGTTCTAACCAATCACCTGCTGCCGGTTACTAATTAGGTGAATCCAGCGTGCAACTGATGTTTCCACATTCATCCAGAGTTAACTTTCAATCTAAACAACATGATGACAAGACTACATCCCAGACTATTATTTCCTGTTGGAAAATAAAGTATGATCATGCTCTAAGACAGATAAGCATCCCAGTCATGAAACTGTGTGGATGTTTCGTTAGATCTATGGGAAGTGGGTGCTCCATGTGGGGTCGTGGGACCAGCATGGCCTGAGGAGCGACCTGGTGTCGGTGAAGAGCTCCTGGGTGGAAATGTCGCCTTCCTCAGACAGCGGAGTCATCACCATCCACTGGGCCGACCGTCTGTAAGGACACTGGTGACTGCAAATTATCAGTCACGTGACCTTATTGTTACGTTCCATTTTCTCTCGCATACAAATTAAATAGTTGTCTGACACAGTTTAAAGCCAAGAGTGTCTACTGAAAGGTTGATTTCATTACAGATATGAAGATAAGTGTCTTCAGGGTGTAGCCAACGCCACCATCTCAGGAATGACCAGTCACGCCAAATGTATGGATCTCGAAATATTCACAGTATTTTTCTGTTTACACCCTGACTCACCATCTCTCTCTTTCTCTATAATGTGTAATGTTATGTGGGTGATGCATGCAGCCAAAGCACATTGCTATGATGTAAGGGGAATTCATAAGAAAACACACATACAATATCTGAATTTTGTATTTATTATTATTATTATGGTATTTTTATGTGGTATTTTATTGTGCACAATTTCAAATAGATAAAGTCATGCTTATAGTACGTCACTGTGCACTTGTTTTAATATCTTGCATTATGTGGAAGTCTCATTTTCTGGATGTTCCACAGTTAATATCAACGGTCACACTTCATATCATGATGGGAAGTATTATGAGACCTGTTCTGACTGCCTCCTGTCCGAAGACACCACTGTCCTCCCAGACGGCAAGTCAAAGGGACGATACCTTTTCCTCTTTAGTAAGGCCTTTTTCCTCCTCCTCCTCCTCCTCCTCCATCACTTGAGTAAAAATACACAGTTTTTGGTCAGTATTTTGACATATTATTTGGCAACTTGTCTCCACTGTCTCGCCTCTCTCCCCTGGCTTCTCTTCTTTGTCACTACCTCCACCCCTGCCCACTTCTCTGGTTCCTCTTTAAAGCGCGAACCGGCACTCTGGAGCCATCCGAGTTAGAGACCTTCAAGAAACAGGCTGAGTGTCTTAAATTCCTCCCAGAGTTCCACTTTTTGGGCACAGGTCAGCCGCCATGTCAGCTCAGCCTCTTCCTGGCACCCAGTTGAATTATCAAAGCGAATGTTCGTCACGCTACTTTCTCCACTAATCAGTCATTTTCTCTTATTTCAGATCTGTGTCCAGAAGACAAGGAAACTGCTACACCTGCTGCTGAGAACACAGAGAACAATCAAACTGATGTTCAGCCTACTGCAAAGTAAAGCAGAGCACAGAGGTGTCATAGCCCTGTGAACAGCTTTGAACACACCCAAACACATTACAGCTTAACATGAACTAAATACTGTTATAATAATAGTTTACTGTAATCTATGATTTAGTTTAGTAATGTGAAATCTGAATCGCTCATGGCAAGTTCTGGCCGGTATAGTAATGGCTGAAAAATCCACTTAAATGCTTCCTAATTCAAAAATGTGTTAGTTGAGTAACTGTTTTCAGCCGATTGTGTGAGGTAAATAAAACAGCTTTCAGCCTCCCTCTGTACTGTGTTCTAGTCATTTATTTCTACTGTTATTCGGAAGGAATAAAAAGTGTTCTGGGCTCCAACATTTCTTTATCCTTTCTCAAATAAAATAGAAGAAGTCAGACACCCCCATATGTCAAGATTATGCGCTTCATTCAAAACTACTGCGCTCTTCTCAAGTGCACCACTGTTCCCAGAAACTTCAACAAAGACTGTTGCTGGGTAACGTCACTGTTAGGAAGAGAAAGAAGACATCAAACTTTTAAAGAGTCCACTCAGACCCACAGGGAAACAACCTTTGTTCTGCTGAACAAAAGCTGCTTCATGTCCTTTTTAAAAAATCTCAACAGTCCCAAATGAGTCGTGGCACATACTTTGCCTGGGTTCATTCAGGGGCAACGGTATTGGCAACAGTTAAGCTGGCAATTCAATGCTATGCAAAGGCAATCTGCATGGCTCTGCATGGTCATTAAACCTTCACTGGTGCATCTGAGCATGTAGACGACCCCCCCCCCCTCCCCCCCCTGCCCCATATTAGCACTTGCACAACAACTTTTTTTTTAGCTTGATAGCCCAGAGGGAAAATGAATCAGCGTTAGACGCTTTCTGTTGCAGCTTCAGCAACATCCTCTGCAGTGCTGCTGTCTCTCCCTCTTCCATCTCATCTGTCTGTCTCACCATGGCTCTGCCTGTTGTTGTATTTCTGTTGGCTTTCACTTCCCTCGCTGCTGCATCTGCACCAGACTGCAAGGACCTGGTCCAACCTATTATGCCGGAGGACCCCAAACTGGTAAGTTGTGCTTGTGATCCTTTTCTGTCTTATTTCATCCCAATGATGTTTGGTTTTATTTTAAAAAGCATTATATCAACAAACACACTCAGATATTTTTAATATAGTAACTTGAATCTGAATGTTTTTATGTGAAGGTTTTTGGAAAATGGGTGTATGTGATGGGAGCCGGTGACCCCAAGCCGTACCATAAGGCACTGGAGTCTCTGAAAAGCTCCTGGATAGACTTGTCTCCCACTTCTGAGAGTCAAATTATGACGTTACGTTGGGGAGATCACTGCTTGTAAGTTTGATGATTTAGTTAATTAAATAAGTTGGGCAGAATCATCCTTAAATAGAGTTTGAGGCCCTACGTTAGAAAACAAGGTTTACCTTTTCAGAAATCATCTTAAATTTTAAGCTTGTAAAGACTAAATTTTGTCACATCATATTCTTGTTTCTCAGTAATAGGTGTATCTTTGGGGAGGTCAATGCAACAGTGTCAGGATTTGCTACCACATTTCGCAGTAAGTGAACATCAGACAAGAATTACACATGAGAAGAGATGAAGCAGCCGATGTCTTTAGCATAATATTAACAAGATGAATAAGAGAGTATTATATCCACAACAACAAGTCTCAATGTACACAATACTGCATTATAATCAGCCACGCTGTCCATTTTTGAAGAAAATCTGTCGGAACACAAAGGACATATTCTACAGACTTGCTCTGACTGCCTGCTGTGGACAGACACCTTTCGAAATGGGGATGTCACTGGTAGAAACATCCTGCAGTTCAGTAAGTTTGGTCCTCATCAGTTTTAACACAGTCGGTCAGAGTCTCAAATGTGGTAATGTGCCTTCTTAACATCTCCCTTCTCCTTCAGCACGGACAGGAAAAATAGATCCCAAAGATGTTGAAATTTTCAAGAAACAAGTTGGGTGTCTGAACCTCCCGGAAAACTTCCATAGCTACGATGGTAAAACAGGTCAGTAACCTGTTATGACGGCAGCTTAAAGGACCTGAGTCTAATCTTTACCAGTTAATACAACTCACAAGTTACCACAAGGTGGAGATGTTGTATTGTGGAATTAAAATGTGAGTATACATTGTCTTTACAATGCAAGTTTCATTAATATTGGAGTAATTCCATGAAGTACAAATGTCAGGAAATGGAGCCAACATTCTCCGTGATGCTCAGGGACACTGTTCCTACCCAACAATTTATCTTTTTTTTTCTCTTTTACTGTGTTTCAGAGCTCTGCCCTGATGAAAAAGAGAGTACAGAGTGAGCAGCAATTTAAAAAAAATGATAGAGATACAGTAACATTTGTATTAAGCAGTAGTTTTGTCTTGAATTATCTATGCCTTAGCACGGACTTTGCTATTTACACAAACATATTGTAACGTAAAATGTAAACGTAACGTAATGAATGCCAGTGAATCAAGTGATTAATGATTTTACATGATTACTCATAAAAATTATAACAGATGTTGACATACAGAATTGCATTCTGAGAATTGTGGTGTCAAAATCATTTTTGTTGTTGCTACATCAATGTTTTTCAGATTAAAATATTATTGTTGTTATTATTATACAGCTTCTGTTAAATTCCCATGGATCATTGAAAACAAGGATATGAAACAAAAATCTGAAACGAATGTCAGAAAATGTTTAGCTATGCTGGTTTTTTCACACAGTGTCATAGGATTTAAATACACAATGACTCATGCTGTATCATACTGTGGGGGTGGGTGTGTGTGTGCAAATTTTAAAAGTCTCTCATGAGGCAGGCTCCTCACGTCCATGTAGTTAAGCCACTAGCCTGCTGTAATGGCTCCCCAGGCCAGTTTGAACACTCTCCATCTTGCATGACCTGCTGCTGTCTGTCCGCCCGCTGGTTCTTGTGCTTTGTGTTCCTGAGCTGCTCTCTGCCTGTGTCAGTCGCCTACATCTGAGCAGTGCTGCCACCTGCTTCTGGCACTGAGAGGAGCCAAAGTAATAGAGGACAGGATCCAGACAGCAGCTCAGGCTGCCTACACACATGGAGAGCAGGTACGCCTGGTAGGAACCGTCACTGGACTTCTGGGACAGCTCAACATAGTGAACCATCAGGATGATGTTGGTGGGGGTGAAGCAGACCACAAACACCACCAGCACCACCACAGCCATCACCACGGCCCGAGTCTTCCTGGAGCGGTTCTCCACATTGGCTGCTGCCAGAGCCTGAATAATACGTACGTAACAGACAACAGTGAAGACAAGAGGGATGAAGAAGAAGACAGAGGAGTAGATGGGGAAGAAGTAAAGATAGTAAGCTTTTAGGTTTTCCACATCCTGCACATCGTGGCAGGTGGTGATGTCCAGGTCTGACAGATACATGGTCTGCCCTGAGATCAGGAGGGGGGACACTCCTCCAAGGGCTAACAGCCACATGGCAGCACACACAGCTGAAGCGGTCTGAGGGCTGCGCCAGGTCAGGGAGTTAATGGGGTAAACCACAGCCAGGAAACGGTCAACGCTGATACAGGTCATGAGCAGCACAGAGCAATACATGTTGCAGTAGAAAGCTGCTGTGACAACTCTGCACATGAAGGAGCCGTAGATCCAGTTGTTGCCATTGTAATGGTAGGCGATCTTGAAGGGGAGGAGGAGGCCGAACAGCAGGTCGGCGCAGGCCAGGTTCAGCATGTAGATCGCGGCCGGTTTTCTGGGACGCACGTGATGCACGAACATCACAATGGCGACAAGGTTGAGGGAAACGCTGATGATGAAGACGAGGGTGTAAACGGTCGGGACAAAGCTTGTTGCCAGTCGACCTTGAAGAAAACCTTTTGCTTCCTCTGAGACAAAATACTTCTTAGGGGGATGACGATGTGGGCCGTGTCGTTTCACCGGTACCTGCTCCAACCCTGAGCCAGACCCGTCATCCATCAAACTGTCCAGCACAGACAGATCCAGGTAGTCTACAGGCTCGTCGGTTACCATTACAAAGTGCCCGGAGAAAGTCCGCGGTAAGGGCGCCGAGTCTTAAAGAGACAGAGAAAAATAGGCTACATGAGTGGTTTTAAAGCTGTTTTGTAAGTGAACTAAAGTGCAGATGCAAAATTGTTTGAAAGCTTACAGGCTACAGCACACTGTTGCACACAAAGTGTTAGGTTTGCAATGCTTGCTTAAACTTCGGCTACCTCTAGTGGTAGCTATCTCCCATGCAGTTTGTCTTTTATTTCAATTTAGGCAACCCATGTCTTTGAAAGAATATTTTCATAACTTTTTACAAACTGGCCTAGGTGCTGCACTACACACCTTTAACATGATAGGGTAAGTGCAGGTAGGTTATTTCAGTATTAGCCCAATCAACGTATTTTAAGCAACACGTTCCAGGCAGCAGATAGATTCCCAGGGGGCCTTAACGTTAGTAGATTCAGTGACCCCACGACTCCACAACCAGTGGTGGTTATTGGAATTTAGATACAATGTAGGCTATTGCTCATTGTAAAAAGTATTGCCTGTAGAAGAGCTACTTACAATGACTTCATTATAGTAGGCCTGGGATATTGGATTATTACTGACGCAACAGGTAAACTGCATTTTAATCTCAGGTTAGTTTTTTTTTTTTTATAAACTGTATTACTTAATAAATTGCAAAGTAACACTATTAAGTAAATTTAGTGTAGTATGAAGTAGGAGAAATATCAAAATACTCAAGTAAAGTAAGGTACCTCGAATTAAATCAAGCTTATTTCCCACCTCTGTCCGGTCTGCTGCGTCGCCAACCACTTTGACGGTATCAGATTATTCACAGACAATTCCAAAACAAATATGGCTTAAGTTTATCATTACTGTTTCTCGCAGATTCAGTCACTAATTTGGGAAGAGGAACGCGGCGCCACTCCTGCATAAAAAGCAAGTCCTAGAGTCCAGCCTGCAGTACACTATAGCCTGACATTAAGGAAATTATGGGCTACATTTGCAGCAACTGTTGTTTGTTTTTTTTCCCCCCAAATCAGACATAGTTTACACAACCCTACCTTGCATTTGTAAAAACCCAGCACAGTAGAAGCCTGAACAAAGTGTAGTCATACTGTGTACTTACCATTTCGAGAGGTGAGTGCAGCGCTGTGCAGAGAAAAAATTATTAACAACCATATTGACAGGTGAACCATGGCTTCACTGGATATCCTCCAAATCTTTACAAATACGAGTGTGTTGAAATTATCTGTTTTTTGTCAGAGGAGTGGCTGAAGTGTTTTTCTGCCAGCATCAAACATATTACAGATACTCCGGCCCCGCCTCACTGCACATCTCCTCCCTATTACAGAGACATTGCGTGACCTTGATCTTCAGACAAAAATATTTTCCCTCACAGTTTAAGGTTGTCAGATGTTACAGCGAAGAAAGTAGTTACCAATAAAATAAAAATCTGACAAAGAACGGATTAAATAAAAGAATAGTGATAATATGATGACAGATGAGGAAAAATGTGTAATTTATTATGCACATTGTTCAAACATTAGAAATCAAGTATATACTGACAATACATATTAAAAATACATTAGTTGCATTTTTTAAAATTTGTGAATGTTTTATTAACTAAAACATATTTCTTTAAACACTAATTAAAAGGCACTGGTAAACTACAGTATTTCATATAGCCATGCAGGCCAGCTGGAAAGTTGCTCCGTAGCTCCAATTCTGAAGTAATATACGGTACGGCTGAAATTTCCGTCAAACCTTAAAGTTCTTTCGGCATGCATTGTAACAATAACAGTGTGTTTCATAGCATCTTTTACATACAAAAACAAGAATACCATTACAATTTCATTCTTAAAACATACATTACATTTACAATCACCACATGGAAAAATACAGAACGGGTACATTTAGCTGGACAATATCCACTTTTTATTTTGGTGTGATCCATCAAATTATAATTGGATGAAACAGGACACTGGCCAGCACCATCTAATGTTTTTGTGACAAAATTCATTTTGCTCAACAAACTCAGTACTGTGGGAAGGCACAATGTGTTTCCCCCTCCTCTCCTGTTGCTCCCTCCCCCCTTTTCTTTACTCATTTTCCATAGAATTTTTTGTTTAGGAGGAAGATGAGCAAATTGACGTTCACTTTGGCTTTGTCAAACATCTTCATGACGGCCACGCCTTCATACTGCAGCTGAAGGAGGTCCTGGACACACACACAAAACATCAAATGCAATGAGAAACACACAAACAAGCGAATCAACTTTTCATTCATAGAGATAAGATGCTCATTTGGCAGGTTTACATACAACATAAATAATGGACTAAATAAACTGTAGTAGATTAAATTATTTTACTACCATCATTTAAAGGAGGTTTTCAGTAAATGTATTACAAACTATTTGTGACCCCAACTTTACAGCTTGATCTACTCTGCTCAGACCTGTATTCACATAATGTATGTCTAATATTTGTTCATATTCAGTAAAACAAATGCTTACAGGTTATTCATTACAACATATGTGTGTTTTGTGGAAAATGTTTGCTTTGTTTCCAAGCCATTTCCTGCTAGTAGTTCAATGAAGGGAACAGGACATTTAACCATCTGTCATCAAGGTTTAGTGTTGACAAGGGAGCTGCTTCATTTCGTGAAATTCTGACGCACTTGGGAAATGATTACCTGGAAATGAAGCTGGACTTTTTCCATCTCAACTCCCATAAACTTCGCCTTCACCTCAAAATCCCCAACTTCCTCAGCAGGTGATATGTCAAACATGACATTTTTGAACCTGTTAGAAGAGAGAGGACAATAACATCAGATTAATGTGAAAAAAGTGACAACACAGCACACGGGGAAAAAAACATGATAATCTTTTCAGAATTTAGTCCCATTATTGCAGACATACAAAAACTAAATGATAGTAGTGGTCAGCAATTCCCCAGTACTTTCCCCAGAGAAACTGTTGATGGGACACAAATCAGCTTAAATTTGCTTAGTCAGATTGGATCTGTCTGTCTGTAGTGAATAATTACCAAAAACCAGTTCACAGCAACTGTTCATAACAACATTACTTTTAAAATAAAATATATTTTAAAATATTCTGAAGAAGGGTACATCTAAACTACTGGAAATGGAAACAGTAGGGTTGGACAATAAAAAAATAACAATTATTGCAATATAATTTTTTTCAACAACAATATAACAAATGTTCAATAAATGCTTGATTTAATTCACTTAAAGTCATAAACGAATTAGGACTTAATTTTTGAATTAAGATGTTTATTTTGAAGAGGAAAAAGGACTGAAAAAAGCTTTTACTTAATTTTACTCATGCATTTTTGTTGACAAAGATTTTATCACAGTTGTTTCGAATGTTCTACCTAAGATTTGTGAAGTGATCCACTGTTTGGCATCAAGTGTTGACAAAAAAAAATAAAAAAATCCTTTAAACTCAATTTGATACTTATTGTGATAATTATCAATATCGAAAGATATTAAACTTTTTATCGTGATAACATTTTTGGCCATATCGTCCAGCCCTAGTAAACAGTTAAAGGTGATGCAAGCTAATCTAAAACAATGATGTTGTTCGGTCGGCTGGGTGGGGGATAGGTTAGATACACGGCAATCAAAATTTCTCTGCATGTCACAGCCTAACAGAAACTTCACAACAGGTGGTGCGATGATCCCAATATAATCCAATATTTGAATAGTGATGAAGAGTACCATGAAATACTCAGCCCTTTCTGAGAGCCGTCTAAGTGGTGAGCAGCTCAACTCACTGGTTTGTCTGAAGTCCTTCTATCTCCAGAATGACTCCTTTCTCATGCAGCCTTGCTGCAGTGTACTTCAGAGACTGTGGCTTCCACTTCTTATTACCCTTTTCGTCAACTTTGCTGTCCAGTTTTATAGATCTGCGTGAATTCCTGGATACACAAAACATAGTAATACATATGTAAAATCCACCAAACCATATGCATGTCACACATAATAGGAAGCAAGATTAATATTTACACACAGTAGCAAGAAATATTTTGAAAAACTCTTCATCCACGCAAGAAAATAAGGTCCAACTAACTTCCGGTTGAGGTTATCCAGGCAGGTCTTGATGTAGGTATCATAATAGTTCATCTGGTCCTGGTAGAAGGCTGTTTTCGAGTTGAGTGCGGTCAACGTCTGTTGGAGCTTCACAAGCTCGGCCTTCCTCCTCTGTCTGTAGCGTCTTTGGTAGCGAATGTCCTGTCAATTTCAGGTTTACTTTACAAATTGAGAAGCTGAACAATTCTAACAATACACTTTGAATTAGCATTGAAGGCATGCATCTTCTTATTTAGATGAAAGCTGCTTATGTACCTTTGATATGTCATTGATGAGGTCCTGGTATTTGTTACTAGTAGTGACAAGACCAGCCTGCTCTAGGTTACGGAGGTTCCTCAGGATCTTCCTCTTCTTCTGCTCGAGAGGCAGCTGGCTGTCCTCCAGTACTGCTGGGCTGCTCTTCAGACCTTCTGGAGTCTGAGCATCCTGGACTGCTCGGCGCGCTACAATCGTAGAATGCTCCGACTCCTTCAGGAGCAAAGTCACATAAGAAGTGCAAAAAAACTTCCGTTTATAGTCCCTTTTGAAAAATGTCTTTTGGGTATATGGTAAGGAAAATTATAGAAATTATCACCTGTGGGGCAGTAGCAGGGGTCTCCAGAATTTCAGGCAAGGTCTCACCAGGTTGAATCCGAACCACATCCACTATAAGCTTTTTTGTCCTGAAGAAAAAATAAATAAATCAGAAAAAGATCATCTTTCCTCTTTTTTGCTTCACTTTTGCTTCAGGTGTAATGTCACATAAACTTTAAATAAATTTATGAAACTGTTCTGTCCTGAAATTCGGTATTTCACCAACTAATTTTAGAAATACCTGTTGGAAAAGTGTCATTAGTATCCAGACATGTACCACAAAGTACAATACAGTATCAGTTTCCATGGCAGAATTGAATGTCACCATTCCCCACCTTCAATCATGATCAGGAAACTATTCATACATTTACTCTTGTCTGTATAACATCACCTTGTCTTAACTGCTTCCAGTTCACCAACATGTTTGTCTGTTTGTTCGTCCAGTTACCGCAAAAGCTACTTAACAGATAGCAATGAAGTTTGGTGGAAGTTGCACCATGAGCAGAAGAATATCTGATTTGTTTTTGGTACAGACTTGGATCCAACAGCACCAGCATATGTATGCAAGACAAATGTGATGGATATAATGAGTTTCTTTTTTCAGTGTTCCATACTCTTTTCTTACGAGTTGCCAAAGTCTTACTAGCCGTTATGCAATTACAACACAAATTCAGATGACACATGCACATATGAACTCAGAGAAATCCTACATTCACATTTATTTGACTACATAATGATTGTAAATGGCAAAAATAAGTTTGGGACCAACTTTCCAACATAGTCTCCTGTAAGAAACTGATCCAGAAGGATACATATTTATGGGCAAGATAACCCTGACCACCAAACCCCCCTTCCTTTTCGGAAGGAAATGATAGAAGAGCAGGAAAGGCAACAAAGACATGCTACTGAGTGATAGCCATAAAGAAACACACACGGTGTCAAGAGGAGCCAAGTACGCTGCATCACACAGCATTTAATTGTTTATTGAGTAGTTCTGAGTAAGTGCTTCAGTGTAATGGTTTTAAATGTGCATCAATGCTGGATTATCGATGCATGGCCCGACACCTGAATTGAGATTATTTATAAATTACTTTAATACTGTAACAGTTCAGATGACTGCAACATCAAATTGTGATATTGGACAATACTGAAGACAGGCTTTGCATGAAGCCATTAATCGCAGCATCCTACAACAATAAGCTTACTGTGTCATTAGAGTCTTCAAGTCTCGGTCATCTCCTTCCAGGAGCTCAAACTTGCTGGTTAAGGTGAGGGAGATCTCAGTCTTGGCCAGCTGGCTCAAAACACTCTCTCTGTTTGGGTCATTTGGGTCTGCTGCTCCTTCACCTGAAATAAAGCAGCACGATGTGTACAAGGATAAATACACAACTATAGCCAACTTTTGGTTAATATAAATAAAGGTTTGTTTGACAGTACCGAGCAATGCCTCTACATCAGGAACATCTCCCAGGTCCTGCAGCAGCTCATGCAGCAAGTCATTGTGGTCAGGGGAGATGGCCTCCAGATGTTCCAAAAGCAGCTGAACAAATACAGATGTGATTAGGCCTGTACGAAAAGCTTAAATATCTACTGTGTAATTACTCATTGAAAAATATTGTGACAGTGATTTAACCTTGTTACATTTTTCCAGAGAAACAACAGAACAGGTGTACAGGTACAAAGTCTTGGCTATGTTGTATATGTGGCACGCAAACACACCGTAATATAAACCTAGCTTTTCTTCACATTTCCAGCAGACAGACAGGAAATGAAAAAATGATCTTAATGTTCGAGACAAAGGATGAGAGAACATCTGCTCAAACAAACATGGATGTTCTCTTCATTCTCAGTCCCTTTATTTTCTCAAGTCTAGTTGTATTTAGACTTTTCAGATGTGCATATGATGCTGGCTTAAGAATATAAACTGTCCTAAGACATTAGGAGCATGAACAAATCAAATATTTGATCCATATTTTGAATTTTCTTAAAATAAATGTTGTCTGGGGTGAATTCCTTGTAGTACTGCTAATATTAGCAGTAGTAATGCTAGTAATACTCATTCTTCTATTAGCAGTGATACTAAAAGAATTAAGTGGTCCTTGCAAACACGACATCATAATCATAAATGTGTTTTTTTAATGAAACTGAGAATAATGAGGTAATATATCGCAATATCAGTCAAAATAATTCCAATTAGGGTGCCAGTTAGCTCACGGCTAGAGCGTGCGCCCTATGTACAAACGCTGAATCCTTACCGCAGCGGCCCGGTTTTAGTGCAACTACACTAGCCTTTGTAACACTGCATGTTCTCGTGGACTGATGTTCTCATAAGGAAGTCTTGATGACACCCTGGGTAAGTTCAAAACTGATCTGAAGAATGTTGAGAGTAAATTTTCTGGGGTTTACCGAGTGGGTATTGATGATCTCCTCTATTGAGATGTAGATGATCGGCTTGCTTAGAGTCACCATGTCTGAGTATTCATCGATATTAAACTTCTCCTCGGGTTCAGGGACATCGCATGCTGCTTGGAAAAATACCCTGGAAGAGGAAGAATACCAGGCGTTAGTGGTCATTAGTCTTTAAGTCCCAAAAACTGACTGCATTAGCAAAATCACAAAAGGACTGTTGTGTCAAAGTGCTGAATTTTCTTTAACATGCCTGTGACTTCCTTCAACTAATTTAAATGATTCACAGACCTGTTTCCAGAAAATGGACTGAGGTTTTTGTGTATTTCCAGTAAGGATGAGTCAATCCCTTTGGCAAAGTGGTGCACATAACTGTACACATAGTGGCCCAGCCCTTCTTATTTGCGAGTTTGTACAGGCCCATCTGGACTTGAGTTGCAAGCACATAACTTCTTCCTCTCAGGATCACCTCTACTTCCACAATGCCAGCCTAAACCATATTCATCAACACGGTTTAATTATTGAATTTTTTCTATACTCTTGACTTTGTTATTTTAAGGGAAATTTCTGTTTGCATGCGCTGTTTCACTTGCACCCAAAACAAAGAGCATAACAGCAAAGGACAAGAATTACTTGTGTGTTTTCCCCTGAATCATATTGTTCAATTGTTCAAAAATGATGTTCAACATGAACCAAAAATCATACTGTGCACAACTAATGTGTTATAGAAGACTTACAAATGCTCAAAACATTTTGACAGATAAATCAAAGTTTATTTTCTGTCAATATTCATTTCCCCATTCTTACCTAAACTTCTCATACGTCTGAGATATGTAGTTGTTCATTGGCGTCATATGTGCATTCTCGCCCTCAAACAGCTTATTAGCAGCAGCATGCTGCAGCATCTTTGCCACAGATCCCAGGTTACGACGCTGGTCTAAGTGAAGCTGCCCTCCTGCTGACATGTCGATGATGTCGAAGCCATCAGGGGCCACGATGGCTGGGTTCATGTAGCGGTAGTACAGCAGGTTTCCTATAATCTGTCACGCAAAGAAGAGAACGCATTATTAAAACCTTTTTTAAAATGAACTTATACTCAACTCAACATGCTCACACTAGTAAATCATAAGATACTGTACTGTGAATGGAAAATATCAACATATTTATACATCCGAGGGCTTCTACCTTCATCAGCTCATCCTCTGAGGCATCTGGAAACTTTTCGTGGAGGCTGTTCTTCAGAACTTTTGCTATGTATCTCATGCCATAACTACATGCAAAACAAAAAAAAACACGGATGGGACATCGAACACAAAAAAAAACAACATGCATTTACATTATATGACAAATGATGTAGCAAGGCTCATGACGGGGAATGGATTTATTTAAAGCATTGAAGCTTGTCTGTATTGATAGGTTTCAGTCTCTCATTGTATACCTAGTGCAGTTTTTTGCTATGAGCATAATCAAACATGAGCACCATCTAGTGGTACATAAGGTCTTTTCTGAAATTACAGTGTTGTTTTTGTGATTTTTTTTACATGTAAGAAGAAATGAAAAGAGGAGTATTTATGTCCCAATGACAGAAATGGGTTACTTGGGTGTGACTAATGTAGAACAACAGACTTCTATTTTTGTGCTTGAGCAACTGACCGGATGACTACTTGCTCCAAAGCAATGATTGTCTAGTAATGACTGTGTCACAACATGCGGCTGAAACCTTAACAACCAGAATGAGTGGCTAATGACATGATGCCAAAGCGTATGATCATCTCCTGTCTAGCCCTAATGTTAAAATAACTATTTTAAAAAATAGAACAGACAAATACTCAACAGGAGGATGAGTCGATAGAAATTAAAACTATTTTGTATTCCAATTTCTTCCTCCACTTAAACATATGAAAGTAGATTTAAAGAAAGAATCCAGCTGGACTTTGAAAGCATCTTGCTTCCTTCACTTGAGGCATTTCCTGCTGAAACAATACTGATGCAGAATACAGGGGGTAGACAAAATAACAGGGACCGCTAAAAATACAATACTGTCCAGTACAACAACAACCACCACCACCACCACAAATTACAACCTAAAGAGTTGAATTAACACCTCTCACACAGTCTCAACACATATTAAAGTTTAGAAGTTTTGCAAAGGTAGAATTTATTGCATGGCCATTGTATTAGATGGCATTACACTGCAATGTGTTTGTGCTATTTTTTACAACTGTGTTATCACAGAAGGAGACTGAATTCCATCACGTGTTTGATAGCTTCAATTGCAAATGTCAAAAGCTTCGTATAATGGTTTCAAAAAGCAGAAACTGACAAATCTTGCTGCCCACGTTCTCAGGCACTGACAAGCACAACTGTCACAGAGAGCACAAAGGATAAGTGGACAGTGACACTTAACAGGTCCTAAAACTTACGGGATATTATCCAGTGAGGACACAATGGAGTTCAAGACTTTATCTGTTGCAGAACGTAGTGCCAGACTGGATGCCTCCAGCCTGTTGCGTACTTCCTCATGTGACATGGCCTGCTCGGGGGTTACTTCATAAGGCAACTTGCTGAGGGAAGACAACAACAGGGTAAATGGACTGTACTTGTATAGCGCCTTTTTAGTCTTCCCACCACTAAAAGCACTTTACACTACAAGACAACATTCAGTGGGCGACCCGCTCTACCTCTAACCCACTGTTGTCCAATAACCATGCAAATATTTATCCATATTTACGGCTATACATTTTCAGTTTTCAAAGTGGTGGTTTTTATGCACAAAACATTTTTTTTTTTATTGATTATGACTAAATCATTTCAAAAGCATACCATAAACTCTTGAAAGACTGATTTGCTACAGTATATTTAATGCCAGGCATCCCTGGTATCGGTCACGTTACTGTGCTTAAACTGGCAGATTAACACAAGTTATGTCATCATTACATGACAATGCAGTTATGATAAAAGGCCAAAGTTTTTCTTTGGTGGTGTGTTCACAGAAGCTCGAACATCTGAGATTTGAAATGAGTAAAAAAAAAAAAAACAGTGGGTTCCTGAAAGGTAGGAAAACAAAGTACTCACAAGCTTTTAGTAATGCTTTGGAAAAGGTCAGCAGTAATTTTAACCATCCCAAAGCTATAGATAATGGGACAAACATGCTACCTGTAGGCCTGTGTAATGTAATAAAACAATATAAATGAACCTAAAAATTAACTTAAAAGTCACCACAGTTGACCATGCTAATGGACAACAACCCTCTGCAGTATTTTCCCCTACCTGGCCTCTCCTGTAGCCGTCTCCAGGTGGTTGACCCAGGCTTTGTACACATCCACTGGGTTGGTGTTTATGCCTAAACTCTTGTCCTCAATGATGTCTTTAACCACCGGAGCCAGTAGCTGCCGGAGCGTGTTGTGGCCACGTGCACCTCTGTTGAAGCTCACCACCATCTTGATGACTGTTGGGTTCCCTGTCACTATGTCCTGGATCTGATCCACCTTAGAACTGAGAAACATTGACAATTGTGGTGGTGAAGACAGTGTTACACATCGTGGACAATAAAGTTAATAACCTAACAAAAAGGAACTTACAGTCACTTATGTATTTGTAATACATTATAACCATTGAGGTAAGATAACATAAGTAAGTGTTTGTAGTGTGACTGAAGATTACGGCACTATACTGATTTAGGCTGCATTTCTCACTTGATTTCCTCCTCCAGAGCCGTTTTGAAGAGTTTGAGCAGCAGGTATTCCTCTCTCTGGTTAGAGGCGTAGTTGTACAAGGTGAAGATCACAGTGTCCATAAACTTAGTGGACTTGTTTTGGGGCATCTGGAAGATCAGCTTGGCCAGGTAGTGTGGATTGGTCTAAAGGGGAGGGAAGAGAGAAGGAGTAGTATTAAATGTGTCTGCAACTGCACTTGGGATATCTTATTAAACCTTTTAGGTTGAATAGATGAGGTAGAGTTAGACACATTTTTGTATCACCTGCAGCAGGTAAAATAGATGTTGGTAGGCCTCCAGTTTCCTTCTTTTGCTTTTATTCAGGCCCTTAATACCCACTCTGTCTCCTGCAGTCAAGTCATCTTTACTCATTTTATTTTTCTTGTTCTTCATCTTCTTATTATGGGACACAACATCCTTTTCAAAGACACAAACACCAAATGAATTAAGCACCCAAACTGGACAGGACAAGACATATAATACAGGAATTTTTAGGGATGCGATACAGAGCATTTGTGTGTGTCACAGTGGGAATCAAACACAGATCTCACACACCAAAAGCATGTGTCTTATCCACTGAACCATCGCCACCCCCACAGTATGCTTTTCTCTTCCTTGTACACATAAAAACAAGGGTTGCCAACCTGTAGAGTGATCCTGTTCTTCACCAGCAGTCCAATCTTTATGTCCATCAGGCTCAAGTCTTTCTCCATCTGCTGATTGGAGCGAATATTGGTCACCACTTCCTCCCTAAGCCGTGTCACTTCCTGCTCCTCCTGAAGGTCCAGGGTGCTCTGCTCTAACAAGTGGACAAACTTACGCACCACTGACAGAGGAGGATCCTTGGCCCCGGCTAAAATTTGGCAAAAAAAATAACCAAACAGATGTCACCATATGTTTGGCAAATTCTCTAAATATCAAGATTACCTGTATCAAAATACTAAGACTAAGTTAGGGATGGTAATTGGTGCTTTCACACACAAGATTCACATATTTACACAGGGGATCATTTAGAAAAATAAACTTACAAGTAATGCCAGTGTGATGATTAAACTGGATACAGTCAGATGAGCTCAGAAATTAGGGACGCCTAACTAAAACGCAATCACACGTAATGAAACTACTAATTTAACCGATGCAATATGACCATCATCAAAGTCTAAAGGAATTTAAAGTCTCACAATATGATATTGATATTATATCAATATAGTTCTGCTCTAACTGCAGGAGTGTAAAATGTCTTTTTGACTCACTTAGGGTTCTGTAGTCATCTCTGGCTTTGTTGGCCTTTAGAAAAGCCTGGATTTTCACAATTTCTTTTTCCTAAACACAGATAACAGTGAGTCTTACACAGAATGGAACAACCAACACCAAACTAAAGGATGTCGCTCAGTGATGTTTACTGATTACTTACATGATCTCTGAAGAACTGCAGTCTCTGATTGTATTTACTTTTGGCTTTCCACATTTTCACCAAAGACTGGATCTAAAAACACCAATGTTAAATGTCAGGTCTTTGATACAGTAGCTTTGTTATTAATGTTTAGTACATGCCGATTACATTTGCTTCACAGTTGTCTAGTCACTTAAGTTTACCGTTTTAATGTATTTTTTATATAAAACAAACAAAACACATTTTATCACCTTGACAACAGAAGCAACATTTTTCTGAAGAAGATTCATCCTGTCTTTGTACATTTTCCTCTGTTTGTAACCTCTCCAGCAAGCCTGCAATGCAAGCAAATCAGTGATCCCACAGCATGGATTATTAAACTTGATTAGTGGAAGATTCTCCTAGGGGTTTCTGCTCCTTGAGGTGTTGTCACTGCTCTAATGTTTTATGTGCCATTTCTGATTTTGGATTTTCATTTAAGAATGCTGAAAACATACAGACAGTAAAGTGCTTGTAAACTACAGAAAATGTTCATCTTTTTGCATCTCTATTGATTTATAATTCCTGCAGTATCACTTAAGTTGACGTCAATCATTCATTCACAGTTCATAGTGCAGACCTGCAATTTGATGACTTGTGGTTCTTGTTGGTGTAGATACTCCATTCTCTGGGTATACTTTTTCCTGACCAGGTAACCTTTGATCCTCGCCTGCAGCTGGGTCACCAAGGATTCATTGGCCATCCATAACTGTTCCCTATTATATACTGCAGTCGCACAGCTGACAACACCCTACGGGAAAAAGGCATGTTTTGAAGTTTTCAGGTTAGAAAAAAACCCTCTGTAGGCTGAATATTATCTCATCAAACGAATAGTGCAATTTTTAAATATCACATCACTGAATTGATTGTAAAACCAAGAATGAAATAAATCCAATCAATGGTATGTAAGAATGTTAACAACATTACATAATGGAGTAGTTAAAGTATGCAGTACAGCAGGGGGTACCTGGATTTCCTCTTTACAGAGCTGGCCTCCTTTGTGTTCAAATCCTTCAGGCTCCTCCCAGGTGCCCTGTCCCGTCCCCAGGTTATAGTAGTAGTCATATCTGTCCTTGATGCAATGTTTCACCCACACACTGTCAGTGCTGCCTGGAGGAAAGCAGAAACTTCCCTTTAAACAGAGTGAATGTAATATTGGCATCTTACTATGTAGGCATCAGTGGAGCTTCCTTTCTCATGATACTTGTGCAGTCAAGTTACCTTTAGCAGCACTGTTTGTTTGTCTCTGCACCAGTTCAGCCTGGTATGTGTCAGCACATTCAGGGAGCACCGCTCTCAGTCCTGCACTGGGAACTTGCAAAGCCTTCAGTGTATTTTGAGAGTCTCCCTCGGCCACCACCTTGTTAATATCAGCTACTGCTCTGGCCACTAGCAAAGTAAACAAGATTTAACCAAAGAAGTTGTTGAGTACAAAAACAGCACAGTAACACCAAAGTAAAAACTAGCAAGTAAGTGAAGTGGTTATTAAAAAAAAAAAATCACAATATTGACAGTATCAACACACAGCCAACTAGATTAGAATATCTATATAACTGAAAAGGAGGATAAAAACCTAAAAGGACCAAGAAATTTTTACATTCTATTTTTCCCTACATCATGAGGAACTTTCAGTGTAACAGTTTTACCTTTATCGAGTTTTCGACCTTAATAAAGGTTACTTTATTACTGCACGTACATCAGTAAGCAATCAGCTGTAGCCTCGTGCCAGCTGATACAAGCTATGGGTATTCATTTGGAACAGTAATAAGCCCACTAGCCCACTAACTATTAATAGTGCAGTGATCTGAATATAATGCACATCTTCTGGACAATCAGAATCTAGTACTCAACGAGCCCATTGTACGGGAAGAATTAACCAAAGATGAATTAATTATTAAGTAATTAAGATATGAATGAGTGAATTTAAACTCTGGGTACATACATGTGAGAGCCTCCTCTTCATCCTGGTTGGCTGTGTGTATGGCCTCTTGGATTTGGTCCAGCCACAGTACTGCAGACTCATCTCCAGAACGCTACAATCAGGTAAAAGCACAGGGTCACCTCACTTCTTCTCAGAGAGAAGAGACCAAACTACACTCAGGCACACAAGGCACTGTTTACGCATAGCTGCACAATACTAACTTGATATTAAATAAATAAATACATATTTTGAAGCAATTACAGTCAGAACATTCAATGTCCAAGGTTAGAAATTCTTGTAGTTAGATACAAATTCTTCAAGTTAGGATTGTGGACTTTTGAATGTGCTGTATTTTACTGTATGGCTGTAGCGCTTCATAGCAATGCCGATTACCACTGCACTACAAAAGCTGGTGCTGTTAGAGCAACAGCAAATAATAGACAATACCATTTCCCCTGTGTCCAGAGGTAAGATCTAAGGAAAAGGAAAGGAAAAAATGAGTAATTATTGTTAGTTACACTACAAATATATCCTGACCCTCCCTCAATAAACCACTTTGTACTAAAAAACATAACAGCATAAATATAACAGCACAATTACCACAAAGAATGTTTATTCAGCCTGACTTCAGTATTATTTCTCAGGCTAATTTTAGAGAACTTTGGGGACCGGGATGTATCCCTGACCACAGTGAGGAAGTAAGTCACCATTAACATAAACCGAGCAGACTAAAAGCGGCTTCTTTGTTTATATCTGCATCTGACCAACGATTCCCCCAGTATGACAAAAAACATCCCTGTTGTTCATTATAAAAGAGCATGTCCCAATATCCCAAAACATCAGTTACTTTAGTGATTCCTTAATTCCATAACCAGACTGACCAACACTATTGTCACCTCAAATAAATGAAAAACCCAAATCATTAAAACAAAAAACTTGTAATAACCTAAACCACAATAAAATAACTTATTGTAACAGTAATCAGTGTTATGTGTTTATGGATTCAGCTGTGTCCTCCCACCCCAGTGAGTCAGTGGGCAGTTACTGACGCAGGCATGGGGGAATTCAGTTTTCAGGCCTGGACAGGAAACGTGTTCACTGCACTAACACACAAGCGTCCCACATACACTAGCGGGAAGCTGAGCTTGAGAACACAGCATTATCAGTTCTACTGTTGCTCTGCGAAGATGCAAAACAGCAGATTTTACAGAGGGAAAACTCCTACTCCTTTTACTGAAAAGAAGCAACACAGAGAGGGGTGAAGACCAGAAACCTTGGGAAAAACTCTGGGATATAGACTGGAGAGCGACATGGCTGACCTTGTTCCAGGACTTCTCATTTGTTTGATGGCAGTCCAGACCATTCAGCACAATGGTAAGTTTACTATACTTAACTGAATTTATATCTTTTAAGCCAGGGTCAAAAATTACACTATATTTACACTTTTTATAAACATTATGTCATTTTGGTACACAACAACTGGATTGGGGCTCATTTTCCAAGTCAAAGTTAAATAACACAGATTTACCTGTTTTAGTACAGCTGTAAATACTATACAAAAATCCCAATATTAAAAATATTGCAATGTGTTTTCTTTGCTAGAAATGAAAAAAGTTTTCAAATGAACACTAACCAACAAATAGTGTGACTAACTACATTTTGTTTTTTTTAAATGTAGTTTCAAATTAGCTTCAACATAAAATTAAAGTTAATTTAAAGCCATAAACAACATTTTTCTCTCCATTTATAGGAAACAGAACCAGGACCAAAACCAATATTCCAACTGGTCTTGTACCAAAAACCTTCAAGGGGAGGACGTACATACTTAATGGCACAGACGAGCTGCCGACCATTCCCTATCCCAGCACAAACCCTTGGCTGCATGTGAACTGGGAGGAGCCAGTGACAGCCTATACCACAGGGGTCCTCAGCACACGGGTCATACCTTTGTCATACATCTTGGCCATGCTTGTGGGTATCCCCTCCAACGCCTACATTCTGGCCTTCCTCAGACTCAGAGCAAAGTCCTTCGCCACAGTAGTTTTTTACCTGAACCTGGCCTTGTCGGACCTGCTGCTCCTGCTCTCTCTGGCACTGCGAATTCACTACCACTTCAACGGAAACAACTGGATATTTGGGGAAATCTCCTGCCGGCTTATCACAGCCTTGTTTTATGGCAATGTTTACTGTTCTGCTCAAACTATAGCATGCATCAGTCTGAAGCGCTACCTGGCTGCGGTCAGACCGTTTTTGTACAGAAGGCTGTCTAAGACTACGCTGGCAGTGTGGACATGCCTGGTTGTGTGGTTCCTGTACGTGGCTGCTATTGTGCCAGAGCTCCTGGTCAGGCAAAGCTACCAGGTTACCCAGCTGGGAGTCATCACCTGCCATGATGTACTTCCCCTAGAAGAAAAATCTCATTCCACACTGGTGCCGTATAGGCTGATGCTGGTTTGTCTGGGTTTCATAGTACCCTTCCTGATTTGCATCTATGCCCATGTGGCAGTGGTATACCACTTAGGGCAATCTGGCTGTGACTGGAGACCGTTTATCAGGGTCAGTACTCTGGTTTTCGTTATCTTTGTGGTGTGTTTCTTGCCCAGTGGCATCCTGCATATCGCCCACTACATCCGCCTGTTTTCAAATGGGGACGACAGACTGTATGGTTACTACAGAGTAGCGGTGTGTCTCTGCTGCTTCCACAGTTGTCTGGATCCCTTCCTGTTCCTGCTCATTTCGAAGACGACAGCCTCTGAACTAGAATTCATTTCCGTCTACGGGATACCTCAGAGGCCGGCTGTTATGATGTGAAACTGGATGCGAGTACGCAGAAAAAGCAGCTCCTTGCTGGACTAATGTTGGGAACCAGCAGGGAAGCACAAGCCCAGAAACAAAGATGTGAAAGTTAAGAGTGGACACTGAATTTAACAGGGTAATAGTGCAATATATGTTATGTCCAAAACAACAGGAAGCTCTGAATCTTTAAGAATATCAGGAAAGGAACAATGAAACTGTGAAACCTATATAGCTTAACGTCAACCCAATCCGAGTATTTTGACTCTACAATGGGGATTGTGATGGAACAGTGGACAAGACACACGCCTTTGGTGCGAGAGACCCCACTGTGACACCTACCAATGTGTCCCTGACAATTAACCCCTAGTTGCTCCAGAGGTGTGCGACCTCTGACATATAGCAATAATAAGTAGCTTTGGAGAAAAGTGTCAGCTAAATGAATAAATGTAATGTACAATCGTTTGTCTTTGCCTTGTTACAAAAACAGCTTAATAGAAAAGTTAATAGAAAAGTTCCACATCAACATCAAGCAGTTCAGATTTAGGAGGATGTAGTAATGTAAAATAGAGCCATGCTGCTGTGCAAGTCCAAAAAAACTAACGATTAGAGTGAGATAAAGTTATGACATGTTACAGCAACGGTTTATTAAGCCATAAAAATATTTTAGACTTTGAGCATGTGAGAGGTGCAAGCGCATTTATTTACATAAATCATATTAGTTTACTCAATTTAGTGTCACAATACCTGGCAGAGGAGTTTCTTGGTGTATTGTAGGAGATCATGGTAATGTTTGGCTGTGTCTGGGTTCACCCCCATCAACTTGGCTGTAGGGAGGAGCAGGGCTGCAAGCGTTTGCTTAGGATCACCTGAGTTAAGTGCCTCATTGATCTCAGCTATGGCTATGATGCCTGCGGGGAGAAAACAAGCAACATTTGATACTTGATCTGTCAATGTGTTTAATTTATTTTGTGGGGTTTTTTTGGAGGATCACATCCAAAATAAAAATAAAAATTTCCAAGGGTTGAAACTGCTGGCTTAAAAATGTCCACAAGCTACACTACGTAAAAGTTAACCACTTTCTTACGTTCGTGCTCCTCATGGACTTGAATGTTGACTGTGTCGATGCATTTCTGAACATCATTCCAGGTGAGAAACTCTTGGCCCTTGGCAAGAGCCTCCCCTCGCAGTTTGATAAGCGTGTCAGCATACCTGAGGGAGAGTGCCATAAAGAAACTCAACAAAGTTTTATGACATTTAATGACCTACTCATCAGCCCACCATAGAGGGACATAGCGACATGCAACCTAAAGACAATATTTCTATAACTATTTAATCAAATTAATTTCTTGCTCCTAAAGCTATTTTCTACCATCATAATTGAACTTCTGAGAGCCACAGTTAGAGCAACAACAAAACAAAAAAAAGTAATCATTCAAGAGAACAGCATCACCACCAGCATCAACAGAAGTGACAGCAGTGTGAGGTTAACTACAGAAAAACTCCACTGCAGATCGTACAGTCCAGTGTCTTGTTAAATTACACTTAAGCAAGACAAATGCTTGCTAAAAGGGAAGCCTGAACCTACTGTCACCAAGCTGTTGCCCTATGGTATCGATCTGGCTTAACAGCTGGTGTTCCTAGTACTTGTTTAATGCACAGCCCCCTTACCTGTTGAGGTTGTCTTGGTCCATGTTGGTGAAGCCCAGAGGAGAGTCTGTCAGTTGCTCAATCACAGCCTGGGGGTCTTTGGTGTCCAGCACCTCGTTCAGCACTGCTACAGCTGACAGCATCTCCACAGCTACACTCAGCTCCTCATGGCTCAAACCAGACTAATAAAACATAAAAAGGCCTGAATCATGAGCATGAAGTGACATTTAACTAAAGTGTATGTCTAGCCTCCCCTATAGCTGTAAACATATCTGTATTAGCATGTGGGTCGACATTTAAAGAGCTAGAATTGAAAACATGATGTCTCACCCGCCCCCCTTGTAGCTGCAAACTGAAAAGCTCAGCCTGATAGAGGTTGGCAGCAGTTTGGTACACAAGTGGAAGTTGTGCCTCAGGGTTCATCAGCTCCTCTACCGTCTCCATCGCATTGCCAAAACGAATGGCTGTGTTGATCGCTGCAACTGCCTCAAGTTCTGGTCAAGACAATGATCACAGAAAGCCATGTCTTGCAGATAACCCAAACATAATTTTGGAAAGGCATGTCAGTATTAAAATAACATTGTCTTCCTTTCCTCACAATTACATGCTGAAATGCCTTTAAAAAACCCATGTTAAAAGGTTTATCATGAACTTCACTGTGTAATAGTACACAGACTCTACATGTGTGCTTTGAGAAGCTTACAAGTGGGTACATATGTGATTTTCCACTGACCAGTAAATAGTGTTAATAAACATCTATGGTAAGTAACAGAAGGTGCTTACTTCGTTTCTCTGCCTCTGCAGAGTCATTACAAGAGCTGACAACTCTCTGAATCTCCTCTTTGTCCATCATCACGGCTCTCCCTCCATCCTGCAGCACAAAGATTAGAGTTCACTAGAGATATACCAATAAGATCCCATATTTATTCATTCAACATACTTTTATGCAGGGCAAAGTGCCTGATGGTGTCCTTTCCAACTGAAGTTACGGTTGCAGAATAGTTTTTTAATTCTCTGAAGTTGTCGCTTTTTCTTTATAACACAATGTCTTCGCTGTATGGCAGTGTATAGTGAAAGTAGCACAGTCCTTCAGCGTCTACACTACATTTAGTCAGCCAATGAACTGCTATGTGCTCACAGCAGTACATAAAATGGAAGTGGATCGGCATTGTCAGAGGACAAACAAAAAACAGAAAAACGTTTAGAAATGGGGTCAAAGACAATGCTGCAAAGGTGTTTCCCTGGAAATGGGTATGATTTCTTTCTATTCCACTCCTACGAGTGAATTAATTTGTACTGTGGCTTTAAAGTTGCCAGCATTTTCAACTACGGCCCTCAAGTACTGCTTTTTTAATTATAGGCTTTTTTGTTGTACTCCCTCAACAACTGCAAAAAAAAGCAAACAAGCTCTGACTCCGTATACCTTTGATTTATGTTGGCAATAGGTGGTAAAATGTTCCAGGTACCAGCGACAGTTTGACTCCTGAACACCTAGCAGGGCCAAAGCTTCAAGCCTGAGTGCAGCCAACAGAGCAGCTTCGTCCTGGGTCGACACAGCTTGATTCACCTGGATTACTGCTGCCTGGACTGGAGACAGGAAAAACCAAGACAGACGTCACTGAGGGACAACGTACGGCCCAATTTTAACTGCACATTCTTCACTGTAAATTCAGAGTTCACCAGTGTCCTGTGTGTTTTCCATGCAAGAAGGAATGCAATCATGGTACTTGGCAGTATTTTGGGAAAAAGAAACATGTAAGGGAAAAAGAAAGTAACATGTGGGAGGGAAAGTCCTTACTGTTGACAAAGTCAAGGCAGCCCTGGATCTCCTGCTGAGTCAGCAGCTCCTCATACACATCTCTTTCTTCAGAAGCAATCGAGGAGCACTAATTGAGGGAGACAAAGAAAAAAATATATATTAATTTCAAACAGCATACTTAATTTGAACCTTGTCACATAATGCATATTCTACAGTTCACATTTCCGCCATTAAGTGGAAACGGATGGCTCCTGTACAGTATTTGTAAAGAGAATGGGAGGCGAGATGCCGGATGCTGCGGAGGGTTTGTGTTGTGAAGTACAGCTGACACTGCAGCCACTGGAATGTGCTGGCAAGGCCTGTGATTGAGTCAGTGCAAGCAACCCCTTTCCAAACTCGGGTTCTCGGGTTTAGGGCAACACTCACGTTTACATTTTTTTGCTTTCATCAAATTTGGTCACAATGTTTTATATTCAATCATGCCTACACAAGACTTTGCAACCCTGTTCCCAACCCGAGTTGAATACAGAAGTGAGACTGCATATAGTAGAAGGTTGTAGTATTTAGTACAAAGATGGGTTGTTTTTTTATTGGTGAACGCAATTTATTATAATTTATGTAACTGAATATCTGGCTAGTGTAAAAACGAGCTAAATAGAGATTGGTGAATAGACAACCAACAAAGTGAGCAACCAAGAGAGAAACTAAACAGGCTGTTTAATTAGAAAGACAAGCCTTCTATACAGGGGAAGCCTGAACCAAACATTATACAAATAAATGATGACGGTGAAACATAAGAAGTGAGGCTTCTCACCCTTCCTGCGGACTGACTCTGCTTACGAGCCTTGGCCTGGCTCAGTGTGTCCTGGTAGTCTTGGGCCAGAGGTTCCTGGGTGTTTCTCAGCATTGCATTAGGATTATTCAGGGCTCCCATTGTCACAGATGCCTGGCCTCGGTCAACTGCCTCATTGATGGCAATCACAGCAGCATGTACTAAGGACAACAGAGTATGTGCGAACATTTTCGTGTTGGCTAAAATCTTCTGGAGTTTGTCAAAAACATCAATAGAGAATTAGTTCAAAGGTCAGAGGACTTACAGGCAGCTTCATCCACTGAGAGCTCATTGGCTAGGATTCCTCCAATCTTACTGAAAGCTGGCATTTGAATGCCATACTTCTCCAGCTCACTCCTCATGTTACTGATCTCTTCCTCTGGCAGGCAGATATACACAGATTGCAGGGGAAATTGCGGTGTTACAGAGTATAGAATAGTAAAGGCTAAAAACTCACAAACGCACAGTCACTGAATTTAAGTCATGGCTATTTTAATAGTTTATGCATTTCTTGTTGCTTTCAAACAGAAGTCAAATGATACAACGATGAATATAACTTTTTTTCTGTATAATTTTAAAATGTGTTCATTAGTATGCTCACTGTATAAAGCCTTACATGCAAAATAGTTGAGCCAACTGTAAAAAAAAAAAAAACCTTTCAAACATAAATGTTTCATAGGTTTCAGTAATCTGGTGGAAGAATTGATAATATCCTTTAGAAACGTTTATCCTCAAATTTTAGTGCACATTTTCACATCTTGTCAAATTTAGTGTGCAGGTGCAACTCCTCAGCTAACATTTCGCATACACAGTTAGAGCACAGCGGGCGGAATTGAGTTTCAAGAAACTACAACAGCATGGCACAGCGTGGCAGGAACATGTAGGGGAGGGCAGCAGCATGCACCACGTGTACTGGAAAAGTAAATATCTGATAAAATAGTGTTTGGATAACCAGTAAGGTGTTGGGAGGGAATTTGCATGTTGTTTTTCAAATTTCTAAGTAATGAACATGCATTTATAGTAATGAGAATTTTTCCCTTACATTTGTCTATTCTGGTATACATTACTGTTACCATCCATCGTCAACCGCTTATCCTGCGTACAGGGTCGCGGGGCATTACTGTTACATATACATATAATTCTTATACTGTGAATATGGAACATACCAGTTATTGAGTTACTGTATGTAAGTCTCAATGAGAAATTGCATAAAGAAACACAAACAAACAAATGAAGTTTTTACTTTTGGTTTGTTGTGAGTGGTTGAGGGCCTTTCACAGGACAAATAAAATGTGCATTTTTGAGGTCTAAAATACCACAGGGAACCTTTTGGCAGTAACCAGAGGGAACAGCTTCCCAAAGTTACATTAAAGTTACTTAAAACTTGTAGTTTTTTGAGTCCTATTCAGTATTATTTGAATGACTCCAGGGGATATTTTGGAGAACTGAAATGTGTGAAAGATCTATATTAATCATAACACATTTACATAAATCCTCATAAAAATGTACATGCTGGAGAGCACAGAGACACACAAGACTTCTTATTAAAATAATACACGCACACCTGGATATGTACACAATAAAAAAGGTTAAAGGCAACATTTATCCTTCATTTTAAAAGCAATTAATAATAACTTCATTGATTACATTTAAACATATCTATATAACTTTTGTGCTATACTTCAGTTTCTGATTTCCACGGGTATTACCTGTAAAGGCCACTTTCCCCAGCAGGTCCTGGATCTGTGGTGCAATGCCCAGTTTGTACAAGTACAAGCTGAAATAAACCATATGGGATGTAAGATTTAAACACACAAAAATAAGGAAGCACTGAGAAGCTTCCTACATTCTGATATTCAGCAGTCTGATATCAAGAAACAGAAACTCTAGTTTTGGAACTTTTCTGTTATGACTGTGGTCCTGATGCCTATTTCACCACAGGGGGGTAGTGTTGGCTCCCAATACAACAAGCACCGTCTTACAGCAGCCAGCAGGCTCAGTGAATTCAACAAGCAGGTGGCTGGAAACTTCATAAAACTTTCATCTTCCCGCAGGTACCTGATAAGTGCTAATGAATTATAGATATCTAAGGCAGGTATGGCATCAACACAGCTTTCGAATGAGTTGTAGTAGCTGGTTATTCTGGCCAATGGTCACGGTGTGTGCGTACACATGAAGTGCCCTATGTGCTTGGGACATGGGGGGCTTTAGACAATTACCTAAACAAACTCTGCTTATACAAAAGGTCATGTTTTAATAAGCAGGCAGCTGATTCAGTTGAGATACAAACACAGTAACAGCTGACTGGGGTTAATGAAGGTGGCCGATTATAAGCCACTGGGTTACAGACAATCAGCTGACTAGCTTAGAGCAACTAGCCTAGCTGTCTCCAGACTGTGGATGCCCCTGTTTATTTCCAAGTTTTTCTCTTCCCTTAGACAACAAATTAAGCCCTACATCTCTACTACTTTGTCATAAGCGTTTTTCAATGTACTTGTAAGCTAAGGTTTTTCACCATTATATTGAGTTCCTTTAAATTTTCCATCACACTGAATGTGCAGCAGCATCCGCTGCTTCGCCTCCATGTGTGCATGTGTTTGTACCCAGGGAAGCAGACTATGCACTAGGTCCTTGTGGGACTTAAGCTGGACTCGCAGGAAGGAAGAGCACGTGTGTGCATAAGGAGGGAAGGAAACCAATTCTCTCAGGACCTGACCAAAACACTACAACAGAGAAAACAATCCTAGCAGCTCCCATAACCACTCCCTAAATCTGTGTTTAGCTGACTGGACAGATTGGCCCTTCATTTCATTCGAAGTCGTCCCAACTTAAAAAGCAAGGACCAGAAGTTGTAATTCTCAAGTCTCCTTTTAAAGTATTACAACATTTTCTACAAACCCGATACCATGAGAAAGAATTTACACTTTGTGGAGACACTAAAATAAAGACTTGAGCACTGAAACCACATTTAAATTTTATTCTACTATTTAAATTTGTCAGAAAGTCCCTGCTTATATACTATACAGAGGTTTATACAAGCAGTGAGAATAGACTGGTTACGCTCATCAAAAGTGTTCAAAACACATGTAAGTAACAGAGTCTTAAAAACATTACAAATTAATTGAATTGCTAATTAGCACATAACTTGTGTTATGTAAGGTGTTTGAGCAAACTGACAATTCAAGGACTGAAAGCATGTGAACTTGTAGCAATAGCTGCTTATAGCTAAATGCATGGTGGTGTATAACATAGCCTTAAAGACAAATCATAAAAAGATATATGTGTTGTGTCAGCCAAACCTAAGTAGAAATACCATTTTCCAGTTCCTGTTTCACATCAGTGAGTACTATTTCTATTCTTGTTGACAAATAAATTAGTGTTTGACATTTGCCTGCCATAGCTATCAAGTGAAATAAATTAATCTAAATTAGTGAGTAACCTGTCGGTATGAGTTTGAGCAGACTAATGCTGTACATATACATGTAAATGGAAACATTTACAGACAAATGCAATGCTGCCCTTTAGCTCATAGTTTAATTCTACCTAACAGATAACAGCGCTTAGCTTTAGATCATCTATAATAATAACACTTTAGTACACTGGTTTTCATTTCTTCTTGCAAGTGAAACCTGAAAGTGACTTTCAGGTGTGGCACCTACAGGTAGAAAGCAAGTGGGTACTATGCCAATGCGCAAACAAAAGCCTTGAGATGAGTGAGCAATTTTGCTGTCAGAAGAGAGAAATACTTTTATTCCTACCTCAGAGCGTGTATGCAGTATACCACCTTGGGCATGTTTTTGCGATCATACACATCTGTCGTTTCAGGATAGAATATCTGAAAGCAGAAAACATAACAGAACATTTTTTCAGTGACATGACACTTTATTCTGCTGCAGCCAAGGGGTGGACATTATAATAGGGACACCTGCAAAATATAAAGCAATGCCAGGCAACTGCACTGTAATAAATGCTACCTCCATGAAGCACACTATTTTCAATACCACAAAGCTGAAATCAACCAGTCACAAGCATCATTTCTAAAATAATTAGGATTACAAGCTTCACAGAGGTAACATTTATTGGAGTGCTCATGCACTGGTCAGCATTATATTTTACAGGTGCTCATGCTGTTGTCTTAATCACTGTTCATAGTATGCGTTTGGTTGGCATAGTTTTTAGGCACCTTACAGATACATTTAATGGCTAAAACTTGGTTAGCCTTCATATGTCACATCATAAAGATATTCAGTTTAAGGAGAATGCAGTCTCCAAAACACTGGGACCACCTCTCATCAATCTCTAAAATTACACTCTCAGCATCATGATTTTGCTCAATAACATGGAATGATGTAATGCTACAGATAACTTTAAGTTATCAGAGGGACAATTCCTAAAAGTGCTATTCATAAAAGGGCAGAGATCAGAGATAAGTGGGTATCAACTTTCCCACATTTTCATTTCCACGATACACATCTTTTGTGTCATCTCATAAAAAATGTAATGAGGTTAATACTGTTCTTGAGAACTGCCCCACCCACATTACAATTTCATCTGCAAGTGTTTACATTCTTACAGATGCATGAAATGTGTGTGTATATGATATCATGTCAGAGATGACAGTAAATTCTGAGGTTACAGCACCTGTAGCCTACTCACCAATTACAGGTTTGAAATTTATTCTGCAACTGTTGTAGTGTAGATTATACTGAAATTTATTCTGCAACTGTTGTAGTGTAGATTATACTGAAATTTATTCTGCAACTGTTGTAGTGTAGATTACACTAGTTGTCTTTGTTTTGGATTCTACTGAATGGATGGATTCTACTACTTAGTTGTAGGTAAAAATGATTAGTTTTAAGATGGTTTCTGCCTTCTAATATGAGCGATTATGAACCAACCCTGAGTCAACAAACTCATGACAAAGCCAAGGCATTCTTTAGTTTGTGTAGAAAACCATCACTTGAACGGGATTTCCCTGGCAGTTGGTTTTATTTTTAGTCTCATGCAAATTCGCGTTTACTGGTTAGATGGACTTTTAAGACAGCTAATAAGCAATTACTGTGGTAAAACACTTGTTGGAACAAAACATCTTACATAGAGTAAAAAATATATATATTTTTTTTTAATCTCCCGTATGTGTTATTCTATCCTAATTGGAATCTCTCAGATATGTTCAAGTGATATTTTTGACTTATCAAAGCCTCTTTACAACCCTTTTGAAGTGTCTGAATTTTAAAAAAGGTTTAATTCACGTACAAAAGGTTTAATTCACGTACAAAAGGTGGTACTTAATGTAGCAAATTCCTTTTCTTAAGGTGTGATGTGTAAAAGCAGACTCAAATGGGTCTGTATACTGTACACATTTGTTTAACAGGGAGTAGGTGTCTGCATTGCTGTGCAAGCCTCTTACCTTGGGGAGACCCACTGACTCCATGGCTCTGAGCCACTGCACTGTATTGTCGGTGTGCCTGAAGTGCAGCCCTTTGCTCTGAAGATGAAGACAGGAGCACAAACAGAGAAATGTAGCCATATAATTATGAGGAACTGCAGAGTAATGGTTAAAATCTTTATCAATGAAAAACAGCAATAACAGGGTTATAAGGGTGTGCACAAATAATGCTGCCGTATAGAAAAGCACGCTCATCAGCAATGACATTAAAACACCAGCAACATAAAAAACCTCAAGCTGACTCTTAACATATCATAGCATCTAAATAGTCTGATAATGTTAAATTCAATCAAATCAAGCCCAAAGCCAAGCTAGTCAAGTCTGGCTCAGACATTTTTGTAGTTTATTGTTCACAACAGCTGCATGTGACAGTGAGGCCCTAAGACTCGCCTGCCACGTTCTTCCCTTTCCTGTGTGAAACTGTTTCAAACTGTCCGGAAATGAAAAAAAGATATGGAAGGTCTTTCTGTCTGCTATGATGTAAGCTGGTGAAAAATTCAAATGTACTATAACTATGACTACCAAAAAACGAAATGAGACTAAATGCGAGAAGTACCTTATAGCGAGCCTGATCTCTGTCGTAGATCCTTTTCTCAGACACCAATTTGGGGGCGAAAAAGTTGGAAAGTTTGCCAAGGTAGACACCATTCCTCAGTCCCTCCTCCAGTTCTGTGGTAGGGGGCAAGTCCTCCTCTAGGCAGGCCTCCATCCACCTGAGAGCACACAAATATCAACCTCAGAGCAAGCAGAGGATTTTCAAACATCTCTATAATGATAAAGTCTTGCAGCCAAGCGGAAAAATGCTTTCGAAGGAACTATTACAAATTTCTCAATAAATTACTAATTAAAGTCTAAGCATGCATGTTACTGGCGTACAGCTGTGAAGTGGAAACATTATCTCACACTCTTGCTCAAGTAGCTGAGGTGAATACAAATAAAGCTAAGAAGAAACTACTCTCACCAGGACCAATAACCTTTCAGGCTCAAGATGGTGACTTCTTTGTAATACTAAACAGCTTGCTATGGTTACATTCAATATATAAACAAACATCAGCCCACTCTGTTTACCCTGCCACCTGAGATCTTCAGAGTGCCGAACAATTTATGAGGAGGCTGAATGCCTGCAAGTAGTCAGCAAGTCAGTAATGGCATTTCCTACACTTGCTGCCCCTTCCCGACCTGAGTAAAAAACAGTGGACCAAGAACATATGAATATAAATCTCAATAAAAATAATGTCTTGCTGCCATTTATAGCAGTACAGTAGAGCAGGAAAGGGCTCTGTCCATTACGACAATACTGTTTTTGTTAGAAAATTAAGAACATAAGCAAAATTACGGACAATTGCAAGAAGTAAATAAAAAATTTACATTTTTTAACCTCTAAAATGGTTATTTTCTCACACACACACTGTAAACAGATCCTCTACACTGCAATTCAAACATTTTCTACATAAGATAATTCTTATAATTAGCATATATACAAATACACATAGCATTCACATTCATGTGTAAATCTGAGGTGTCTTACACCAAGTAGCTTTAATCTTGAGAAGCTGCGGACTATTCATTAGTCACTGTAACTTACACTGTACATTTCCAGCTAAACTGAGGCTTTCATGAATGTCGAGGTTCCTCGTGGGTCTATTCCAAGTACTGTTTAAAAACGATAAAATAATCTTTGTGTGGTTCATCAATGGTGATAAATGACTCGATGCAGATACAGTAAAGCCAAAAGGATATAAGAGCATGTTACTCAAAGATCAAACTGATAAGAGATATTGCTCAGCTGATAAACACGACCGAACTGCTGTCTTTACATGATCAAGTTACTATCCAGGGTAACACCCAGATTTGTAGCTGATTTTATGTTAAGAGTAAGGGGGCCAAGTAGTGGTTGTATTTGTTTTGAGATGTGTTCAGGGCCAATGATGAGAACTTACGTCTTGCCAGGTTTCAATTTTGAGAAGTTTTGGGACATCCAGCTTTTTATGTCATGTAGACAGCTTGGTAGTGAAGCTAATTTACTGATGTCCGAAGGTTTTAAAGATGTACAGTTGTATATCGTCACCGTAACTACAGAAGGAGATGTTGTGATGGCAGGTCAGGGTAAACACCAGATTGAACCCTGTAGTATTCCATGTTTATTCTGTGCAGTTCGTGGGGTAAATTCAGCAACAGAAACACAACATTTCCTAACGGCTAAGTTCGAGGAAAACCAGTCCAGAGCAGTTCCAGTAATGTTTTAGTCTATCTATAAGGGCAGCATGGTCGATGCCAAATTAAGCACTTGCAGTCAAGCAACAGTAACACAGAGTCCGTACTTATCAATAAATCATTTGTGACTCTAAGGATGGCAGATTCTGTGCTATACAGTGTGCGGAACCCAGACTGAAACTTCTCAAAAATATTATAGACTGTTGGTGGGACAGTAGGTGATTTTTTAAAGTTAGTAAATTATACCACCTTTAAATGAATTTCTACAGGATCAGCTCGAATTTAAAGCAACAACATAGTCTGGAGGCCAGTGAGAACTGGGCATTGTTACAGGCAGCACCCACACTGGGCCCAGCATGCTTTGGAAAGGGGGCTGTGGAAAGACTTGCAGTTTGAGCTTTGGGACCATGTCAAGGTTAGTGTTGGGCTTACTTGTCAAGTGGACAATGTGAGGTAAACAGCGAGCGAGCAAGATATCTAATCCTGCCTCGTTTAGTCTAAAGCCTAAATTGATCTCTGGTGAAGGTTTGAGCTCCTCTTCTGCAAGACAATGTGTTACAAGAGAAAAGGTGATTTTTATCTATGCAACTGAAAAAGAAATGTTAACCTTCTTTTAAAATGATGTAATTTCCCTTTGATAGGTTCAAACGTGGTATCAAGGCAGTTTCTGCCACTATTCCCTGAGAAATTAGGATTTCCAAAGAGCTAGTAAATGATTTGTGAGCATGGTGAATCATCATGGTCTGAGAATCTGTTACACATTATCTTACTGCGTGGAAGTGACACCAAATTTACCATCATGGCTACATCACTGTATCGATGGTTTACTCTCAAAAAAATAAATGATGTGTTGTGTTTTACCTTTTTGCTCATCATCCTACAACTGAATGTATCCTTTACCAAAGGCAGTGTATGATGCTCAGTGATTTAGTTTCCTTATGTTTTATGTCTAGGTTTTATTCATACCAGCAACTCCTACCTTACAGTCTGCAAGCAATAAAGCTTTCCCTCCTACATGCATGTGCACAGTTTGTTTAGGTTAATTAAGGCCGTGTGGGTGCTCAATGGACGCAGCCTGCCAAAAATGTGTGTCAGCACATTAAGGACACACCATGCACTGTCAAAACAAACCCAGTGGAGTTCAAGGCACCTTGAGGGATAAAGTATCCTCGTAACTATGTCAGCTGAAGCTGTAAATTATATACAAGAAGAACTCTGCTATACTTTAGTGTTTTACAAAACAGCAAGTAGTTAGTCAGTGAATTTTAGCTGTACAAGTCCTTTTTATCTTAAAACATAAAGATGTTAATATTACAATATGTGGAATAAGCTACTTTCTGTGGATTTAAAAGAAGTTTTCTGCTTCTCAAATGTGAAAAATTGTCTCCTCGTATAATATAGTATATACACTCACTGACCGCTTTATTAGGTACACCTGTTCAATTGCTTGTTAAAGCAAATAGCTAAATACTCACATGGCAGCTCTTCAAAGCATTTAAGCAAGTAGACGTGGTCAAGACAACTTGCTGAAGTTCAAACCGAGCATCAGAATGGGGAAGAAAGGGGATTTTAGTGACTTAAAACGTGGCGTAGTTGTTGGTGCCAGATGAGCTGGGCTGAGCATTTCAGAAACTGCTGATCTACTGGGATTTTCACACACAACCAGCTCTAGGGTTTACAGAGAATGGTCCGAAAAAGAGAAAATATCCAGTGAGCGGCACTTGTGTGGACGAAAATGCCTTGTTGATGTCAGAGGTCAGAGGAGAATGGGCATACTGGTTTGAGAAGAAAGAAAGACAACAGTAACTCAAATAACAACCAAGATATGCAGAATACCACCTCTGAACGCACAACACGTCGAATCTTGTAGCCGTAGTCCACTACGGGTGCCACTCCTCCACAATAGAAGATTGGAAAGACGTTGCCTGGTCTGAATTTAGCTGCGACATTCAGATGGTAGGGTCAGAGTTTGGCGTAAACAACATGAACACATGGCTCCATCCTGCCTTGTATCAATGGTTCAGGCTGGTGGTGCTTTAATGGTGTGAGGGATATTTTCTTGGCACACTTTGGGCCCCTTGGTACCAACTGAGCATCTTTTAAACACGACAGCCTACCTGAGTATTGTTGCTGACCATGTCCATCCCTTTATGACCACAGCTAACCCTCACATTGCATGTCACAAAATTACTATGAAAACAAACGCACACACATCATAGCTGAATGGCTGAGGCCATCCACAGCAAAGCAATGCGGGTGAAAATCCAGACAATTTGTTGAATCTTGAATAAGTGGCATCGTAATGGAGAGAAGCAAATGCAGATTATAGTCATGATTAGTCAAAAATATATATATATATATATATTTGGCGGGAACATAGTGAAAAGGAACATCCTGCATGGGCAACGGTGCTCTCCTGTGAAACTTCACTTCCTGTTCTTAAAACAATGTTGGGAGGACTTGTCTCCTGAAGCAGGACAGGCTAGCACTCCTGTTTACAACCCTCCAAAGCAGAACTTCCTGTCATTGTCCACTCTGTGACTCACCAGGCTAAACAAAAACACAGCTTTCTGGACTCTGGGACTTAAATCTGTCCCACCTCAACATTTTTAGCAACTCCTTTGCTTTCAGCTACAGTATTTCTGCGTACACACAGAGCATCTTCTGAAGGGTTGCATCATGTAGCTTAGTCACGCTGGTCATGAGTTTGTGATTGTATGCGTGTTATGCAGCACATGTGGTTGAGTAGGATAATATCTTTGAAAAAAAAAAACAAACACGCTCTAGATATCTTGGGGTGGACCTATATCAAAGTAAACAACAAAAAAAAAGGATCCCCATCCAAAAAATCTACAAATATAAACCATCAACTGTTTATTCTCTGGTGAGAGTACAAAGTCTCTTTCCAGAAACTACTGTGAGTGTATGTGTGTGTGTGTGTGTGTGTGTGTGGGGGTGTGTGTGTGTGTGTGTGTGTGTGTGTGTGTGGGTGGGGGTGTGTGTGTGGGTGGGTGGGTGTGTGTGTGTGAGAGGCGGGGTTAGGAGGGTGTGTCGATCAACTGAAACACCAGCACTCTACCAAGTGCAGTAAAGGGGACTTTGAACAACAAAGCAAGTGGGCAGTGGATGTAAAGGACTATGGCTGGGTAAATAAAAATGACATTTCATAAGTGCTGTAAACAATCAGCAAATTATCCAATAAAAGTGAGTTTTGCATGTACTATACCACTATTCTGCAGTTGACCTAACATAGCCTAAAAGGAAGGAAGTGTCTCTCTGCATTGTGACTGAGGATATTTTCATTGAAACTGCTGGTTGCCCATCGCAGCACACATTTTTGACAGATGGCATACACCGATCAGCTATAACATTATGACCACCTGCCTAATATTGTGTAGGTCGCTCTTTTGACGCCAAAAGAGCCCTGGCTCGTCGAAACGTGGACTCCACTAGACTTCTGAAGGTGTGCTGTAGTCTCTGGCACAAAGATATAAACAGTAGATTAAATCCAGAAATTGTGAGTTGGGGCCTCCATGGATCGGACCCATTTGTCCAGCACATCCCAGATTGAGACCTGCAGACTTTACATTCCGTTTCCACACAAGCACAGCACATTATCAGCACAAGGACACTTAGTGACTACAGACTAAAGTATTTCTTCATCGCCTTCATGTTAAAAGTAATTTCTGCCCCGCTGCTGTCATGGTAATGCAACGTTACACCGTGTGTCATCTAATGTTCGGCCCTTTTACATTTTATTTAATGGCCACATATGAGCGAGAAAGCAGCTGAAACTAACATTATAAACAATCTGTGACTGTCTGCACAGTCTGAATTGTTTCAGTTGTTTTCTTTGCCTGCAGAAATACATTTGATTATTATACTGCATTACTCACATTTACATTAATTCATTTAGCTGACGCTTTTATCCAAAGCAACTTACAATTGCTATATATGTCAGAGCTCGCACGCCTCTGGAGCAATGAGGGGTTAAGTGTCTTGCTCAGGGACACAATGGTGGGGGACTGAACCTGGGTCTCTCACACCAAAGGCAAACGTCTTATCCATTACGCCACCACCACTCAATAATGAAATAAATCCATGTCAGAAACATTTAAAGTAGCCCAATTAATGTCTGTTATTGTTATTATCACAACACATCAGTGACGAGGAAATTGGATTAATTTTAATCAAAAAAAAAAAATCATTAGATGATTCGTTTTGAAAAATAATCGTTATGTACAGCCCCAGTTAATTGAATGTTCTTTTACCAATAATTACACATTTCAGATACAATTTTAAGGCAACTTTTTACTGCGTGCACGGTCAAAAAAATATATATGCTAAATTAAGAAAATTTAGTAAATCTGAAGGCACATGGTGGACTTCCTACTTTTAGTGCAGTCATTTTGCTGCAGAACACTTGATGTATGCTGCAGGAGGAAATGTTTATGCCCCACTTATTGAGACACTGAAGACAATTTTTTTTGGCCACATCTGATGTTGTGGAGTTGAGGGTAAACTGAATGATACATCTTTAACCAGTGTTAACAAAAACATAGTTTGAGAATGAAAATAATTTCTTTAAAAATCAGAACCCAGGTGTACTAGCAGAGTTGCTTCTACATGGCTGCCTTGTTTCAGTGATTGCTGACTCCTGACCCCAGAGAGCAGAACCTAATCCCACGCGCTCTGTGGTGCACGGCTTCATTCAGCGTCTGTCTTAATCTTAATCTTATTTGACACCTTTCCCAGAATAGAGGCTCCATTCCACAATTAACAGGAGTGTAGAAAAGTCAGTAACACTGGGATGGAATAACAGGAACTTAGAAAGTGAAAGTGTGAGTACAGTGTGTTTGTGTGCACGTGTGTGAGAGAGGGTTAAACAGTGGTAATTTTGAGGTTGACCTTTGAGTGTCACAAAGGCATCCGTTCCTTTTAACCGTCCATGCAGCTCAGCCTTCAACTACAGTTTTTCTTTTCAGCACAATAAAGAAAGAAAATTAGTCATAATCTAGGCGTGGCCCAATTACGATGTGTGACTGTGATTACCTATTTTTATTATTCTTTAAAATCTAGGCAGATAGTGTAGGCATTTCAAATAGAGTCAAAGAGGGAGTTCAGTTGTCAAACAATAATATGTGAGGAAATTATGATGCAAAAAGAGACTGCACACACTCATATAGCGTGTGTCCCAAGATGAAGCATTATTGCGCAATCACCACTAGGCTACAAAACGCTACAGTAGGTTTCAGCGTCAATAATCAATCCTGGGAATTCATCTCTCTCTGACTGGGTGGGGTTGTCACAAAATCAGTGTGTTAAAAGAGGCAAGATAACACTTCCTCTTCCTTCCTGTTCAGATGGATGCCCTTATGAAGGCAGGAAGTGGTTTAGTCTTAGCTTTGCTCAGGCACCTCCCATTACAGAGTCTTCATCAGGTTTATGTTGTCTTTAGAAGAACTTAGTTTTTTAAGCACCTCCCCGTTTTATGCTGCCTTCCAGTCAAGAGTCAGAGGTTGGAATTTTCCACTTGAAATTTCCCCCACTTCCGACCTCCAAGCGCCCCAGGTGAACAACACCAAACGTAAACAAACAAAAATGCTGACCATGACAAACTGATGTTTCTTGTGTACACACATGCAGTGCCCTTGGTGTTCATTAAAAAGACAGCCGTTTTAATGAAAATGATTTGACATAAATATACACGTTACCCGTTAACTGCGTTCATGTCTACCTACATCTGCAGATAATCTGACAGGCAGTAAATGTTAATATAATTCCAAATGTTTTTGCATTTTTAACCCTTTCCTCATTAACTTTTGTGCAGCGAAGATGACCTTCACAGACTTTAGAGAATTAAATACAAGCAAAAATACTTTGTTGCACTTTTAGTTGGTGGTTTACCATTTACAATGTGCGCTTCCACGAGTGCTGCCATTGTTGTGTGACATCAGTGCGACAAGTGCTTTTCCTAGATGGATTTGCCCGAGTTTACAAGTAGGAAATCTTTGTTTGAGTGGCTTTCCATCGTTTTTTTTTTCTAGCAGCAGGTCAGAGTCCTGAGTTGTCTGGAACGTAGTTTTTAATCACACAATGCTCATGAATGCTTACAGCTCTGTGTCATCACCTCACCTGCGTGCCAATTCTGCCTTATCTGTCATAACTCTGTCACACCTCCAGGCTACTACAAACAGTGTTTCACCGCACGCTGCTTTGCTCCCTTATCATATTCCCCTCACTTTCTCTCCACCGCTCAATTTCTCAACCACTCCCTGCCTGTTTTTATATCTGCATAACGATGTTCATTAAACACACAAACCTATAATACAAAACATACTTAATTAAACATTAAACAAAACCTAATGCGTAGCCAAAGAACACACCCAGTGTACGAGCTCGTTGGTGTGACAAAGCAAACAATTAAGGAAAGTGGTTGCCTTTAATCAGCACGTGCCATTAAGCTCCTCTTATCTTCAAGGTCTTTGCCTTCTTCCCCTCCCCTTGTCAGGCCTCTTCCTGTCTTACCGTTTGGCCTCCTCCAGGTGACACAGGTACTCGTAGGCGATGTTCTGTCGTCTCCTCTCATCCATCTCCTCCGCTGACAGCCTCTCGTCATCCTGAATGGCTGAAAAAAAGCGAGGAAATTCAATATCACATCACAGTCATTGTATTTTCATCAGTTGTTTTTCATTTGTAGTGCTTTCTTTTTGGTCTTAATTACACATGATTGCGGACAAACTAGGACCTGGCAAATTTAGCATCATGACGGTAAAAAGTTAATATTTTTGTGTCACAATATGGCAATGTGAACAAAAATCACATAATATGTTCTAAGCATGAGCTCTGTTCCACTAAACTGACATTAAAAGTACTGTATAAGCTGTGGCACCTCAAGTAAAATGTTATTTTGCTGATGCTTGATTGATGGTACAGGCAATGTCCAGCCTCTGCATTTCTAACTTTAATGTGAACGCTTCATTCATCTAAACTTTGATATCTTATATATCTTAAACACACATTATGCAGCTGTACAGTAAATCCAGATCAAAAACACTGAGCGGATAATTCCTGCTAAGGGGTGTTTATTTTGACTGTTAGGACCTTGAGTGTCCCTGGGAAACTGTACTACATCCCACGCTCCAAATGAGCCCATGAGGAAATGACCATGTCAAAGTGGCCTTAGTGGGGCGCCCAACTGACAAGTGACTTCTGCTGAGAGTTGACCTTTACCTGAAGTTTAACGAGATCTCCTCCTCCCAACGCTTCTTACCCAGCTCTAATCCAATCAAATCTCTTTATTTCTGGCTGAGTGAAGGGACAATCTCAGACCCGGGGGCTCAGTTTAAGAACAGAGCTTTCTCTCACTGAACGAAGCACCGTGTCCTGGGTTTGAGTATAGCGACTGAGGTTTCACACGGAATAGCAGTTTGGAAAAGTATCTCTCTCTGTAGCACCACAACGCTTTATTTATAATAGTATGTTGTCACACATTTCACCTTATTCAAAAATCTGCAGCTCCTGAGATTTGAATATTGCACTTGGCCATATTGCGATTTTGATATATTTTTAATAATTGTTCAGCCCTACAGCCAAGTCAAACTGGTTAAACCAGTTTATTGATTATCTTAAACAGTCTAATCCCAATGCCGAAGAGGGCGGAAAAATATTACTCTGCTGACACCACGGTCTACCATGGCCAGTTTAAAATAACCTCCATAAATGAAGTAAATTCAGTTGTTTGATATCCCAATTCATCAAAGTTGTAACTCTGTAATTATACTTAGTGCTGTGATTCAGTGCTTAGTGCTGTAATGTCGTTTGTGGCATTTTAAGTCTTTAAATTGTGTATTTCATTTATTGTATTTGGAATTTCAAGACAATTTCATCCCCCTGGGCATTAAAGTACATTCTACTCTAATCTAGATTGAATCTTTTAAACCTCTCAAGCACTCTGTTCATTTCTGTCTATTCATCAGCCACCTGCACAGACATCCGTTCGCTAGGTCTCAGAGGATTGAAGCATAATAGTCACATGTGAGGAGAGACACAGGTCAAATACCTTCATACATACTGTATATACTAAAAACAAAATGAGGCATCCAGCCTCTTTGGTGAAATACCCTTGATTCACAGGATCCGGACATACAACCATAGAAAAGTGGCCCAGCTGTGCAGTTGACATGGATGCAAATGCGTATGAACGCTAATCTCAAGGCAGAGCAACCCCAGTGCAGTCATTACACACTACCTCTACTGACTCACTCACACACACTTCCTGGAAGAGCCTGTCTGCACACTTGCACCGAACGTTATATTTAACCCTCAGGATGGGTTTGTTGGCTTTGTGTGTCAGGGGATCACCGGACCTAGGTCTATGATTGTGACTCATGCTTTTGTTTGAAATTGTTGGTGGGCAGGAGGGGGTTAGGGTCCAAAGGGGAACAACAAATCAAGACAGATTTCACTGGCAAATCCCTGAACTATGGTTAGTCATTTATTGAAATTCATTTCAGGGAATAAACTAATGCAGTGGCAACATGCCTGAGGACAAATGTGGCTTGCCTCACACAGTGACAAGGCCAACAAATTAAAGACAGCTTGTTTGTTCCTAAGACGACCCTATCTCACAACCTTTGCAACAAACTGCTCATAATTTGTGCTCAGTCCTTCTAGAAGCACACATCTTTCGAATCAACAGTAGCAAAACTACTATCTATGAACATTGCATAAGCTGTATGCAGAGCTGGTCAATACAATTCAATGGGCCAAGGTAGAGGCAAAAAGACTGCATTGATGACATAATTGATTGATGTTATCGAAGTTGTACTTTGCCCACAGGTGCTGATCAGTGACAAGATACATACAGTAAACTCTGACATGGGGAAAGCATTGTGTAGACTTCAAATGTGTGGGGTTTCTTTCCAGTCAGCTAAGTTACAATCTCGACATACTCATGGAGTCAGTTATAGATTTCTCAACAGCAGCTAAATCAAAAGGTTAATGGTTAACCCATGAGAAAATGCCTTCTGTGTAGACAGGCTGATATGCTGGCTGCCTACCACCATTAAATAAATAGAAAAAATCCATGTGGTGCAGTTAAGGGCACTCTGGAGGAAAAGTACACTTCAAAACGTGCCTTACCAAGTGCATAATTAGCTTTATTTAAACAACCAGTGTGTGACATAAACACATCTTTCATTTAATTTCTAGTTTGCCATATTGTCAGGACCCGCCACACCTTTACACTCAAGGTGTCCTGCCGTTCATGGAGCCAGGTGCTGCTGAGCCACCTGTTGCTCATCAAACGTCCCTGTGAAGATGGCACCTTACGCTAGCTTAGTATTCATCCTCTGTCCCAAAGCAAAGACACGAGTTAACGTTATGATAGCTTATAAAAACCGTTAGAAAAGGTGCTGCTTACTTCCATAGCGTGGCTTTTGTAAAGCTGCGGTTTCTTCATGGTACATCTTGCGTCGTTTCCTCCACTCGCGAACTCGTCTGAACTGGAAATAACTTCAGCCTGCGAGCTAACGTTTCAGCAACCGGGGCCAGCAATGCGCCGCGTCTTTCGCGATGTATTGATAAGAATAAAATAATTGATGTATCTAACTGGAAAACATGCCGGGAAACAAGGGCACCACAGTCTCAAAAACTTTCATTAAAACGGCAAACTCTCAATTGCGGCAGACAATCCCCATGGTGTGTGCACTGCTTTAGTGTGACTCCCGAGCAAAGTGTTGGTGACCTCGCCCCGCTACGCTCTGAAGTGAAATGATTGACGGGACAGGAGATGGAGATGTAGCACCTTGCACCACCTGCTGGTCAAAAGGTGGCTCATGCTGCATTCAATGCTACTGTTGTATTCAGTTTTAGCTTATTTTTAGTTTCTGTTTTTATTTTATTTTATTTTATATATTTTCTGAATGCCCTTTATGTCTTAAATCACGTTGAATTACCTTGCTCTTGAAAGGTGCTATACGGATAAACTTGCCTTGCTTAGCAAACCTCAGTGTGTCCTCATTTGTCTCTGAAGTCCCCTGAAATAAAAAAAAAAAAAAAAAAAAAAACGGCCAGTCACATATAGGCGATTAATTTTATAACTGCAAAATTTAATGGTCACAAACTGAGAATAGCCCCGCATATTCTTATGATAAATGGACATCTAAAATAAATGTAATTTACAGTTACATATTCTACAAATACAGGCATCCAGGGAGGGAAATCAAGCGAGTTTAAAAATTCAGGTTATTATTGTATAAAAGTCTTCATAACATCAAAGGAAACATGTATCACTTCCCCACAGTGTGACGGTATTATTTTTGTCAGGTAATCATTTCAACACCTTACTTCATCCAATGGGGGGCAGCATTAGTTTGAGATTGTGAATACGGTAATCATGGGGAACACAGCCACATCCTGCATGTGCTTTTCTGAATGTCCTGTCGACTACCTGGTATTCTGAGAGGTGTTTCTAATATTTTGACTACCTCTTCAATTTTCAGGTATACTAAATATTATAACGTGTTCTCAGTGTTATACAATGCAAGTCAACAGCACCATTACAGTCTCCAAAATGACCAAAGTTCTCTGTACTGTAACAGTTTCATCAAAAATTACATATCATGAGTCATAAAGATAGGATTTATTACAGGGGTATTTTTAAAATGTAAAACTTTTTTATGTTACACTTTTCATTACACTGCAATAGTTTGTTACATGTACCTAATAAACTGACAACTAAGTTTACTTTTTTCCCACAATTATGAAAGTGCCCATGAACACATGCAAGAACAAAGGGAAACATTTACACTGCAAGTCTGTGTTTGCATGCTTTTTCACCAAGATTGTCTTTGTTTGTTTAAAACAAGCAAAATTAGCTCTTTGTGCAAATGATTTTTGAGAAACATCTCCAAAATCGGATCTTTTCTCTCTCTGCCTGATCTCGAGAAGGTCATCGATGCTTTTATACTTCATCTAGGTTAGATTACTGTAATTCATTATCTTCAGGGTTAAGCCTAAAAACAATAACGCCTTCAGCTGGTACAAAATGCAGCTTCTCGACTTTTAACAAATACTAGAAGACAGAATCACATCAGTCCTGTTTTAGCCTCCCTTCCCTGGTTACCAGTAAATTTTAGAATTTATTTTAAGGTTTTATTGATCACTTAAAGCACTTTGTGGATTTGCCAGCTACATTGCTGAATTGCTGCTCCCCTATGATCCAGAACGCAGCCTCAGATCCTCGGGCAGGGCTCTGTTGGCTGTTCTTAAGTTCCAGCTCAAGACGAAAGGTGACCAGGCTTACGCAGTCAGGGCCCCTCAGCCCTGGAACTCCCTGCCCGAGAACCTTAGGTTTGCAGGATCAGTGACATCTTTTAAAACACTTACAAAAATGCTTTTTAAAAATATATTTTTAAAAAGCATTTTAATAATTTAGGGTGCCCTATTCTATTTCAAAATTGTTTCCAACTGTTTATTTTTATTGTCATCACTGTTGTGTGAATCTCATTTAATTTTAACTTTGTATCATGGTATTGCTTGATTTTATGGCCTCTGTCCTGAAATGTTTTATATCTTTGTTCGATCATGTAAAGCACTTTGTAACTTTGTATTGATAAGTGCTGTGTAAATAAAGTGTATTATTGCTACTATTATTATAAATGAAATGAAAGTGCTGTAATTTAATATATCGAGATAATGGAGATCAATTTTCATTTTTTGAGGTTTGAGATAAATGTTGTGGAATAAAAGCACAGCATACTTTTCTAGAGAACATAACTTTTTTATTGTATATATGTTCAAAAGCCACACAATCTGCAATCCCTGCCTTTCCAGTCTCTACGATTATTCACAGGGCATCATTTGGCAACTATTTCTTCACATATTTTCACACTTATAGACCTCTGAACATACAGCACAGTCACCCTATGACTGGCAGGCAATACACAATAATGTACACAACTTTATTCTCCACATACATTTGCTTACCTCCATAAAATGGATGAACAGAACTTACAGGAGTGATACATTCACATTTTTCCTCAACAAAAATCTGAATATTGCCATCATTTTCCGCCAGAGGAATTTACAGTAAGAACACAAAGTTGAGCACAAAAGAACAGAAGTTTTCTTACATACATGCAAGTTTGGCACACACACACATACGCACACAGAGAGTAGCAGGTGAATGGGGGCTTAACGCCAAGGACACACAGAAGTACAACACAGATACAGTAGATGGACTTGGACAAAGCAGGAGACACATGAGTTGATCAAGGAGCTTATACACATATAACCCAGAAGTCCACCAATATCAGCTTTGATATGTACATTATTTACACTCATGCATCCACACACACATACAGTAATCTCTCGTATACACACACGCACGTACACACACATACAGTAAATACAGTACATATAAGCAATACCCCAAATACCTCAAACATAACAGCAATATAATTTCTGCCCAATATAACACAACAGGTAGATCTGCCACGAATTAAGGTTTTAAGACTGAAACCATACAGTTCAATCCTTGTTATTCTTGCCACTGACAACAGTCAGCTGCGTTGGATTGACGCTGGGCAAAAGTCATAACTTTTTTATATCAGTGCATTTATTTTTTTCAAAAATATTTAAATTATGTCATCAAAAAATATCTGTTGCGCAACAGCAGCACACTTCATTATGTATTTCCAACTAATTTTACAAAATCTGAGATGAAGTTGGTTCCATGGAAATGAATGCACATGTACAGTACCACTGTTGTTTTTTTGTTGTTGTTGAGTAGCCTTGACAGAGCCTGAACTGCAGTGTAAGGGCACACTACCTCTACGCTGCGATCACAGATACCACAAATACAGAGAAAAGCAGGAGAACACAGGCAGTTAGCCACAGAAAATACAATCCACAAATTAAATAAGACTGAGAGTAACTGAATTATTATGTCAGCTATATGCCGATAAATGCCAATTTGAATTTTTAGAAGTATTTTAACACTTTGAAAATAACAATATGATCTTATTCTCACTATCTTTTGCGGTATGCATTGAGGTTCCAATGTTGAAAGACAAGATACATAATAACTATTACAAGATAGGTCATGTTTTCAAGTAAGATTATGGCAAAACTAGATTTTAGACAAAGTCTTGGTAAGTCACAACAAATGACTGAGATCAACTGTATCATCTAGTTTTTGTTTCACAACTTCAAATGTGACAAAAATGCAAACTTAATTTGGGTTTAAGTCTTCCCAGATGATTTAAGATCAAAGAAGATTTAAGGTCAAAAAAGCCAAGTTGCCTTAGGAGACATTTCCATCATGGGTGGCACCAATTAGTCCTCATAAAGAGATAGATTTTCTTTACATTATTACTTTGTAGTCATGCAAGGTCATTTACACCATTTGATCAGATTATGATTCATTGTTACATGCAGTAACAAATGGATTTTTTTTCAGGAGAGGAGGCGACATATGTCACAAAAATAAACATTTTATCAAAACAGGAATGTTTAACAAAGGAGATGAAGTTTACACCCTAATAAAATACTGTATTGGTGACATATTTCACATATATACACAAAAACACCATGATTATTTTATCCCTTTACTTATTATTCAGTTTCTGTCTGTTCCGTTGGACACTACATGACTATTGGCAGACTACTCCAGTTAAGGAGAGGCACATTTATAAAAAGGCCATTCAGCATTTTTAAAAGGAAGCTGTATGACATGTCATTATCAACAGCTAAATCAGAAGGAGAGCTCATGACAGAGTCTTTGATCAATGAGACAACACATGGAAGAGGACCTGGAGTAACAACATTTGGATAAAATGAATATTTCATCATTCCAACTTCCACAATGATGCAGCAGAAAATTAAATTACAAGCCTCAGATTCAACATAGCGTACAATTAGTGGTATAAGAAAATACAGTTTTTCAATATGGCCTTTTTGATTCTTGGTTGGGTAGGTAATGCAAAGGGCTTGGTGTCCTATGTGAATTATCTACTTTGAAAAGGTTGCAGCCGTCTGAGTAAATGTCATGTTGAGCAAAGTACAGTATTGTGTGTACAGGAAGGTGCAAGTGTAGAGTGATGAAATGAAGTGCATGTATATGTGGTGGCAGTCCATTTTAAGACATGTTCTTTCTTCTTTCATGTTCATTCTTATGTAGTTGTGTATTTTGACTTTGCGCACGCTGTCAACAGCATGTCCTGTCTATGTGTGCAAGCCAGCTGTCATACAGCTGTGTCGTGTGACCACTCCATCTAATCACCTATTCCCTACGTTGTCACACAGCAGGCTGGCTGTGCTCATTACAGCTTGTTTTTCACTTTTCTCCCCATCTGGCATGTCTTAATAAGACTGTATCAATATTAAAAGCCTTGAGCTATAACCATGCAGTGACTCCACACAAGGTTATGGCTACAGCTGGAAGGTGCAGCCAGTCACTGAACAAAACTCCACCAAAGTCTCAGTACCAAAACCTGTGCAAACTCTCAGCTCTGTCATGTGAAAGCAGAGCTTGGAATTGACTAACCAGGATTTTTATGATTTTTATTTGTATGAAAAGTAAAATACACTGGGAAAAGGTCGGTTACTATCCGGCTTTACCTACGGTACTTTTGCAAAATGTGATTAAAAGTGTTAAGATATGTCTGAACCAAGCCATTTGCACTCCTTGCTCAACACTCCCTGGGCTTCCTCTTGAACCCACCCAGGTTTTATCCAGGCTATCCTAGCTGATAAACACCAAGCTGGTGTTACATGAGGACATTTGCCCTGGTGTCAGGCAACCGGAGAGCAACCAGTCCTCCCCCGACGAGCACAGACGAGGCCATGAGGATCGGGATGGCCTTTGTGATTCCAACAAGAGAACCAAAAATCAGGTTCCCCAAGACTGCAGCCAGCTTACAAAGAGCGTTGCAGAACCCAAAGCCTGTTCCTCTGGGGAGAGAAAAATCAATGACAATAGGTGAGAAATGCGTTAAAATTGACTGAATCATCCATGGCATGTACTTATCTATTGTTTATCTCCTCACCTCCTGACAGTAGGGAATGACTCAGTTGTGACCACATCTAGGGAGTTCCAGGCAGAAATGCTCAGGCCGTTGTAAAGGCACAACATGAAAATCATCATGGACTCGCTGGTGCCAAACCACAAGAAGAAACAGCTGATGCCTGAAAGGACCATAGAGCCACCTGATGGACATACAAACACACACACAGGGCAAAAGTTGTAAAGTGCAAATGGCATTCATTTGACTAATGTTCAACTAAATTATAGGAAATAATCAAAAATTGCCTCTCACACTCAATGAGAGATGCCACACACATAGCATGAATCATTTCAACATCCTACAGTCAGTGTGAAAACCAATTACTCAAGTGCACACAAAAACATCCTCCATTCCTACCTAACATGGACAGACGTCCAATTTTGTCCATGAGAAGGGCGGACACAATGTTGCCTGGAAGAACAGCCAGGGTCCCAAGGAAATTGATGAAGTAAACCCAGTAGGCACTGTAGTCATCATCAAACGTCATCTGGCATCCCATCTTGTTGTGGGTGAAAGTGCTGTTGATCACCTCTGTGCCATCTATCAACTTGGATTCATCGATGTCTACCCAAATAATACAAAAATAAAAAATAATCAAAATTTTGCAATTATAAAACAGAGCCAATCTCAAAGAAGTATATTGTTTTCTTGTCTCACAACTGTTTGAAAATGGTTTTTTTTCACCATGATAGGGCTATGCCTGATGAATCAGAAAACGTACCATTCCGGCTGTGTATTCATGTCAAAGTAAGACTACAAGAAACTGTAATCCCAATATCTCACCTGTGTTAAAGAAGTAAGCATCAATGAAAGTACAGTTACGGAAGAAGGAGCCCACCGATGTCACATCATCAAAGTAGCAGTTCCGAAAGGTAGATTCAATGAAGGTGACGGATTTCAGCTTCATATTGATGAATCTGGAGAAGCACAGTTACATTCTGCTTTTAATATTCACACATAGTGGCTACAGCAACATTTCAGACCTTAATCTTCCTGTTTATATTTAACAGATATGTGTAATTATAAGGACCCTGTGATTTTGTATCCACAAACCCTGCTGGTAAGTTGACTTATCCTACCGGTCATTGATGAAGAGACCATTTTTGTGTATCTGGTTCTCCAGGGTGAAGTTGAAGGTGAAGTCTTCAATGCGTTCATTGTCGTGGATCTTCACTTTGGAGGCATAGTCATCTGCCTGAAGGTGTTTGATAACATCAGGGAACCAGACTGACAGGCCATAATACCTGCAACCAGAAGGATACAGCCATATCAGGATATGAAGAGAATCAATTGATCAGACAAAGAATGTGGATTTTAGACTGAGACCTGGCAAAAACATGTATAGATACTCTCTCAAACGTGCAGTCAGAGACAGTAGAAGAACAGGAGACACTTGTGGTTTCTGTTTGATTTTAAAGAGTGTTTTCAGGGTGTTTTTAAATCTCTGGCCGCTTTCACTGCTATCTCTGCTCCCACTGAGACACCAGTGGACCAGTATTGATCCACAGACTGAGATTGATTTCGGGACCATGCAACTTCTGCACAGCAGAGAGATCAACATGACAGAAATGCAATGTGGCCGCAAGCCCGACTGCCTAGCGCTATTATGTGAAAGGAGAAAAAAGTCATGTCTGATTTTTCTATGGCACAAATGACATCAGAAAGACACTCACCCGAATGACAGTGTGAACCACACTATGGCTAGTCGCATCATGTTTTCTCGCATAGGGTAGTTGAAGCACTTCATGAGATTCAGATAGATCTAAAGAGAGACAAGGGACTTGTTGTACTTGATGTGATCAGAAGACACATTTGGGATCAGATCAGTGAACAGAAATAAGTTTCATAATAAGAAAAGGCTTCTGCTGAAATAAAAACACAAATATTTACCCCATGTATTTCAGCCTTTATCCTAAAGAAAGCCTTGGAAACTGGGTTGCCAGTCTCTGACTCCATTTCCACCAGTTCATCCAGCTGTTTGGGGATCTTGATTCTGTTTACCTGGGTATGATGATTACAGTACAACACAATAGGTGTAAATTAATTTCTTGAGACGTGATCAGTCCGTTCACAGTCCAGTGGCTCTTACTGGGAAGTTGTCATCTTATATCTCTTCTATACTAGTTTGGTTCTCTGGACCACAACAAGCTCAAATTAATGACTAGCTTCCTCTGCAAGTCCCTCAAGTTTGTAATGAGATTTTAGTTCCATGCTCCGATTACCTGGAGCTCTCTACAAAGTACTCTTTAAACTTGTAATTACAGTTTTTCTCACTCACTTTAGTACATTTCTCAGATCTGAATTGAAATTCTCAAAACTACTTGTTGAACCTCCACATCATCTCGTCACTTGTGACGTCACTCGTGCACATCATAAAAGCAATTTTTCATTGTTTTGAAGCAAATGATTATGCACAATTGTCTGCTTTTTCCTAATTATTATTTGGTTATGTCATGCTGATCACAATGAATTATACTCTCTGTTTTTATTATTCAACTCTGTTGAATAGTCTCACCCCCCAAAACATCCAGGCACAAGTTCATTGCATAAGTCACTACATACAAAATGGCTGTACGCGTCAAAATCAAAGTTAAAGTGCGTGCGTGCTTGCGTGCTTGCGT
>NC_060170.1:24590377-24604242 GCF_021292245.1 Micropterus dolomieu | reverse complement strand
TTTTTTTTCACCATGATAGGGCTATGCCTGATGAATCAGAAAACGTACCATTCCGGCTGTGTATTCATGTCAAAGTAAGACTACAAGAAACTGTAATCCCAATATCTCACCTGTGTTAAAGAAGTAAGCATCAATGAAAGTACAGTTACGGAAGAAGGAGCCCACCGATGTCACATCATCAAAGTAGCAGTTCCGAAAGGTAGATTCAATGAAGGTGACGGATTTCAGCTTCATATTGATGAATCTGGAGAAGCACAGTTACATTCTGCTTTTAATATTCACACATAGTGGCTACAGCAACATTTCAGACCTTAATCTTCCTGTTTATATTTAACAGATATGTGTAATTATAAGGACCCTGTGATTTTGTATCCACAAACCCTGCTGGTAAGTTGACTTATCCTACCGGTCATTGATGAAGAGACCATTTTTGTGTATCTGGTTCTCCAGGGTGAAGTTGAAGGTGAAGTCTTCAATGCGTTCATTGTCGTGGATCTTCACTTTGGAGGCATAGTCATCTGCCTGAAGGTGTTTGATAACATCAGGGAACCAGACTGACAGGCCATAATACCTGCAACCAGAAGGATACAGCCATATCAGGATATGAAGAGAATCAATTGATCAGACAAAGAATGTGGATTTTAGACTGAGACCTGGCAAAAACATGTATAGATACTCTCTCAAACGTGCAGTCAGAGACAGTAGAAGAACAGGAGACACTTGTGGTTTCTGTTTGATTTTAAAGAGTGTTTTCAGGGTGTTTTTAAATCTCTGGCCGCTTTCACTGCTATCTCTGCTCCCACTGAGACACCAGTGGACCAGTATTGATCCACAGACTGAGATTGATTTCGGGACCATGCAACTTCTGCACAGCAGAGAGATCAACATGACAGAAATGCAATGTGGCCGCAAGCCCGACTGCCTAGCGCTATTATGTGAAAGGAGAAAAAAGTCATGTCTGATTTTTCTATGGCACAAATGACATCAGAAAGACACTCACCCGAATGACAGTGTGAACCACACTATGGCTAGTCGCATCATGTTTTCTCGCATAGGGTAGTTGAAGCACTTCATGAGATTCAGATAGATCTAAAGAGAGACAAGGGACTTGTTGTACTTGATGTGATCAGAAGACACATTTGGGATCAGATCAGTGAACAGAAATAAGTTTCATAATAAGAAAAGGCTTCTGCTGAAATAAAAACACAAATATTTACCCCATGTATTTCAGCCTTTATCCTAAAGAAAGCCTTGGAAACTGGGTTGCCAGTCTCTGACTCCATTTCCACCAGTTCATCCAGCTGTTTGGGGATCTTGATTCTGTTTACCTGGGTATGATGATTACAGTACAACACAATAGGTGTAAATTAATTTCTTGAGACGTGATCAGTCCGTTCACAGTCCAGTGGCTCTTACTGGGAAGTTGTCATCTTATATCTCTTCTATACTAGTTTGGTTCTCTGGACCACAACAAGCTCAAATTAATGACTAGCTTCCTCTGCAAGTCCCTCAAGTTTGTAATGAGATTTTAGTTCCATGCTCCGATTACCTGGAGCTCTCTACAAAGTACTCTTTAAACTTGTAATTACAGTTTTTCTCACTCACTTTAGTACATTTCTCAGATCTGAATTGAAATTCTCAAAACTACTTGTTGAACCTCCACATCATCTCGTCACTTGTGACGTCACTCGTGCACATCATAAAAGCAATTTTTCATTGTTTTGAAGCAAATGATTATGCACAATTGTCTGCTTTTTCCTAATTATTATTTGGTTATGTCATGCTGATCACAATGAATTATACTCTCTGTTTTTATTATTCAACTCTGTTGAATAGTCTCACCCCCCAAAACATCCAGGCACAAGTTCATTGCATAAGTCACTACATACAAAATGGCTGTACGCGTCAAAATCAAAGTTAAAGTGCGTGCGTGCTTGCGTGCTTGCGTATATATATATATATATATATAGAGAGAGAGAGAGAGAGAGAGAGAGAGAGAGAGAGAGAGAGAGAGAGAGAGAGAGAGATCGTCTATATTTATCAATCACATTTTCTATACATGTCTATTAGACTTTTTTTGTGTAAATGTCTCTTTACTGTAATTGAAGAAGATGGCCGTTGTGATGTGGATGAGAATCTGTGACCTGACAGACAGGAACATCAGCCTAAGGAGTGTTTCACATGCTTACATTTCTAATTTTGTAATTTCTTCAGTTGTCAATGCCGTGATGTAAAACAGTCTTTTCTTTTTCTTTTCTGCATCACAATGTCAACAAATTACAGTAAAAAACGAAAACTTGTAAATGTGAATCTTGTCTGATCTCATCCAATGTATAATTTTGTACTGTTGAAATTGATACATGCCATACAAAAAAAGTGCAGCAATGTGCATTTCCAATCATTGTCATTCAAACCTTAGCCATAGTTTACATCAGAAAACACTTACAGAGTACACTATTATGTTGATAACATGACTAAACATTTTGAGTAATTTGTTCGTAAACAATGACACAAGGACTTGTCATTCTGATGGCACTGACATGTTCACTGACATAAAGATTTGCTTTTGAGAGATAGACCAAGGATTTTCAGGAAGTTACGGGCTTTTGCAGGGAATCCACTGTGTCGTGCTGTTTGTTGTATATGTTTCGAGAAATGTACTTCCTGTTTTGCAAATGTTATGGATGATTCGAGAAATGCACCAAAGCAAGTGAGAAAAAATGCAGTTGTTTTCTTTTCTTTTATTCTTAATTTTTTTGTATCTTTTGAATCATTTACAACTGTTACTGGACAATATTGTAAATGAGGGCAATCCCTCAATGATGTTTCAAGTTAGGTAATAATAATCGCTGTCATTATGTCAGCAATATCATGGATAGTACTAATATTGTGGTTTTTCACTAATTTCAATTTGGTTTTCTATTTTCTTGTCCCCCAATTTGTAGCATTTAATAACTGTAATAAAAATCCAATCAGAATCAAAAAGGTAAGTGTAAACAGTGAGTATTACAGTACGTGATCAATTCAAGAAAAGTGTTGACTAAGAGCTTTCCCAAAGTGCAGCTCACGCAGCAAATAAGCCTGAGTGACACAAAACAGCTTTCAGAACCTTCATAATTCAGATATGATCCTGCATGGTGAAAGCGTTAAAACCTGTCCCAGCGGTGGCAGAATATAAGCCTCTTTGCTTCCTTAAGCATCAGGAAACCCAGCCAAGACAGCGCACAGCAGAAACAAACACTCACGGTGAAGACTTTCTCCGGTTGCCCACGCGCTCTCATGTTGGTGTCGTGGATCTGTTTGAGGATCATCCAGGCTTCATCATGCTTCCCCACCTGACAAGAGGGAAGCGAGAGGGAGGAAAAAAAGAAGACAAGATAAATTCATGGGATCAGCACCTGTCTCGCTTACTCAGGGACTGCAGCAGTCTCAATCGTATATACTGTACATAAATACATTCCTTTGATTTCTCTAAGATGGGCCAAAATGATGAGAGTCACGACAACGGTGACTCACTTTACTTCAAAGGGTAATTATCCTGCAGCAGCAAACCTACTGTCACGGATCTCCAGGCTTCCATTTTGCAGACACATATAAGGCCTCCTCCAAAAGTTTTGGATGACTCACACTGTTAGGTCTGACTGAACATCTGTTGGGAAATTTTCAAGTACTCTCAATTTGCCTGACATATTAATCTAGACATGTCAGATGTGAAATTGATAAGTGCAGACAGTAGGTGAAAATGACACAGCACCATTAGGCAACTTTAAAGATTCAAGAGAGATTAGAACAGTTTCAGTATGAACATTTCTTGAGCTGTAATACTTAGGGGGGAAAAACATTACCTCAAGGTAGAACCTAGGGCTTTCGGGCATGAAGGTAAGCGCCACCACAGCACACACACAGGGCAGGGCACAGACGACCACAAACACCCTCCAGCTGTGAAACTGGTAAGCTGAACCCATACTGAAACTCCAACCTGTAAACGATGGCAACGACACAACACCAATGACAGTCACGTGTGATATAGATGGATGACAGGAGGTGAATGCATTTTAATACTAATGACTAGTGAACTAAATAAACCAAACTTGTTATAGTTAAGATCAGCAGTATAAGACTAATTGAAATCCACAAATACTGTAAAACATAATAGAAAACAAATATTAAATGAACAATGTCATCAAGATTATCCAACATCAGAATAGAAATGTTCGCTATATCCCACTACATCATAACAGAGGGTAGACCAAATAATGTAAACACGATATAAAGTTGTTGTTGCTTTGCAAACTTAGCGGCTTCATTTTTACATGTCCAAAATCCTTAGTCTCAAAAGCAAATCTTTATGTCATTAAACTTGTCATTGCCATCAGAACAAGAAGTCCATGTGTCTTGTTTATGAACAAGCAAGTCAAAATGTTTATCTTGTCAATATAACAGTGTACTCAGACGAAAATGCACACAATGCAATAAATCAACTTTTTGATGATATTCTAATTATATGACCAGCACCTGTGTGTGTATATATATATATACAGAAGCCCTAATCAAATATTGTTTTAATCAACATTTTCTCGTGATTTCGAGATAACCATAAGTAAGTAATTATAGTGTGGTTTGTTGTATCGTTGGTTAGCTCACTTGGTAGAGCATAGGACTTATAGGTTTATGGTTGTGTGCTCAGGACAAAATTTCAATGAAGACAAAATTTTTCTTTTTAATATTTTTCATAATCCTCTTCAACAAAGTTCTTATGAACTTTTCCCCATCATTCCCAGGCAGAGGAAATTCCTTCTCATTCAGGGGAATCCATGTAACATTATACATTTCCTGACGAGCCCTGTGCTCTACCAACTGAACTAACCAGTGACACTGGTAATTGCTTTGAAATTATCCTAAAGAACCTGCCAGCCCCTGTATTCAGCTATGGTTTGTTATCTCGTGATCACGAGAAAATGAATTATCCCATTCTCAGGGGAAACATTTGTTTTATTTATGTAATATATATATATACATATATATTACAGCTCACTGTGTATTGTTACTGTTTACTGATATTGAGTATTGGTATGAGTGTTGCTATTGTGATGTTGTTGTGGTCTATTCTTACTTTGTTTATGGTCCTTAAGAAACAACATTTCGTTTAGCTACAGTATATACTTGTAGGCAAAGGATATGAATAAAGTATTTTAACTTAAGTGACTAATGCAATGAACTTATGCCTTGATGTTTTGGGGGGTAAGATTATTCAACAGAGACTGGTATAATTCATTGTGATCAGCAGGACATAAGCAAGTGATAATGTAGGAAACAGCAGACAATCGTACATAATCATTTGCATCAGTATGTCAAGTCATTCACAATTTGTTCAAAACAATGAGAAAGTGCTTTTATGATGTGCACAAGGGACGAGATGATGTGGAGGTTGAACAATTAGTTTTGAGAATTTCAATTCTGATCTGACAAATGCACCAAAGCGACTGAGAAAAACTGTAATATTCAGACCTGAACCCCTGTTTCATGAAATGTTTATATTATTTGGTCCATGTGGCTTTTACTCTGTTTTGTTGAGCTAAAAGTCGGTGTCTCACTAATATTAATATTTCTTGCTAATATTTCTTGTCATAAGTGCTCAGTTCTTGTGCTGAATTATATGCCATCTGAAGCTGCACGTGGTTATTTAGCCAATCTTCAGCTCACATGGGTATAATAAAAGCAAATTATGATTACTTAATAAGTCTCAAAGAGATGCTTTGAGGAAGCAGTGACTAAATAATATTAGATGTAGCACTAGCGTACTTCCTTATCAGAGGGGGGACTGGGCCACTTGATCTGAGAGGCTGATTCTAAATGTTACTGTGTGTCTGAATCTCATACTGCGAACAAAAAGGGTCTGCAAACAAAAGATGGCATTTAAATGAGAGCACTCCGCAGGCAGAGCGGAGGGATGTGCAAGCTTAGAGATGAATGGCTCTGCAGAGGCAGCTGAGAGAAGTGCACAGGGACGGGTTAATTGAATGTGTAGGAAAGGAATTGAGTGTTTTCTGCTAAGTTAAATCTTGTTGCACCTGATTTCAGCCCACAGGCACTCTCCCAGACTCATTAGTCATTGTAACATGCACACATATACACGCACACGCGGGACTTATACTCTCTCACAAAGGGGGAGATGCACATGCACATATACAGAAAAAAAAGTTGGCATTAACAAAGAAAAAGCACGAAAACAAAAATTACCATTTGTAGATGACACTGACACAGCTAACATAAAGCCACACTCCCACCCACACATATACACAAGTAAATACAAAAATGTACATACATAGATAGACATCATACATTTTCCTTTTCCTTGAGCACTTATTTTTAAGCATTTTTTAACCATTCAGTGGAGCAGAGTGTAAAAGTTACAGAAAGGAATGCTCGTGATGGTAACTCAGGGAAAGAATTTAAGTATATGTACTGTACTGTAATGTCAGAATGAGCCAGGGTGCAATCACAAGTATGTAGTACAATGTACTGTATATGTAGATCTGTATTTTGGGCTCTCATTGACTTTATTTTTTAGAATTTTTGGGTGGAAGCGCAGCAAGGGGTTGCAGTGTCAGTCGTGACCTCCCACGTTTCTCGACAGATCGTGCCTCATGGAGATGCTGCTCCAAAGGGAATAGCACCATTATCCATCAACAGGCGTGGGAGGGGAGTCAGGGGGTGCTGAGGGGGTTAACGCTAATGGTTGTTCCAGAAAAAGGCTGCTTGGAATTAATCTCACAGCATATTAAAATCCAGCTTTGAAAGCAATGCATATCAACTGCTAAAAACAACTATTTTCAGAGGGGGGTGGGCGTCTGTCATAAGTGGGAAATGCATCCCAGTAGAGACCAGAGAGATGAATATGTTTCTGTAGAAAGCAGAAATCAGCTCGAGGGGGGCAAATGTAAAGCAGAAACTAGAAAAGGAAATAGAAATAAAGAAATAAATGTTTTTATATTTGCTAACAGTGCATTATTTGATGTACAGAACACAATACAATGTGCAAGATAAATGGAATATACAGCATTACTTACTAAATGATTTCACTGACCAGTTTAAAGTTCAGCCTTTGTGCTCAGTAACAATCTTATATGTGATACAACACACATTAGCTGTCTATGATTGAGTTTCACTCTCATAGTGTCTGTTGGGCAGTAGGAGTAATTACTTTTGTAGACGACGTCTCGCCGGTGTGTATTCCCACTTTCTCTGAGTCCCTTTATTTATTTCCCTGTCTGTCTCCGTGTGTGTGTGTGTGTGTGTGTGTGTGTGTGTGTGTGTGTGTTTTTCAGTACGTGTGTGTACGTCTGGAGTGACTCAGAGTGAGAGAGAGGGAAGTAAAGACAGAAAGAGAATGAGTAACAATGAGAGAGAGGGAAAGAGTTGTTCAGCAGTGATTGCCTTTTCTACAGAAATGTAGTGTGGCTTCCTGCCCCTGAGGGTTACTGTGTTTCACCCATGCCATTGTAAATCTCATCACAGGGATTATGTACATAATTGTCTAAGTATATGGATGACTGAGTCAGTAGTGCTACTCTGCTCCCACGACAGACAGACAGACAGACAGACAGACAGACAGACAGACAGACAGACAGACAGATAGATAGATAGATAGATAGATAGATAGATAGATAGATAGATAGATAGATAGATAGATAGATAGATAGACAGATGATCCAGTGGATGGTGTTTAAACTTTAATCTGTAAATCTGAGCAGTCTAATGAGGATGCTCTAGTGGTAGGCTTCTTGGCAGCAAAGAAATTCCTCAAACTCTCCCATCAGTGTGACGAGGATCTGAGCAGACCTCCTTCAGGGCCCCAGCTGTGAGTCTGGCAGGGGGCTTTTGGGAGACATTAGGAGTCAGTGAGCGGAGAAGATAAATGAGAGCTCCAATGCTGTATTATACACCTGTGTTGATTAACTTGTATCATAACCCATCAGTGATATCTTTATGTCTTCGTTGAACGACGAAAAGGTATCACTGCAGGAGGCATTTTTTGCCCACACATCTTAGCGCTGTTGGGTGCAGGCACTGCAGCACTTTAGGGAAAACATAAAAACTATTGGTGAGCGCTGGAGTATGTATGCAAGACACGTAGATCCCTCTCAGAGAAAGAGAGGCAGAGTGGTAGTGAGAGTAAGAGAGAATAAGAGAAAAGTAATGCCTCTACCATCCCTTCAATGCGATATCAGCAGATCTGACAGCAGAGTTCCCTCATGGAGCCTTGCTCTGGTTTCAGAGGGTTTTCTGAGTCCTTTGCCAGTATGCTTCTGCACATCCATGTAAGTGGGTCTAGTCCTTTATTCTTTATGAGAAACAATATGATGTTCTCATGTGCCTTTCTCAACTCAAACGACCTCTTACAATGTCAGATGTTATTACATTCAATGCGCCTTGAAGAAGACCTGTATGTGGCTGTAGCCCAGTAAAACATTATCCATGCCACTTACAGCAACACACACACACACTATCTCCCTCTCACTGACGTCACAGGTTGGCTAAAGCATGGTCTGGCCATAAATCACCTCTAGCTGTAGCTTTGTCCTATTAGAGCAAGGAGAAAAACCTAATTATGCTTGATCAAGAAGAACACTGTGTGGAGACAGAGACTGGAGAGAGAGGAGAGGTAATAAAAGGAAGGACAGAGTTAGACAGAGAGATGGGGCGAGTACAAAACAGGAAGAGAGGGGAGGCGGTAAAAGGAAGGGATAGCAGATTTTAAAAAGCAGGGAAGAAGTGGTAAGAATGCAAGAAGAAGAAGAAGCAGAAAGCTCATTCCTTCTTTTTGTTTATTTACATGATATGTGCAGTACTGTCATAAACACAGCTGTCTCTCTCTCACACACCCACCCTCAACCTTTCAGCATGCGCCTGTTCTCTGGTATCCATACGTACATTAATCTCTTAACCTCTGCCTCTCCCAGCCAGCAGCCACTCAGAGCTATTAAGTGATTGATTTTCATGGCAGGGAAAACTAGCAACTAGCCTTACAGTTTTCTAACCTGTAGTCAGGAGCTTAGCATAAAGTCACTTTGCCAAGTTTCTCATCAGTGTTACTAAACATAATCCTGTTAAGACTTTCACTACATTTAGCTTTTTAACTTGGCCTTTTCTTATTATTACGAAGCACATTCCAAAGCCCAGCAAATGCAAATTAAAATATTTTCTAGCTGATAAACTCACCGTAGTGTGGGATGATGGCCCAGGCCATAGCAGATGCATAGATCTCCCCTATCATCCAGAACATACACAACCAGCTGAGGTGTTCTCCTCTCTTCTCCCTGGACAACACCTCTGCAAAGAAGGAGAAAACGATGGGCACAGCACCTCCTATCCTGCAAGAACCAGAGAGAATGGGAAAGTTAGTGATAGTAAGGTAGCTGGAACCCAAACCAGGGTAGAAATATAACTTTATTAATCCTTGTGTTTTACATATTTTACATAGTTGCAATCATGATATCTTTTACATGCTTTGTCTTAATGTCTGCACTTACTGGCTTGTTTTTTTCCCTCCAGTTGAAGAGCAACTCAAACATTGCCAATGAAGTTGTGATTTGATTATATGCTTAAAATTTAATACACTTTATTCAGCTTTTTTACCTCTGTAAAATGCTTTTTGGGTGTTTTCTATTAAAACATAATACACTGAAGGCTCACTGCTAAGATTACAAAGGAGGCAAAAAAATATGCACAACTAAGCATATTTGTCTCCCAAACATAATACAGAAAAACAAATCTTCAGCACCAGTTCCTCATGATTCAGAGACATGGGTTGCATTGGCAGTTTGGACAGCCTTTTCAATTACTCTGAAGGTCTCTGGGGAGAGTGATGCAGATGCAATTACTGAATTAGCTCTCAAAGGAACAGTGAAACCTCCAAAGAAGAGGATACAATAAATCAACGTCTAAACCATGTTTCTGTGCAGGAAGAGGATGACGCTTTCTCTGGTAGAGTTTTCATTTGAAACAAGAATTTTAAGATTGCAAGAATGTATACCAAAGTTTTATTAATGGAGTGAGATTATAATTGGCTATGACATCTTACACTTTGACTGTCTATAGATTTTACTGTTTTACGTTGGAGCAGTAGAGAAGTGGAGAAAATTACTTTTATATAGCTGGAAAGGAAACTTGACAGATGGACATAGTGAACACTTTCTCATAAAAGATTCAAGAAACAGGCTTTAAGTAATGATTAAAGGAAGTTGCTTTCAGCATTTTTCAACAACTTCTAATAATTAGAAGGGAAAAGAGACATGCCGACAGAAACACTCCTCAAACAGATTTTGCCTCAGAGAATAATTCTTTACTGTTTACTTTACTATTACATACTATATTTGTTCAAATAGTGTGACCATTCTGTTGCCAAAGAAAGAGTAGTGTACCATGTTACTTGACCTTTCACAGTTAATTTAAATGATGATTTGCCATTCTCATCGGCCCCAGAATGACCTCCACATCTCAGACTTACCCAAAGCCTGCGATGAGACGGCAAAGGAGGAATAAGCCATATCCCTGGACAAAAGATGACAGGAAGGCGAAGAAGCCATTTGTGGACATGCAAATGAGGAGGCACTGTCTGCGGCCCACTTTGTCAGACATCCCTCCCCAGAAGAATGCTCCAACCATCATCCCCAAGTAAACAACACTGCCTGGAAATATAAGGGGAGAGAGGGGTTTCATTTTTGTTTATCTTAATATACAAGTGAATGTCATACATCACCTCACATCTCTGCATGTGCAGATGTTTGTATGAGGTTGCATGTTTTTGTATATAATATTTCGGGAGTTTATCTCAATGGTCAGTTGACTGAGATGATTTGGTGCCAGTCCACTCATCAGTTTTTATCTGTAAGTTAATAAATGAGTCACCTCCCACAGTTGTTTTTCACATATGAGTTCCTAAATTATCTTCATGAAGTGATACATGCTCTTTAGGATCACTTTAAATGTGCAATAATGGATTTTTTGGCCACCTGGGGGCAGCAGAGACAAGCTGTGAGCACAACACTGAAATATTATCACGTTATAAAGTTGATGTGGCTAACTTAGCAAGCAGTTGCCTATTTTAACATCCAGCAGGTATTGGCCACCTGGCACATCCAATATTTACTTCCAGCACTGTTAATGGTCTGCACTAACTCCTGAGGGAAGTATCGGACTCCTATACAAGCTGCTAATCATGTGAACTGGAGATTTTGCAGAGTTTGACTGTCCACTGTGGCTGAATATGAGAGCAGTGAGAGTGAAACAGAACAGTAAAGTTATGGAAACCAAAACAATGAGATGCTGTGAAGCTCCACAGAGCAGAAAGGAACTGCAGAGTCTTTGATAACTATCTGGAGGTTAGTCACTACGAGCTTTCACATAAAGTGCTCGTGTGATCCATTCTAAATATAAAAATATTGATTACAGCCTTTAACATGTCAATATAGTTACAGATTTACCTGAGAGATTCACAGAAAGGTCTCTGCTACAGCTTTTCATTTTTACAACACATTTCAGCCACGTAAGTACAATTATACCTTGCTCAGAGACACAGGGGCAAGACCAACTAAGAAAGATCCACTTTCACTCCCTGCTAAGGGTTTGAACTGATAACTTTCACAGATTTGCGGTTTTTATTCTCGTACTATCACCATTCATTAATAAAATTCCTAAGTAAAGGGGAACTTGACATTTTGAAAATATCGCCTCCAAAGTAGTCAAAGCCACCCAACACTGACTCTCAGCCAAGAAGTGTTTAAGGAATCGTGTCCTCTAAATGTGCCTCCGCTGGCAAATGGTGCAGCGTCAAATTAAAATATGGAGCAACATTAAGCTTGTGCCTCCGTTATCGCTGATTGTTCATTAGTGAAGTGGGAGTTATGTTGAATGACTGACTCCACAAGGAATGATACACTTACAGGTGATGATGTTGTTTTAAAAAGACTGCTAGATGCAAGTGTGCACACACACACACTCACACATTCCCCAGGCTACCAATTAAACCTACACTTTCTGACTGTATAACAAGAAGAAGAGATGTATGTATGATTTTCAGATTCAAGCAAATTTTTGCCCTGCTGCTTTTCAATTCAATTCAATTTTATTTATATTGCGCCAAATCACAACAACAGTTGTCTCTGAGCGCTTTTCATAAAAGAGCAGGTCTAGACCGTACTCTGTGATGATATTTACAGAAACCCAACAGTTCCCACCAAGATCAAGCACTAGGCGACAGAGGCAAGGAAAAACTTCCTTTTAAGAGGCAGAAACCTCGAGCAGAACCATGGCTCAGGGTGGGCGGCCATCTGCCTCAACCGGTTGGGGGTGAGAGAGAGAGAGAAAGAAGGGAGAAGGATGGAAGGAGAGAGAGAGGGGAGGAAGGCCGCCTACACAATATACACACACAGAGGTACAGACAGTAAAGGTAATGTTGCTATATCCTGAATGAAAAATGGTACAGATATTTAAAGTAGTGTTAATGATAATAATTGTAATGTTAATGATTATAATAACAATAAGAACAATAGGACTAGTAACAATAATTGGAACAGAGGGTGTCGAGCAGGAACACGGGGGCAGCAGGTGACTCGCAACCACAGATCCAGACTCCACATCTCCAGAGCCAGAAACACCTGCAGGAAGTGAAAGGAGGAGAGAGGAGAGGGACGAGAAAGCACAAGACTACGGGAAAGGGAAGAAGTTGAGTTAGAAACATGCAATAATGGGATGAGGTTGCATACAGAGGGAGAGAAAGAAGAGGAGAGAGGAGCTCAATGCATCATGGGAAATCCCCCGGCAGTCTAGGCCTATAGCAACATAACTAAGGGATGGTTCAGGACTCCTAGTCTACTTTTGGAGACTCTAGGAAACACAAGTAACCCTGCATTCTGGGAGCTCAGTGCTCTGGTGGGGTAGTAAGGTACTATGAGCTCTTTAAGATAAGATGGTGCCTGACCATTAAGAGCTTTGTAGGTGAGAAGAATGATTTTAAATTCTATTCTGGATTTTACTGGAAGCCAATGCAGAGAAGCAAAGACAGGAGAAATATGATCTCTTTTCATGGTTCCTGTCAGAACATGTGCTGCAGCATTCTGGATCAGCTGAAGAGTCTTAATGGACTTTTTCGCGCAACCTGATAATAAAGAATTGCAGTAATCCAGCCTAGAAGTATCAAATGCATGGACTAGTTTTTCTGCATCATTTTTAGACAGGATGTTCCTGATTTTTGCAATATTACGAAGGTGAAAAATCGCGGTCCTTGAAATTTGCTTAATTTGAGACTTAAACGACATGTCCTGATCAAAGATAAATCCAAGATTCCTCACAGTGGTGCTGGAGGCCAGGGCGATGCTATCCAGGAAAACTATATCTTTAGATAATGCGTCACGGAGGTGCATGGGCCCTGGAACAATAACTTCAGTTTTATCTGAGTTTAGCATTAGAAAATTACAGGTCATCCAGGTTTTAACATCCTGAAGGCACATTTGAAGTTTAGCTAACTGATGAGTTTCATCTGGTTTGATCGATAGATATAACTGAGTATCATCTGTATAACAATGAAAGCTTATGGAATATTTCCTGATAATATTGCCGAAAGGAAGCATATATAAAGTGAAGAGGATTGGACCGAGGACAGATCCTTGTGGAACTCCATGACTAACTTTGGCGTGCATCGAGGACTCATTGTTAACATGTACAAACTGAAATCGATCTGATAAATAGGACTTAAACCAGCTTAGACCGGTTCCTTTAATGCCAATGAAATGTTCCAGTCTCTGCAATAGGATCTGATGGTCAATGGTATCAAATGCAGCACTAAGATCTAATAAAACCAGTAC
>NC_060170.1:24584784-24590277 GCF_021292245.1 Micropterus dolomieu | reverse complement strand
TAAAGATTGAGGGAAGTAAAGCAGTCTAAACACATATCTGGTTCTACAGCCGTTTCTAAGGTTCCTGAGTTTAGAGATAAGTCGGTGCCAGTTGAGGGCAGGTCTTGGTGAATTTTGTTTCTAATAGTTATAATTTTATCATTAAAGAAGCTCATGAAGTCGTAACTACTGAGAGCTATGGGAATACTTGGCTCAATAGAGCTGTGACTCGCTGTCAGCCTGGCTACAGTGCTGAAAAGAAACCTGGGGTTGTTCCTATTTTCCTCTATTAATGATGAGTAGTAGGGCGGCTGTGGCTCAGGAGGTAGAGCGGGTTGGCTGTTAATTGGAAGGTCTGCGGTTCAATCCCTGGCTCCCCCTGGTTGCGTGTCGAAGTGTCCTTGGGCAAGATACTGAACCCCGAATTGCCCCTGGCGGCTATTCCGCTATTGAAATGTGAATGTTAGTTTCCGTTTGAGCACTTAGGCTCAGTGTATGAATGTGTGTGACTGGTGAATGCAGATGTAGTGTAAAAGTTGAGTGGTCAAAAAGACTAGAAAGGCGCTATACAAGTACGGAGCATTTACATTTAGTACACTGCTCTGGCATTACGGAGAGCCTTCCTATAAGTTTTAAGACTATCTTGCCAAATTAAACGAGAATTTTCCAGTTTGGTGGAATGCCAATTCCTCTCAAGTTTCTGCGATATTTGCTTTAATTTGCGAGTTTCAGTATTATACCATGGAGCTAACGGTCTTTGTTTTATTATTTTCTTTTTTAGAGGGGCAACAGAGTCGAGTGTCATTCGCAGCGAGCCTGCAGCACTATCAACAAGATGATTGACTCTGATTGGATCCTAAAAATCTGACCACTAACTGATGACAATGACCCTGACACCCAATTGGAAAACCCCTCAGCCCCAGTACACTCTAACATTGATAAGTAAATACAGTGTGTAAAAGACTGAAAAATAGGCTCTGATCAATGAGGAGACAAATGTGAAATGTAACTCGGAGTGACTTTACAAAAGGGCTTGCTGCTCTCTTTTAATCTCTCTCATCACAAATGGGATCAATGCTCCAACAAAACAGCATTGATTTCTCTCTCACTGATCACCATGATTCTGCTCTGGAGAGTGGAGCCTACTGTTACTGCTTTAGTCTATATTGCATGTGGCATTGTGTGGTTTGGTGGTGTGACGCCTTCATGGTCATACAGTGTCTGCTGCTGACAGCAACTCCAGCCAGATTTTTCTCCATTAAGAAACTTTTTTGGGGGGTTCTGTTCCAGGCTAAAACACTGAATAGTTTACAGCCCTAGATAATATTACCGTAATGTTTGGTCTTCATCCATATCCAGACATATGCAGACGCATATGTCCAGAGAGGATATTTGTATTTGTATCCTAATCCCACACAAAAAGAAAAGAATGTGAAAGCTATAGTCCTATGTGGAGTGATACGACTCAGCCGTAGGGACACTTTGTTCACACATTACAATAATCTTAATAGCAAGATGCATTTCATTTCTGTAATGTCTGCAGTCAGGTCTCTCCTCCTCTGCTGTGAGCAGATATCTGTCTGACTCTCTCGCTTCAGGGGTCAAAACCCGGCTATCTGTCACATTTGGCAGCCATCTAGATACTCGCCTGAAGGTACCATAAATCCAATTCTAAATTTAACAGAAGTCTTCAGTCTATGCACAGTTCACACTTGCTTCATTAAGGAGAGGCTAGATCTACAGTGCCCAGGCAAACACCCTTCGGCTTCCTATTTAATTGCCATGCATCCAAACGTCCAGAGGCCTTTTTATTTAGTTTCAGCACTGAACTTTCCATACAAACAATAAACATTTTATTTTGTTGTTTGGGCTTTTTAGAGATACTGACACAATACAGAAAAAGAAAGAACCTCTGATTCCTGCTACTTTAATGCCCTTAAAAAAGAGCAATAAAACTACTGACCACTGAGTATATCTCTCACAGGACAGTCAATTACCTAATGAATTTATTGATGTTCTGCCCGACTTTCTGCACGCTATTGCTGAGGATGATGTCAGCAGTGCCCGCACCAGCAAAGAGGAGAGTAGCATACTGTGGTGCCATATAATTCAAAAATAGCACAGCCATCCCTTAACATTATGAGGTCTGTCTCATCACCAAAAGACCAAAAGGTAGTTTGTGTGGCATTAACCTGTCATGTCAGACAATAATGGTGCATATTTCAACAGAATCTTGTATCTTTTGCCCCAGGAGGGATTTCTTTCTAATTTAAGTCACACTGCATTTCCAGAGTGATGTCAGTCCCATTTTCTGTGGCTTTTGGGCTGCAACCAATCAGTTACTACACTGTAGCAAAATCTCAGGTTGAAGATGTGTTCACAGGAAGGGTCACACTAACAAGACACACTGACACAAAGATGAGACATATTTAAATCTAGGTTTATTTTTCACAATCTTATTTTTTAACACATACCGTATTTTTCATAGTGTATGGGTTTGTTTTTCATGGTAACACGTGGAACACTGATGGTGGAATGTGACAGCTCTGAGTTATGACTAAAATGGCTGTGCTATTCAAGGTAAGGTTTTGATTTAAGAAATTAAGGGTCTACTCATAAGTTCAACTCACATAATGTGATGTTTAAAAGGTTAGCCAGTGTTTTTTATACATAAAAGGATTAAATGTCTTGGATTTTTTTAGTGTGTGGTTATGTAAGTGATTTGTTTTTCAATATAAATCAACATAGTTGAAAAGTGTGCATCTGGTGTCATTATTTCCTCTGTGCTCCCAGTGAATGATCACCACAAGCTAATTTTGTTCAGTAATCCACTGAAATTTAACAGTACAACATACATCATGCATGAAATGTTTCAATATTTCATTAGACTGATGCTAAGACTACAGTTAATCATTCAATACTGAACACATTGGAAATAATTAGAGCACCAGTGCTTAAACCAGAGTATTGTGATCAATGAAAACCCTTGCCTGAGTGCTATCACCCAGTACTGCCCTGTCATTGATTGAGTGTGGCTTTAAATGTAGGTCCTTTCTCAGGCCTGCAGAATAAGAGAAAGGATAAAATCAATAGACTTCAGTTTGGCTCAGCCTAATTTCAAGACAGGAAAATTGCATCTGAAACGGCAGAGGGATGAAGTCTAAAGTCTCATTTCCTTATACATGAGAAATGTACACTTTCCAAAGCAGCCATCAGACATGTTGGAAGCAAAACTCCTTGGATGCCAGCTGGTACAGACGTTTCACCATAAGAGTGTGACTGAATTTGGACTTTATGACCCATATAGACTCTGAGCAGCGTCAGAAAATGACAGTGTGTCAGGAGACCTCTCAGGCAAAAGCAAAACGTTTTGCCCCATGACACTGCGTCAAGATGTCAAAACACATCTCCAGGAATGGTTAATATTCAGCAAAACCACAGGCACACTCTAAGCACAAGACAAATTCCATGGAGTTGGTGTTTCAGTCTAAGACAAGGAGTAAAACACAGCTACAATCACAGACACGCAAACACACACACACACAGGGTGAAAGAGTGCATCTAATTCACAGATAAAACTATTACAAATGTATTGAATCTCTTTTGGTGTAGCTAAACTAGCCACTGGGGAACAAGATGAAGCAGGGAAGACAAATAAAAAAAGATTATACTGGAGCAAGCAAATGCAAGTGGATGGAATGAAGGGGGGCAGGGAGGGGAATAATAGAGAGGGTAAAAAAGGGTAATGACGGAGGAGAGTTCGGTAATTGCCAGATAGGGTGAGAGAACGAGAGGATCGAGGTGAGGAAGGGGAATGGCCCTGGTGCAGTGGTTTCTGTCATGTCACATCCTGAGGAGCTCCCTGAGAGCTGTGGTAGCGCTGAGCTGCATCACGACCTCTTCTCTGATTTCATGCTTTGATGCTCTTCGCTCTTAGCGGTGCAAACTGTTTCAGCGTCGCGCAAAACACCCATCCTGTTTTATTCATAATGATGATACTATCATGCAACAGCGTGGCTGGTGCGTGCTACAGCAACACTGTGGTATCTCTCCCAGTGTGATATTTCTCTACTCATTCTTTCTGTTTCTCTCTTTCTCTCAATCATTGCTACTTTGATCTTATTCTATCTCATCTCCCCTTTCTTCACCTGTCCTCTCCTTTCGAGCCTTTCTCCCCAACCTTTCCTCCATTGCCCTTTCTCCCAGCTTGTCTCCTCTCCTATTGCTTTTCAATTTCTTGACTCGCTTCACATTTCCCTTTCTCATTTCTCCTCCTTTTCTCCCCTTTTCACTCCTGTTCCTCTCTTCTCCTCTGTGCTTCACTCTCATTTATTTTTCTTAGTTTCTGCTTTGCTCCACTGTCACCGGCCCATTTTACACTGAGCAGCGTGTAATCACATTTGTACTACATCGTGTCAGTTTGATCGGATTCATGCCTCTGTCTTCTGCCACCTCCACAGAAAAACAGATTGAAGCTTTTTGTCACACTTAAGTCATATCAGTGGGGGCAGGATTTCAATGAAATCTATATCAAAGTAACCTATTGTAGGGCTAAGTGCGCAGGGTTTAAAATGACTCACTCAGCAACAGTAATGATACAACGTCCATTACATTAAAGACTGTGGATAATTTGCATGAAATATAGTGATGCTATGAACCGCTGATAAGAGCTACCAGTTAGACATGGTTTACTTGTGGCTGATCTTGCTGGGGGCAGTAGGTTTGGTCCATATGCACACACACACACACACACACACACTCAGTCCTGTCACACAATCCCCCTTTCCTTTCTCCCCCACACACGCATTCTCCCACACAATGTGGAGCGGCACTACTCAAGTAGTGTAATCTCCGCAGTGACTCTGCAATCTGACTGCAGTTTAGCCATGCTCAGCTGCCCCTGGACCACACAGCCTCACACAGCCTGCCAGCTGGCTCATACAGACAGCGAGAAAGAGGGGGAATGATGGGAAAAGAAAAGAGACAAAGAGGGGAAAGTACTGTAGAGAATGGCGCTTGAGAGGAGACAGAGAGTGAAGCTGGGACACAGACAGCCCCGAGTAAGAAAAAGGTACAAGAGATCAGAAGACAGGGAAGTAAGAATGAAAAGGAGAAGAAGAGGAAACAAGAAAGGAGGGGGAAAGTATCGATGGCAGAGCAGGAGAGGTGGACAAAAAGGAGGAGAGACGAGTTCAGAGTCAGAGGAAGAAATGAGGGGAGTCTCAGCAGGGGAAAGGCAGCCTAAGAGAACAAATAAGTAATGATAGGGTGATGTGTTGCCATTGTCTGTTGTGTCTGAGATGATAGCTGAGACTCTCCCTCACATTGTTGGTGTACTGAATACCACCAATCTGCCACCTCCCTACCTCCCTGCTCCCATCCACCCACACCGCTGTCCTCATTTCTTCTCTCTAACTTGGCAATCTCTCATTCTTCCTCCTCTACTCTTTCCTGTTCATCACTCATATTGCATCTCAAAGCGCCCTTGTGTGTCCCCCCCCCCCCCCCCCCCCC
>NC_060170.1:24553357-24584764 GCF_021292245.1 Micropterus dolomieu | reverse complement strand
GTGTGTCCCCCCCCCCCCCCGCTTCCTTCCCACATCGTACACTCTCATTTAATTGTTTCACCCCTTCACATCCCCAACTCTCCAGCCTTCATTCCCGTGTTAAAGCATTGCTGTAAAGATTCCTGTGAGATCAGGATGCTAGAAGGACCAAATTGAATTCTGTAATCTAATCAGCATTTCAGTCATCCATCCTATTCAGGCCTTTGCGTTTTTCATACTGCATTATGCCATTATGCTCGGCTCAGTCCGTGCAGCATGCGTCTGTCTCTGCCTGTTATGTGGTTAATGGACCTCCACACTGCAACTATGATGAGAGTGCAGCTCAGGTGGAACTAAACAAACACCAAATCTGCTGTAGTCAACTATGTTTTCAAATTTTTACTATTTTTAGAATTAATTTATTTGATGGCTGTTTGATTTTTGGGGAGCTGGGGTGATGTTTAAATTCCTATAGAATGACCTGTTCCACTTTTCAGCTCCATTGTTGCCCATGTAGACAGCCACTTGCCTCTTCTGACACACATGGAATCACCATCCACTTCTTTCCACCTGCCAGTCAGTACACTTACATGCGCACAATACTTTTGGAAGTATTACTTACTTTAACTGTAATAGTGATGCAACATGCAGGAAGTTAGTTTAAGTTTTAAAGTAATCACAGTTTGGATGGAAGCATTTTGAATACACGCATGCAACTTACAAAGATCTTTTCTTTCACCCTCTGTCTGCTGTCACAGAGATACTTGCCTAAAGTCTATGCCATGCATCTGCTCACACATTTTAAAAAGTGATCACACATATACATGGCCAATAAATATTTTTTTTCTTATGTAATCTTGCTGGGGAAATCGGTTTCTCTAATCCCATATCCAAATTACATTATTATATATTATTATATTATTATTATATTATATTATCTTGTATACAGTACAGGGAAAGTTGATTGTAACCTGGTTAGTTAAGTGTATGGAAACCCACCAAGTGAGAAGTGTCACCAGGAGGGTGGAAAAACCACCAACCAGTATGAGTCACTAGGACAGCTGCAATAAGGTCATAATGTCTCACTGGCTTCCCACATGCGAATACCACTGCTGTATCCAGGTCTATGCAGTGGTGGGTGGTCTGGCTCCTGTGCCCCCAGAAAGCCATTTTTTATCGCCACCACCAGACCAACATTAAAAGGACGTCTTATTGTAAGGCTGCAGAAACGAACCTTTTAGTTCTGCTTGATTAAATAAAGGTTATATGCTATACATGAAAAATGAGACCACCCTAATTCATCTAGAGATTTACCTAGCTGTTGTTTTTTTTCCTCCACTTCTAGCTAATAAAATATTGCCATGGCACCTGTAAAACATCAATTCACTTCATTTTGTTGGCTGTAATTAAGTGTAATCACCACTGGAAAACTCCAAATGGATACCAACAAGGTCATAGTAATCATGTAGGCTATGCTCGCACACACACACACACACACACACACACACACCAATCATGTTCACCTCAACAGGGAGGAGCCTCGGGCTAATCAGTAGGAGAAAAGAGAGGAGAATGGAGGAGGATGGGAGAAGAAAAGAGATGCACATGGAGAACGGAGGGTGAGAGATAGAGTCACGAACAAGGAGAAGCAGAGCGTAATGCATGAATGCCTGCAGGACTTTGCTTGTATAGAGAGGAAGAAAAGAGTTTACATGGACACTTGGAATGAGACAGAAAAATGAAGGTGCACTGTACACAACATCTTGTGAGGATACAGTGACAACCCCATACAGACATATGTTGGCAAACTCTTTTATCATGTCTATATAATACAGTATGATATTCAGACTTCCAAGCTGAGAAATATATGCTTTTAGTGTTGTTAGATGCAATAAAGAATTAATTTTTGCTATCTGGATTGGTTAAATGAACAAACATGTTGATCAACAGTATGTATGTAAAAGTATATATGACACTAAGATCATTTACATAAAACAGGGTGTTTGGATTTCTTATTTCACACTTCCACCAATTGTAATTTTATAACAATTTTTTTTTCCAGCTTTCAGTCACAATCTCTGTTCTCTAAAAACACCTTGCCATATCAATTTTCAATCAGATGTTGCGGTGCAGTTGATGTATTATCATTTCTCACTATGGCAGTGGTCTGCGTACCTGAATGGATTGTCTTGCCACTCTGGTACTGACACAGTGAGTCAGCCCCTGTACACAGCTCTGTGGTGATGGATTATACACCTGCAGCCATCAGGACTGCTGGGACTCCAGCTCAACACATAGAGCACACAGGTAACACTAGCTACCCTTTTAATCCTGACATGGAGACCAGTGGACCGAAACACCTCATCCATGTGAAACACTACTAGGATAAAGAGTTCGACGTATAGGACAAACATGCAGAACTAATCCTATCTTTTAAGACAAACAACATCCCTCAGAAGGTAGTGTGGCCCATGATTTTAATATGTAACGTGGTTACACTGGTAAAATAACAAACTGAAGTATACCTGCACACGAAAATGGTTTGATTTTGGATGTAGTTTTGTCTGAATTATTCAATACGATTAAATAATGTATAGAATACCCTCAGTGTATACTATTTAGTATGTGGAATGTCTTTCAATAGCCCATTTACATCCAAGGACAGGTGGCCAGACTACCAGAAAAAGAACATCGTCATTTTACAAGGAAGTTCTTCTGCTGTGCCAAAAAAACATATCCATCATACTGATTAGAGAATGTCCTAATCATAGCATTTTTAATAGCATTGGGACCATTGACAAGTTACTTAAAGGGGTACTTCACTGATTTAGTCTGTCTACTCCACAAAGTGTTTGAACTTGTGAAGGACAGATTCTAAAAATCTGCGCAGCAGAGGTTGAGATGTCCTGACTTTTAGGTCCTACGGGTCAAAATCATATTTAGAATCATGAAAACTAATCAAATGCCTGCACTTTAATTCATATTGAAGGAATTACATGATTTCCCGCTAGCACAAGTAGGTGCATGCACATTCAACAAACCTTAAACACACACAGGGTCCCTTACCTAGCCATCCCGAGCTGGAGTTGGGCACACACATGTCTGTCTCTGCGCTGGGCAGCACAAAACCCACCACGAACACCTCCACTCCATCTGACATGAGTGCCAGCCCGAGTACCAGGAAGAGCTGCCACTGGAACCTCCCGTGACCACACTCCTGGATGATCAGCTCGTATTGTTGGGCCAGCTCCTCCTCATCCGCCTGTCTCTCCTCCTCCAGCCCCTTACGGTCCCTTGTAGCATCTGACATCGGTTGCCCCAGCGCCACCTGGCCCTCCTTATGCTTCCTATCTCCTGCAGAGGGGATCCCCTGGTACTCGCCCTCATAGATCTCATCCTCATCATCGTGGCCCTCTGTGGCATCGCTGGAGCCCTCCTCGTTTTCGTGGTAGCCCTCTCCATCCTGCCTCGGGGGGTTCCGGTAGAAATCCTCATCTTCGTCCTCCTCATCCTGGAATCGGCTGTAGTTGCGGTGGGATGAGTACTCGTCTGTGGCGCGGTCCACCACCTTGTTGACTTTCTTTGCTGCATGCCGCTTGACCTCCTTGGCCATGTCCTTGGCCCCCTTAGCCAGGGAAGTCCTGTTATTGTAAGTGTCCTCCATTCTGGCTCCACCAGTAGGTCTTCACTGGGGTTCAGAGGGTACTTAGAAGTAGAAGAAAGAGGGAAGAGGGGCAAGAGGGGTGAGTGTACGCTAACCGTGGAATTGCAGGAATGGTGGGTCTTGAGATGCAGCAGGGAAGAAAACTCTTGACTCTGCAGTCACCACGGGAGATAACCAACAATTACTGTGGCAATCATCGGCCAGGCTGAGAGAGCTGGGGGAATGGCAGGAGACAGATGAAAAAAAGTGAGAACAAGCAGGAGGAAGGACAAGGGAGAATATGGAGAGAAGAAGGAAGGAAGGAATTAAAAGAGAGGGAAATGTTCATCAGATAGTGCCTATAAGTCAGACTCAGAATACAAAAGAAAAACCAGCAGTGATGAAACAATGTCTGCATCTCTCCCAGATGAGCTGAACATCTATGCACGCTTTGAAAGCAACTCCCTGGCTGAGGAGGAGCAAAAGCCCAGGACCCCTGCCCACTACTCACATCTGAATCTGAAGAATCTCAGGGTGTGTTCACATTAACTGGTGGAGACAGACATTTTCAACATTGGTCACTTTTCAAGGAGACCACTATTGTCCCTTTCCCCAGAATATTCCAAAACCTTCCAACCGAATGACCACCAGTAGCACTCACTTCGAAACAGCCTACAGAGAGGAGGTCTGACATCTTGATGCCAGGACAACAACCTCCATCTGAACGTCAGCAAAAAAAAGGAGCTGATTGTGGACTACAGGAAGAAGGACATGCCCCCGTCTCCAATAACAGGACTGTATGTGTGTGTGTGTGTGTGTGTGTATATATACTGTATCTTTATGTGTATAAACCATCACAGTATATATATTTATGTGTATTCTATTTTTTTATATATTTTTTCCTATATTTTAGCTTTTGCACATTCATGTCTTGCTTAGATGCATTTTTGTTTTGTTTTGAGCATTGTTGAGCTCATATACTGCTACACTGTAATTGTTGACTTATGACTTATGAATTAACTAATTTCTCCTCCTCTATATCTGTAACAATCCCAGGTTAACAGGTGACACCCCGCTGACAAGACCTCTTTAATCATTCAGTAGGCAGTTTAATCCGTTGGAGTGATTTGAGGAGAAAGGCTTTGGCTGTATTAGCTCTCAATTTTTATTCAAAATTAATATTCAATTTCCAGGGGCACTCTCCTGCTTCTATATTTCATGAGTTGGACTTGGATTTGAAGAGATGATTGTTTTAAACAGAGATGCTGAATCTGCTGACTCATGATCAGCTCTGAGAAACAGAAGCTAATAAACAAGGCTCTGCCCGAAATCAATTTGCCCCCAATAAAGAGCTGGTTTATTATAATGGGAGAGACGATCCAACCGGAACGGCACTGTCATATTTAATCCGTGCAAAGAAAGGAGCAAAGGAGAAATGGTCATGAGCGGATACGTAGATAAATGCACAAACACAGGCACATAGTAGAAACACACACACACACACACACACACAGTAGCTATTCTCTAAGGCGCCTGACTGTGGTGTCTTTAACACATAAACTGGGTCAAACATACTTGCAAGAAGTAAACATAAATAGACACGCAGAAAGACTCTCTCGCACACCGAAAAACATGCCATGCACAGGATGCGCTCACAGGATGGGGAAACCCTTTCCCATCTTGGCAGGCCAGTGCTGATGGGAGGGAGACCCCAGTCTAGCAGTGCAAATTATGTAACATGATGTCATGTGAGTGTTCAAACTGTGATCCACAGTTCATCATCACATCGCCTCCACAAGTTCACTCTTGCTTGTTTATTCTAAATTTGTCATGTCACAGAGACATAACCATTACTAAAACAAACCAAAAAATGTTGTGAAATTCAGTCAGTTAAATGAAAAAATCCTAAATTGCTATTTTTAAATAAAACATTTCCAGATAGCATAGTGTGCATATTTAAGAGTTGGGTGGAAATTTCCAGTGTGTGTGCGTGTGTGTGTGGTCAGAGCTGTCCAGTGTGTGCGATTCCCGTGTGTCTAGGAGCTGCTCACCACATCCTCTAATGAACACTGAAGCCTTGTCAGGAGGACACAAATCACTGGGCCAGCTCCAGCTCCCATAATGCAATTTTACTGGGCAAAATGACAATGCTGATTCAAGGTGACTCTACTAATCCCTGTTGGCTCATTGGATGACTTCTGTGCTTTTGAGCACACTCCTTTGCACTTGGACTGATCATTTTTTAATACCGCCATTGACACCGGTGGTGCCTCAGATAATGTCCTAATGGATGATGCATAAAGACAACTTTTTAGCATATCATCTGTTTCCTTTCTTTCAGTTGCTCACCTTATTGGTGTGGTGCACATTGCACAGGGTTAACGTATGACTGGTTGCATGATTTTCTGTTTTTTCCCTCTTTTTTCCCTGTATATTAATAACCTCTACAGAATAGTGCTATCCTACACATTTTATAGGGTTTCTTAAACTATTTTTCTTGAGCGTGGAACATTGTCGCTTTTTGACATGTGTGACACTTTTCTATTGACTGCATCTTAAAATAAAACAAATTTTGAATGCCTCCGTAGACTAACACTCTGCCAGAAGCATGTCATGAGTTCAGTGGTGTCACTGAATTGATGCTATTTATTGTTTGGAACAGGTCATGTTGGCTATCGCACACCATTTTTGCTTAAAATGAGCGTGCACACATACACACACTGGCAAAAGGGGATGTATCCTGGTGGAGCCTGCCTGTCAGAGAATCAATGGAGTGTATGGTGAGACCCGCTGTCAGTGATGATGAAGCTCAGAGGACACCCAAAACACACAGACGACCAACCTCACCTGACCACAGCTGACGAGACCCTGACAGCACAGACAGGCCGAGCAACAAGAGCAATCACAATCAAATTGGGTAACCACTGACACTCCCAAACAAACCATTCTGTGTTTTATTTTATGCTGCTCCACCCCATTCCATCCTTTCTGCATCTTCTTTATTTTCTGCTTCTTTTTCAGGCTTCCCCTGGAGCGTCTATTGTTTCCTCTGATCCCTGTTTGTCAGAAAATATTAATTCTTTCAACCGTGCATTTTTAGACCATAACCAGCTCACTAGTCTAACATACTGTTTTCACCGCAGCCTAAAAATCAGGCACAACATCAACATTTACCCTAGTAGTAAATCATAAAACTACTACTACTACTACCAAGTTTTTTTTTCTATTATACATATCATCTTTACCTCATTGCATTTGATTACATATTTCTATTGATAACAAACCAACATGGTGATGAGAAATGTACTGGAACATACAGAAGCTGTATCCATACACTGTCCCTGGGCATAGCTGTTCTCTAAAATTAGAACAAAGAGAGTTAATATAGTGCATGTACTGTTACTGTGAACCATGTGAAGATGGCTGAAAATAGGCCTTGCTGCCCCTGTCTGCATGATGGATAGCGGCCCTGCTTTCCTTCAACCTCTTTAGAATACTAAAAAACCCTAGTTCAAGTATAACTTGGACCAAATTTCCTCGTGCATGAACATGAAGACAAATGAAGAGATTAGAGTTACACAGGAGTGTTTGTCATCCAACTCAGGGCAAGCGATTTGGGAAATGTAAAAAATGTATGTTTATATCCACAGTATGTGTGTTGGACTTTCATTGTTTATCATGAATCATTAGCCAAAAGACACACAGTAATGACGCTGCTAATGAGTATTTTGAAAGAAAAAATTTCAATAATCACACAATGTAACATTGTAATAATGACCGTGGTAATTAACACCCTTAGTGAGAAGAACTTAAAAAAAATAATGAAGTAATTATCAGCACAATAAGGGTTTCCAGCAATGCACTTTGCCAAAAGAACTAATGTCATTGTTGATGCCGATCTGCCTCGAGTCCAGCAGCCACCAAACCGATTGGTATGTACAAGCAGGTCGAAGAAAGTAAAAAAAACAAAATCTGGTCCTAGTAGACAAATAATAGCCTATTTTTATGAGAACTTGAAGGAAAATCAGTAGTGATTTGTTTAGGCTTCTATTTTTTATAAAACAACAACTATTATTATGGTTGCCTCTCTAAAAATGCTTTCTGAAGTGGCAATTTTCTGCTTTTCTTTCTTATTTTTAAATATCATGTGCATTATATATTGAACCAGTTTTACAGTTTATTTCATATGCCCCAAAGGAACCACAAATGCTTTCTATCTCAGTCAGGTTTGACTTGTCAGTGTCCTGCCCTTTCAAAGACGTGTGCAGGCACAGTGGCTTGACGGCTGGTTTGTTCTATTAGCATCAGAAAGAGCAGGTCCAATCTCTAAGTGGGCAGAGCCGCATGTAATCCCATCAAAACGGAGAGCCCATGACCTCATCTGGAAGGCAGAGGCACAACCAGCCCGGGACGTCTTCCGTTAGGGGATTTCATCAAACACTGATGCCATTACTGACTGAGTGGAGGAGCAGAGAGAGGACGAGAGGGAGGTGGGGCAGTATTTCAGAAGTATTACAGTAACAACAGAATAAATGCAGGAGGAAAACTGTTGTTTCTGCAAATGGTTCCACCACATTAGAACAGAATAAAATGATAAAACATCTTTCAAAGCTCCAGCACTGAAGATAAAAACTTCAAAAGCAGAGCTAATTACAAGCCATGCTGATGCTGCATCACACAGATTCATAAAGCAGTAGCAAGTTGACGTCTGCCTTTCCTGCCATAAGAAGCTATCATTGGTAATATTAGCAGTGACTTTAATCACTTGGGTGTCCATCTTAGCTAAAAAATGATATGAAAATGCTTAGATGAAAATAATAACAGAATGCATTTATTCAGAAAAATGTGTTCAGCACTGTGTAACTGTTTAAATAATAAAATGTTTCATCTGTACAGACAGAAAACATATTTTGAAGTTGTAGATAATAAAAGAACATTTCCCATCCCAGATTTATAGAGAGTAAAGTGTGTGTCTATTTCTTTTTTGCATCCGGCTGGTGTCTGTTTGATCTTCTTGGTAAACATATGGTCTCCCCGCCTTGCCAGACCTCACTGCTGACACAATAGACTGCTTACATAGCAGATACAAAACAAAACGTGCTACCACCACTGTCTGGATCTGGACCTTACACTTCATGTTGCGATTACAGGAGGGATCCAAGCTGTGGGACATTGACTGGTGAATTACGAATACAATTAAATTGTTCATTTTGTCAAACTGTTTCACATGATGCATGGTGGATGTGTATATGTGTACCTGAAATTCACAAAGTTTGTAAGAATTTACAGGAAAGAAAAAACATCTTCAGTCCCTTTCAGAAAGGAAATCATGCTCTCTCATTCTGAGACATGGGGATGACAAGAGGATTTTTTGAATGTAATGTAAACTATGCTATTTAGTTTAACTTGCCCATTAAATAATGATAATCTGTTAATTCACTTATTGACTGTATGTCAACAAAATGTACACACAGATTTTTTTTTTTTGTGAAACTCTCACATCTACCACATTGTCAGTGGCAGAGCCTACTTTGTTGAGTCCTTTCAACAGTGAAGCACTGGAATAGAAAATGTCTTCCTCTCAAAATAGCTTGTGTGATGCTGCATAAACTTTAGTCTAACACAATAACAGGTCAGATGATGCTTGAGAAGGAGATGTTATTGAATGCAGGCGAGGGTCATTCTGAATTACAATGAGATTACTGTTTACCATCGCAGAAAAAAACTACATCAACTTGAAATCAATGAGAAGTGTGCCAGAAGGAGCGAATTGCGCAACCTGCAATCACTTTACCTCATCTACTTTTTCGTTGACAAAGGCCTCCAATGTTAACCCAGCAGGACTGCTACAGCAACCCTCAGATTGCAAACAAAGCACTTTGCCACACATTTCCAGTTCACCGGCTGTGTGCCTGTCAATCGCTCACTGCCTCTTGAGGTGCAATTCACGGATGAGTCAGTCGCAAGCTCCCGCATCCTCTCCTTTTTTTGGCGGCAGTGCAGAGTGCTTTAACTGCCCCAGGGCAGGTGGCTGGATTGCACTACAGAAAGCACAGTGCGCAGCCAACAAACCCAAAACTCTGCAATGGACAAGCATTTCCCTAAAAACATGCTGGTGTATAAAAAGATGGGTAAACTATGAGCTCTAGTCAGTGATCATCATACACCAAACAACCACTTGGAGGTTACAACAGTTCAACTGAATCGATTGACAGACCTTACTCGCGTATCTTAAAAAGGATTTTTGATGCCATGGATTTACAGAAGCATTTATGCCACTCTTAAATACAAAATGAATGCATTCCACAATTTAATACCGCATCCCTGTAGTTAGGCTATATATGAGATAAGAGGCAATTCTTGTGCTACTTTCACTGAATGATGACAATTACTACCCACCGAGAAAAAAAAACACCATCCCAACTTTTAACAAATGATAGGCAAACGTATGAATAAATAATGAGGCATTTCTGTCTGCCAGCTTAGATGTTAGAGATATAATTGGAAAGATGCAAACACAAAAACAACATGACCTGTTTTGCTTATTAAAATAAATTTAAAAAATAAAATAAGACCAGGATTATATAAAACTACTAGTATTTCTCTAACTCGGAAGTGTTACACAGTCAGCACGTTTTCAGGGAAAAAGTAGTTATTACTTACCGTTATTTATGGCGAGAAGAGTGGACTAAACTGATAGTTACCCATTGCATCAGACACGGGTTTAGCTTTATGGAAGAAAAAAAAATCTTATGTTGGGTTTTTTTGTTACTGTAATAGGATCAGGGTAATGGCCAGCGCACGATTTTTTTCGATGCAGTCCTCCCTCGCTGCAGTACTTTAGGAAAGGAGAGAGCGAAAGAGAGAGACTGTGGTGGGAGAGAGGGAGGGGTGGAGAGAGGGAGAGACGGCCAGGGTAATCAATAATTGTACTTCATTGAGTGATGCGGGTAATTCCGTCTGATGGAACAATCTAGTTAGGGGACTGAATGACGTGAAACACTGCAACGCACGAATGCTAAACAGATAAGAAAGGTCTAAATTTAAGCAGACTATATACAGTCGGCGATTCGGTTGTTTTGTCCATTTGCCATGAGTGAAACCCACAGTGCGTATGAACAGTATTTCTTTCAGTTTGGGAGAGTGGTTATAGTACGTGATAAATAGGTCTGGGCTTCTACTAGAGAGCAAAAGTTGTCCGTTTGGGCAAAAATTGCTGCTTAATTTAAAAGTTTTTGACAGATCCACGTAAGAGATGCAAGAATGGTCTTTAGATCTAAATTCTGTGAACGCAGCCATTCGTCTTTTTTTTCGCAATTCAGTGCGTTCAGTCATCTTCAAACATAACCGCTTTCATAAAGGTAGAGCTGTCTGGGACTTCAAAGTACCTTGATATGCAGAGTCGACTATGAAGCCGCTCGTTGCATTTCAACTACTGTCTCTGTCCGTGGTGCTGACCGACACCTGATAGATTAGTAAGAGTGCGCCAGGTTTGGGTGCTGATGCCATAGTGATCACACTTGTCGTGAAACATTCGACAATTCTGTAAAGGTGTAAATTTAAATTTCGGTGCATAATGGTTAAATAAAGGCGAAATTTAAAAAATCTAAATAACAAGCTTCCCTCTACAGCCTACCTTATTGTCGTCAAAGTCTCTCCATAACCCTTAAACTGTGCTCCACATGCTGAACTTTCCAGGAAATAGTACAGCAAGTAAGAAATGGATTGTCCATTAGATAAGAACATGATGGTCCAAAATGTGTTTGGGGTATTATACTATAAGGAGAATAACACAACAGTACAATATAATATGGCCATTCTAAACAACATAAGCATCTCAGGCACTCCATAAACCACTACAGGAATTGTACATTCATTAAATCATTAGTTACAGGAGGCAAGTTTGTCCAGAGAATTAACCAAATGTAGCCACATATATGCATAGCCAACACTCATAACACAGTGTTTCATGGTACTAGAACAAAAACCTTGAGATTGTTCTCTTACTGACTTCACTCATTCAGCAGAAAGACAGAGCTAAGTAAGGCATCAAATGGATCATACATGAAAAGGTTTGCAATGCGGTTTTCTCAGTTGCTTTGGTACATTTCTCAGGTCCGAACTGAAATTCTCAAAACTACTTGTTCAACCTCCACATCATCTCGTCACCTGTGCACATCATAAAAGCAAATTCTGATTATTTTAAACATATTGCAAATGCTTTGATTATGCAAATGATTATGTACAATTATCTGCTGTTTCCTACATTATCAATTCCTCATGTCATGTGGATCACAATGTATTATACTTCTCTGTTGAATAGTCTTCCCCAGCAAAATAATTGCAAAAGTCACTACATGCAAAATGGTTGAACATGTTATAATCTGTCAAGCATGTTTCTATACATGTCTATTAGGCTTTTTGTGTCTTTCTTTTCTGTATCACGATGGCATTCTCTGTCAACAAACAGTACAGTACAAACAGTAAAAGTGTAGCTATGTCCAACCTATTGCAATGTATACCTTTGTACTGTTGAAATAATTATATGCCATACTAAAAAAGTGCAGCCTTGTGCATTTTCAATCATTGTCATCCAAACTTTACTTACAGAGTACATTGTGACATTGACAACATGGCCAAACATTTTGACTATCTTGTTTCTTAACAATATCACAAGGACTTGTCATTCTGATGGCACTGACATGTTCACTGACATAAAGATTTACTTTTGAGAGACAGACTAAGGAATTTGAGCAGGGTACAGGCTTTTGCACGTAATCCACTGTGTGGCGCTGTTTGTACAATCTGTTTCGAGAAATGCACTTACTGTTTTGCAAATGTTAAGGAGGATTCTAGAAATGCACTAAAGCAACTGACTTTTATTGGGTGAAAAGGAGATTCATCTCGTGGCACTCGTTAGTCCAGTGAGGAAACTCTCAGGTTACTTCTAGTAGCCTCAGAGTAGCTCAACTGAGGATCCTTCAGAGTCTGTGAGGCACCAGAGGCTGGCAGATCCTACCTACGACACAGAAATATGAATATAACATTGGTTCTATGAATCTAGATTGCAGTCAAAGTTCACTCTGTCACTGTTAATGAGACGGCTTCAATAGAACAGACAACACAATGGCAGAAGGGTTATATACTGGAGTATAGACCTTACATCATCTCTTACCCCAGGAGAATTTGTTGGTATAATGATTCAACCTGTATGTGAAATATGCAGTCCTAGTGTGCCACCTCTGACAATCTATATCTGTTTACAGCTTGTGGTTCACATTTATGGTTCAGGTATTATGTTAACAGAATTATTTTTGCTAATGGTGTAATATTGTGTTCCTCGTTTACACTCTAATGACCTTAACGCAACAACATAAAGTAGCCTGTGTAGAAAGCAAAGCCCTTGATTTTCAAATGCAGTTTAAGCACAGAAAGAATGACAACAGAGGGAGTAACACTATTGGCGAATACCACACAAAGATTATACAATCCTGTTACAATAATTGCATAACCTACCACAGGCTCTTAGAGATAAGTAGGCTCTTTAGATGAAGTGTGAGAAAGTGACTGCCAGTGTGCCTGCTATGTCAGATCCTGACACCTCTGAAACCTGCGAGTGGTTCCTAGAGAAAGTGAGGGAAGGGGGGAAAAGAGATGACGGACTGATGCAAGCACAGGGACATTCAGCTTTTCAGTATTCACATCATTAAAGCCCTCAAACTACTATACCAGCATTACCAGTGAGACTCGGTCCACTGCGGAAATGACTACCAGCAAGCTCTTTGATGTATTACACCCTGTTCATCTGATTCTTTATTCTCATTTTTAGAAAAAAAACAAATCTGAATAGTTCCACGTTAAAATGCTTAACATGTAGGAAATTCAGTGAAGAGTGCAGCCTGGTTGTGCATTTGCTTCCTGAGTTTAAACACAGAGACATGGCTTTGACACTGGTTGTGCATCATATTCACCACAAAGGATACTGAACAGGATTTTAAATGACGCAAACAGTGTGCACAAACACACACACAACACAAAAGCGCACACACCTAAACAAAGGGAAAGGCATCTATCTTTATCCTCTGAATTTGATGATTCACAGAAGCAGTGACCTGGGGCTTGGGACACTCTCTGCTTTTGATTCAGAATTGGGAGACAAGCCCCCCTCAAGCCATAAGACCCCATTTACTACTGCTGGAGAGCTGAGGAGCACTTAGCTTAATGTACGGGACAGCAGAATGGCCGTCACACACACACACACACACACACACACACACACACACAGTCCACTGCGCATGCCAACACTTTCCCTCTCTCTCTTTTCTTGTTTCTTGTAAGGTTCTTCTCTTTGTTGTCAAATAAGCATGCGCACAAGCAACAAATATGCTTGTGAATTTCTGTGTCTTTCTACTACAGTGAAGAGCTTGCAGTTTGGATACTGACATGTATGAAGAATAACTGTAAAGCTAATGTTAATTCTCATGTCGCATTCAGTAAAAGTAGCCTGATATTATTGGTGGTAGGTGATAAGAAAGTGAGAAGATAGAATAAGAAGTGATCCCATGTAGCCCTGTGTCACATTACTGTAATACATGTTGCTCTTATCAGACAAATTTATATACTAAGATGTATACTCTATGTACTGTATGTTATATTTAGGTTTTGTAAAGACATCTGCAATTTACATCACACAGGAGGCATACTTGACTATGACATACAAAACACACTGTATTGTTTGTGGTTCTAATCAACCAAACACAAAACCATTGCACTGTTGTATGACCATTACAAAATGTTTAAATACACATAAACAAATATATAAATTGTAGTGCATTACAGCATTAAACTCCTTTTTTTAAATGTCCTTTTGTCATGTATATTACTGCCTTGAGATCTAAAATGGATGTAGTACCTGCCGTGCCAGTTTTCCCTAAGAAATGACTAGAGAGGTGGAGGTAGACTGGAACAACTGTGTGCTGCTTATCATCATCTAGATCATAACAAACGGATGTGGACGCTGATGGTAATTGTTTCTGCCTTGTGGAGATTGAAGTTCAAGCTAACTGATTTAACCTCAGTCTTTCCTCTCAGCCTCCAAACTCATCTGGACTCATATGGCGGACCGCTGTATGCTGGAGTCAGCATTTTATGTAGTATATGTATATGTTACAGAATGACAGAAATAAGGAAGCAGTGTTGTCTGTTACCTGGTGGTCAATACTTAATACTTATCTGAGTGTGAACAATGCAGCCATTGTGTATTTGCAAGTGCTGGTGAATTTGGTACCTATAAGCTTTCTGAAAGCAAAACGAAAGGACACTGGTGTCACTGATAGAGAGATGTGATGGATTAGAGTGGCCTAAGGGGGAAGTCCTGGTCCATCAAAATGTAATGAAAACTAATTTGAAAACAGCAGGCAGCTATGAATAACTCTGAGATGAGTTCTGGCAACATTGTGTTCAATGAGAGGTCATCATTGTCTCATATGAGAGAAAAATGGCTTGATAACATTACGATTGATGACAGCACATTAGCTGTTGTCTTCAGGAATTATGGCTGTCTGTAAACACGTCTGACCAAAGATCGATCAAGGGCAGAAACAATTTTACACCAACTTTGTAATCTAGTTTCACAACTGGATTGACAAAGATTAAATGACATACACAAAACACTTAACACCCTTTCTTTGAATCTGTTTAACTCAAAATACAGTGTGAAATGCACTGTAAGAAAAAGTTCCTTAACAAAGTCAAATTGTATCAGTACAGAACATTATTTCCTCATTTCTGTTCTGTCTACCATCGCAAGGTCCCGAATAGTCTAACGTACCTGAGCTAAAATACCAGGGGGAAGAAAGTCAAATGGATTGTGATTATTGTCCTGGAACAGATTGAACAGGCTACGAGAGAAGAATGTGAGCTGAATCCCATTTCAACACACGAGCCAGGGTGCATTTCTTTTGCTGAAAGGAAGGTGAAATGTACAAAAGGGATCTATAGAAGGGTTTGAGGCAGTAATACTGGCTTTAATCCGACCACTACCAACAGCAGGTTATTACCTTTGTCTGCAACAAAAGGAAAACATTATACAGAGTGGGTGAATGTCTCTGTCGTCAGTCTGTATCTTACAGTTTATCTCAGTCACTTTGGTACATTTCTCAGATCAGAATTGAAATTCTCAAAACTAATTGTTCAACCTCCACATTATCTATTCACTTGTGCACATCATAAAAATAATTCTCATTATTTTGAACAAATTGCAAATGCTTTGACACTCTGATGCAAATGATTATGTACAATTATTAGCTGTTTCCTACATTATCAATTGCTTATGTCATGCTGATCACAATGTATTATACCAGTTCTCTGTATAATTGTCTTACCCCCCAAAAGATCTATGCACAAGTTCAATGCATAAGTCGAAACATGCAAAATGGTTGAACACGAACACATCAAAAATGAAAGTTAAATGAAGTCAAACTTTATTGTCATTCTTTGCACACAAGTAAAACAAAAGTGTTGCGTTTATAATTTCGTTCAGTGTACTTACAGACTACACTGTTATATTGACAACATGGCTAAACATTTTGACTAACTTGTTCATAAACAATGACAAAAGGATTTATCATTCCGATGGCACTGACATGTTCACTGACATAAAGATTTAATTTTGAGCGATATAGACTAAGGATTTTGAGCAGGTCCCAGGCTTTTTCAGATAAACCACTGTGTTGTGCTGTTTGTACTACCTGTTTCAAGAAATACACTTACTGTTTTGCAAATGTTAAGGATGATTCAAGAGAAACTGAGAGAAACCGACTGTAAACTCATTTCTAAGCCAGAAGAAGAGGCTGGGCACTAACATTTGGCTATTATGTACTGTATTTCCACAAAGAGTGAAACTAACAACCCAAGTTGGGATGACAAAAAAAATCTCATTTAAAGAGAAATTGTGATGAATGCATCGCCGAAACATGTGAATCGTCTGCTCTGAAATGGAAATAAGTCATCTGTAGGAGCTACGACTCTTTGTCAATCCTCCATTCCCCACAGAGCAGCAAGGATTATCCTCTGTGCCTCACAATTCTGGTTCAAATTCATAGCCTGCATAACTGTCAAGACATGTAATAATAAAATGTGCGTGTGTGCTGAGGGGTGTCTTTGCCTGGCCTTGCTTGCACTAAGTAAACATTCTGTTTATTTATAATATATATTTGACATAAAATGTAATAGACTGAATGCTTAATTCACCAGTCATACCTCAACACCTTTGTGATCATCTGTCAAACTGCTGTTTTGGGGAGATTGCACCATCCCCAATGTAACAATTCATTCCCCCCCTTCAAAGTCAGCCTACAGGTCTTATGACAATACTGACAGGACACCTTTGGACAGAGAAGTACGCTCAGCACTTAGCCAGGTGGTGCGAGGGCTCTGGTCCAACAGCACTGCTTGCAGCTCTGCCACAGCTGAGAGGGACCATATGTCTCTGCCCTCTAGAGTCTGTCTCAGCCAGGACTGCCAAGCCGTTAGGCCTATCCCACATATGTGTCACATAATACTGTTAAGCTTAGGTCTGCAGGAGGTTAAGAAATTGCTGCAATTCAGTTTGTTTTGCCTAAGTGAACAACAGAAAAATGGCCACAGGGCGGTGGTCTTCCCCAAGGACGTATACCTTACGACAGGTAAGTTTGCTTCCTTATGACAGCCCAGTTAAGCTTTATGCAGCGTGACAGACTACTGATGAAACGCAGTTGGGAAACCATGTTTGTTTCTTGAATGGGCAGAATTGCCAACAAACTGTTTGCCGGAAATAACTTCTTCATTGTGATTTTCATGGGATTATCAAAACACAAATTAACAGCGTAGCCATTTACAATCTGGGATCTTTCAAGTAATAATTAATTAGGTGTGAATTAATTTGACGCTGAGAGAATAACGTTAGCGAGGCGATGTGTGAACAGTCGTCGGCTTATCGTGGGCAGGGAAACCATACGTACCATGATGCAGACTGTCAGGATACATGTAAAATTTATAAGGTGTGCTGTCAAAATAACAGTAAAAAACACTAGCTTTTAATTTGTACTGTAGTGGGCACCGCAGCTGAGCTCTGCGTTGTTCCGCTTACCGTTACCACGGAAACATTGTAACCAATCAGAGATGATTTAAAATGGTGCGTGGAAACAATAGCCAATCATAGAGTTTGTTGTTTAAGAGTCAATCGGTTTGAAACGGCAAAGCAAGCATTTTCCAACTGACGGAATAACTCTGTTGAACGGAGAAGTGTAGAGGCCTGCATAGATATATAAACCAGGTAAACATTTTTTAAACATGTATTATCTGTGTAGGTACGTTATCTCGTAGAAACTGTAAAACAGCACTACTTGCTTCAGAGAGCTGTGTGTAAAACAGAAGCGTCCCTGTTTTGTAAATTGTAAATTAACGTTAAAGCTATCAGCGTTAACTTAACTGTACCGTTAGCCTACAGAAAGTTAGACTGTTAGTTAGGCAGTTTAAGATTTTCGGTGGTGGTGTGTTTAGCTTAACGTTAATTAACGTTACAACTTTACATTTTTGTTAACAAAGAACAATATCAAATGTATTGCAAAATTTAAGTTAGTTAACTTAACGTTACAGTTTGCACGTGACGTTATATGAACAAAAGTATTTTCTATCATTTTTATCTTATTGAGTCATTGTATTGTGTTGTACCAGAGTTGGCTTAAAGCTTATTTTCATATGCAGTACGTTACCTTGGCAGGTCACAATTAAAACATTCACACAGTGATAGAACAACACTAAACAAACAGAAGAAGTCACATTATAACCTTTTTATATACAGTCTATTATTATAACAAGTGTTGGACATCACACACACACATACACACATTTTGTCAACAATAAGTATATGTTAGAACATTAAAAACAAAGATAGTTGTATACAAAATAAAATAATCAATGGTTACAGAGTTGAACAGCTTTTAGCAGATTTTTCAGTTTGACTTTAAATTCACTGGACTTTTTATGTTGGCTGATAGGACATCCCACTAAACTGTGGATTTCACAAAAGCTGACGAAAGTGCACAGTACAATCTCTTAGAGAAGATATTTTATAGAGTTCTCTGAATGAAAGTAAACACAGTCTCGGAAGAGGGGCCAAGCCATTTAAAATTGTACACACAAGACACAAATTAGAAAATATTCTGAAATTGTTTTTTGTACTTGGCCACTTCCATATAGCTTCTTTTTACCCTATATTCTATAACTAGTTTAGTCCCTTGTGTCCTGGATATACAGTAACTACAACAGTTGGTACTAAACTACCATGTGGAAAAGACAATTCTGCTGTATAAAATGTTGATAAGCGTTATCATTTGTCCCAAAGACAAACATTTTAAATAGCCTACAAGATTTATATACATGTTAATATATAAATACTTCAGTATAAACCACATTAAAACATATGACTTACACATGAGGCATTGCTAACTGTTGGCAGTGTTTGCTTAAACTAAGACCATTGCAAACTGTATATATCTTTTGTCTAGATGTCCTCAGACGAAGAGGAACCAACCAGTCCTGTTCTGCCCAAGGACTCTGATCCGGGCAGCTCTGTCTCCTCTGAGCTTCAGGTGATTTAAAAAAATAAATAAAATACATTCACAATTTATGAGCCTTTATGCTTTAGTCATATCGTTCAGATCAGGGACACAGCAAAATTGTGTAGCACATCTTCAGAGGGAATTGGTTAGGGCAAGCAACGCATGCAGTCAAACAGTCACAAGTTGTACACATACACAATCAATAATCCAAACCACTTATTGAAAACAAAGGTAAACACACCCAAAATGTCTATAAGAATTGCCCATTGTATTGTAAAACGAAAGATGATGATACATGGGGCAACTTTTTGAGCAATGCTGCTGGGCAATCCTGCTAGCGGCAAGTCCGACTATGTTTTGGACGGATAGCAGCGGTGCGGGGTGGGTGGCGGAGTGGTGGGGGAAGGGGATTACGGTAGTAATTTTTACTCATTACCATTGACGGCAACGTTGCCCTGCACAATAAAATACTATATATTAAGTTGTGTGTGTTGCTTATCCTAATAAACTCACTGTAAATTTGGATTAGGAGCTTAAAATTAACAAAGATGACTAATGTTAACATAACCAATATAAACAATAGCTACTACTACTTCTACTACTACTACTACTAAGAAACTATGAAAATCTAAATATCTATCGATAGACAAAAGACACTGGTCTTTTTATAATAAAAATTTTTATACTGTTTATGGATCAACAGGATGAGTATGAGGAGCTCCTCCGCTATGCTGTGGTCACCCCTAAGCTTGAGAAACTCACCAGTGCTCACTTGCAGCGGCTGAGCACCTCACATCTGTCTGCAGAAGGTCAGACTTCCCAGAGAAAAGATGACACAAAATCACAGCGCCCAGCAGGTATCTTGGAATCCTCTTGTATGCAAGACACATTCACACAAATTTCACTAAGCCTTTCTGACAGAAATACAACTTGAGCCCCCATCAAATGATCAGCTGTCAAAAAGGATTTGGCATCACAACATGGAAAAAATGTAGTGTGTGTTTATCAGTCTTATATTTTCAGCCTGTAAACCAGTCTAGGCAAGATGCATATGATAATAGTCTGTCAGATTGTACCCTGTATCTCTTTCCCCTACGATACCCACATCTTAAACAGTCTATCAGTATCTCTCTCCTCCAGCTCCAGCTGAAACTCTCATTGGAGGTTTAGTGCTTTAACTGTCATGGAGTAGTGCACAGGATGTAGAAAGCAGATGGGCGATTGGTAATGATCTCCTGGTACTCTGCCAGTACCGCTCTTTAGAGTGCAGGCTTTCTCTTCCCCCTGCAGAATTTAATTAAGATATTGACATAAATGCATTCCTGGACGAGAAGCCATGCTCGTCCTACTCAGCATTCTGGCCATCATTTTTGTTCTTAAGCTGTCTTTGTTTTCTGACTTTTACATTTTATTTTTACCTTTTTAATTGTGCCTAATTTATCCAGGTTAACACCTATTTCCCTTTTTATGTATTTTCCATTGTGCCTCTCTCTCTGACTTTTTTTTTCTCATCTCTCCTGTATTCTGTCAGATACTGCCACTGAAGCTAAAGACGGGAGGCATTCTAGCAGGAGTGTGAGATTATCACAGGCCTCTCCCTTGATCATTGAGCCCTCCATACACTCAAGAGCCTCTCATGGTAAAGGTCTGATATCAAATTGTATACATTTATTTCACTATCAAATTAGCTTAGATATTATGAGACCATCCCGTTGCAATTTTTCCTCATTTTCTATTGATATCCCATCTGTCCGTGTTTCTCTTCTTTTCTTTTTCCTTCCAGCCGAGGAGATAGCTCGTCGCTCATCTAGTAGGGCGTCCATGCTCTCAAATCCTCCCTCTGACAGGTTACAAGCGGCAGCTGATAGGTCTAGGCCAAATAGCCCAGACCCTCTCGAGTCTGCTGTGACAGAGATGTTTATCTCAGAGGAGAACATAAGCAAGATGGAAAACCTTCTGGACACGTGGAGCAACAACCTGAAGGTTAGTCTGCTACTTCATACTGTATAACTCTCCATCCACAGTCAATCAATTTACTTATTTGCTTTGTGCTTGAAATCTGACCACAGATAATGTTTTATGACTATATATAGGGCTCTGACATAGCTGAATAATAACTACTTACATTTATATATACACACACGTGCACACACACTATAATATAAAATTTGAGCTCAAGCAGTTTGCAGTAAAGTAGCCCAGGCTGGCAGATTTATTCTTGATACATTGACATTATGTAACCATATTGCTCATTTTTTATGAAAAATATGTATTTTAGTCATAATTAAGAGTTTTGCAGAAGTGGTCAGATCTGTGGTACAATGTCAACAGAGCATTAATTGTGGCTTTGAACAGCAATCTATAAGGCAAATAATACCATTTCTGGAATACAAAATTTTGTGTGTTTAGTGGTGCTTCATTTAGAAAATCTAAAATAGTGTGTGTTGGAAAAAGCTAAATGTGTTTGTCCTAAAAAAACATAAAAAAAAAAAAAAATCCTTTTAGTTTATATTAATGTCGCTGACACTGCATGTTTCAGATAAATTGTAATTTTGAAACTGCATAGGTCATACTGTACATATATGAGGGTACATGTTGTAGGTTTATTTAGACATTTCCCAAATTCCCATATTCATGCAATTAGACAGACTGAGGTAGAATAAAAGCAAGAAATACTGTGGACAATGTACATAAGCAATGGTGACTGAGTTCAGAGATTATAAAGGGAATGTAAAGTATTGGAGTCTCAGGAAGGCTTGTTGAAAAGGATGACAGCTCTCCTCATGGCACCAGCGACCTTTTAATTGTGTCTCTGATTTTGGAGGAGGTGTGTGCCTGGACGTGGGTGTCCTTCCTGCCCTTTTCTTCAAATGTTGTACAGCTTATTCATGGAGGGCAGATGACAACCAATCACCTGCAAAGTGGTGCTGATGGAGAAGAGTTTGACCTAGGAAAAGGCAGTGAAGAACGACTGTAGTAGAAGATGTTGAGACTCTTTCTGTTCTCTTGACTGATAGAATTGCTTGTGAGTGTCAGTTGTTGTGAAAAGAAAATCTGTTGTTTACCTTCCAAATAGGCCAAACATGTTCACATTTGTGGGTGTTGGTTATGTTTGACGCTGTCGAAATTTAGCTGAGGTCAGAATTTCACTATTTACCTTTAAAGCCAAATTTATCTTATATTTCTGCATCAGGGTGATGTCGAGGATGCATGTGGTAGCCTGTTCTAGACCTCTGAGTCCGCTAGAGGTGAACCCTCCTTAAAATGTAACTGCACATTAGAACTGTAAATCAAATGTGCTAGACTAGACTAAAGATTAAATCTACCAGGTTCGTATATTTTGCAGTTGCTGTCTATGACAAAACCTCAAGCACACCTGTTTATCTAAGTTAAAAACTGAAGTTATGTGTGTATGTCCATATATAGTACATATTTACTAAAGTAGTATAATGAGCACACTTTGACTATCCCACTCTTTATTCCCTAATTAGTCAAATGTACTGACTGAGCTCAGGAAGTGGAAAGTGGCTTTCAAGGAGCAACACAAGCTGGAGATAAGGAAGGAAAGAGAAAGGTATGCAGCACAGACAGCTGGCCTAAAGTCAGAGCTAGACAGTCTGAAGGAGCTGCTACACACCTACGAGACTTCCAACCAGAGAAAAGATGAGGTAACTATGTATTTATGTGCTTTCTTCAGTACACGATGTGCTCGTTGGTCGGACATGGCTTCAGTACCAGACTGAGATTTAATTCCCCAGTAATTTCCATTGTTGTGGAAGTTTTAGTGTAGGACTGGGTAGGCCTAATGTACGGTATGCCTAAGCTATCAGCCCCATATCTCTATCTTTTGCTCACTTGCACATTCTGTCTCTCATTCTTATGCCGCTTTTAGCACTCGAAAGAAAAAGATTAGCACCTAGTCTGCTTTTTAGACTGACGGCTTATTGTGTGATGGGTTCTTCCTCAGGTAATTGTGAACCTGAGCCAGGTGTTGGACAGACAAAAAGAAAAGCTTGAAAAGATGAGAACATTCACCCACTGGAGACTTAAGCACACCGAGGCCAAAGAAGAGGTACACTGATGACACTGTGGTGTTTTCCATAGGTTGAAACCCTATTTGTTATTATTTGTTGTTTTTAATGCAATGAGCATATTTACCTGGTCCTTTATACAACATTTGTGTAAAGATGTTAAGAATGACATGACTGTAAAATTACTGGTAGTGAATGTATGTTAACATTGCTAGATTACTGTCAGTGTAGTTTAATGGTTATGCAAATGAGTATTATCTGCATGGTTTCAGACCTATACATCACTATCAATGATCTTGCACATGCCATATTTGTACACAAACTGTACATATCTGACTGTGTGTGTGTGTGTGTGTGTGTGTGTGTGTGTGGCTATAGCTCATATTGTTGCCATATTTTAAACTGGAAAACATTGTGGATAACTCATATTTTTCCCTAAACCATGACATAGAAAGTACAGCACAAGAGAAAATGTATGCACCTGCATAAGAATGAATTATAGGTGTAATTATGTCCTTCTGAATATTTTCATGGTCTTGTGGTTCCCTGCCAGGCTCATGCTGCTCAAGCAGCGCAACAGCACTACAATTTGCAGCTGAAGAAGAAGGTGTGGTTAGGCTGGCACTCTCTGATCCAGAAACACTGGAAGGTCAAGGTGGAGCGGGCTTGCCGTGCAAGGGCTGAAGAGGTCTGCTCCCGCCTGTCTACAGAGTATGAGGCCAAGCTGTCAGAGGTGAATAAGCGGGTGAAGGACCTGCACATGAAACTCATTGAGGTGTTTTACCACAGAACACTGTAGTCAGTAAGATATTGTATATTTACAGATTTGAGCCCTGTGAGGCAGATCCAAAGCACCACTGGTTACCATGATTTATTAATTTCTTACATGTATTTTTCGAAGGACTCTTCGGTGAATTGTTATAAATTGCGTCAGTGAAAAATACCGGTAGCCGCACTAAACTTGATTAATAGATTGCAGTGAAATCACTGCAGAGCGAGTATGTTGAGATTGAGAAGGTGTGACTGGAAGAACGAAATCAAGTTTAATTTGGGAAAACCCTGTTATTAACATTGTTACAGAGTGCAACACAAAGGCCTAAGATTGAAAGCAAGAAAATGAACAAGGAGTCAGTCACGTATAAACTGATAAATGTCTGATGTCTTTCTTTACTCTACCTGTTACCTGACTCCGCAGCACTGTGAGGCTGTAGAGAAGGCCCAGGCAGAGATTCAGAGACTACGACTAGAGCGAGAGCGCTATGAGGAATCTATGAAGAAAGCCTTCATGAGGGGCGTGTGTGCTCTCAATATGGAGGCTCTGGGCATGTTCCATACTACAGAGGGATGGCCAGAGCAACCTCCAGTTCATGATCAGCATGGTCTGTAACAGAATCTTGCATCCTGAAATGCATTTCATTATGTTACTGTCAAACTGGGCTGTTAATTGAGTATCCTTTTTTCTTGCTTTGAACAAGAGTTGATTTTATCTTTATTATCTTTATTAATAATCACTTGATATTAAGTGATATTAATATTAATTTATATACAATGTACTGACAGATCTTCAAACAAGCAAGAGAGGATGAAGGTATTCACATCCCAACACAAAGGATCTAGATTTCCTAATCGAGCGATTAGATTCAGAACAATTGTAAACTCAGGTCCAACATTCAGCTTTTAAAATAAGTAATTTTCTGTAACTACAACAAACTTGCATCAGGGTTATACTGTACCAGAGTCTGACTGAATATGTTTTTCTTTCTGTAGATGTTTTGCCTCCCCAGGATGAGCCTGGCTCTACTACACTGGGTCAGCTTCAACCATATCCCATCTCTTCCACACGGTTCAGCCCAGTACACTTTGACCGCCCGGATCCTTCCCACAGTGAAGCAGAAGATATGGTGGGACACTGACATTTTCTAATGAAAATATACATTTATTTAGATACCATAGTTCTTCTGTGACATAGCTCACTTTCTTCTCAGATCTCTCGTTTGATCATTCAGTCCATCATATAAAAGAATTTGGAATATGTGGTTGTATTTTTCATAATTCTTTTTCTTTCAATTTAAATTTATTTTGCTGCAAATTCACACTCTTCAGTGTTCTCATGTAGATGCCACTAAAACAGAAGTATGCTCAAAGTAATGTTAACTTTGGTTTTATAATTCCTTCTGTCTGTTTATTTATTTGCCTCATTTATGACTCACTTCCTCTAAATCTCCCTCCTGTTCCTGATTCTCTTTTCCTCAGATGGGCTCTGGGGCCCCAATGTCCAGGGCAGAAGTACTTCCTCCCACTACAATGATGCACAGCTCAGCCCCACCTGGGGGCACTACAAGTTCTCACAAACAGGTTTGTATTTGACATACCAATCTATTGACTCTGGTGCTTACAACTAATGAGAATGTCCACCTTCAAAACAGTTATGTGTGGCTATGATGGCAATTATATATGATACATATTATATCACTGAATAAATGATTTTCAGTTGGTGACCAACAACACAAAATGACAAGTTTAATAAAAAATGTCTCTTAAGAAGACTCTATCCGGGGCAATCACATTTTTACATGATGTAATAATGTTTGATATTTCAGGTCAGTGGTCGTGTCGTCACAGCCAGTCAACAAAAGTCCTCAAAGACCGTAACGGCTCGCATCACTGCACGTACAGACGTTGGTAAGGGTGCACGCAGCAACCTCCAGGTGATGGGAGTGGCTCCGCCCATGAGCTCTGTGATAGTTGAACGGCATCATCCTGTTACACAGGTACGGGAAAGTGTGCAGCACTCCTGTTAGCTGTATTACTATCTATGTGTTATGTGTGTATATATGTATGTATCATGTGAAGCTGAAAAATAACACGAACATTTTCTTTTGTTTGTCTTTCAATTTTTCAGCTCACGGTCGGTCAAGCCACGGCTTCTAAGTTTCCTCGCTCCTCCCAACAGGCCCAGAGCTCCACCGGAGGCAGAAGCTCCTCCAGAACACACACCAGCACGTGCCATGTGCACTCCATCAAAGTAGTTGATTGATCACACACACACATCTCCCAGAAAGTGTTTCTCACCTAGTCTATATTGAAAATGTAACACATCCTATGCAACAATCCTAGAAATAGTTACCTTGGGATTAGTTTCAAGTCCATTTTATTAAGATCTTGGTATGACTCTGCCCTTGCTTTCTACATATAAAATGAACATTTGATTGCTATTTTTGAGCTTCCTTTCATGAATGTGAAAGGCACAATTTCCTGAGCAATAGGATTTTTCTCAGAAAAGTGCAACATAAACACAGGTGTTTAGAACTGCACATGTAAATATTTTTAATTACCAGCAGCTGGACATAGTTTAGAATTACAAAAAGGACAGTTTTTTTTCTCTGAAAATGTTTTACTTCCAATTTGTAAATTATGCACAGGTGAGACTGTACTGTAATGTGTAAAACCACATATTTTAAATATTTGTTGCTGATGTTTTTAAGACTGACCATTCAACTCCGCAGGCTGTTTAATTTACTAAATCAAAGCCATATGTTAATGATCAGAATTTTATTTTTAGAATAAATTATTAAATGATTTACATGAAGTTAATTGTGCACGTCCATATTTTGCAGTGTTAATCCTCATGAAATGTTGCAGCTCTTACTACTGGCATTCTCTGCCTCCATCCGAATCTTATCTGTAAAACAAATGAACATTTTCTGTGATAACATTTCAGCACATACCGCCAGGCAGCCCAGCTATAGGTTTATAGATTCCTGAGCATATTTGTTTTGGGAAGATTGTTAACTGAACGTACCTGCAGCTTTCTTGTTTCCTGTGAGGATGAGGCCTTGGTAGAGTTCTCTAGCAGGGCACTTCTGAGCCAACTCCTCCCCATGCAGCCAGATCAGCAGCATCCTGTTCCCATGCTCTTGATAGCTGTGCTGACCTGTGAACAAACACACAGTACTGCATGGTCAGGAAAACAATTCAACTAATAAAAGTAGCCTAAAGATTGTCTCTATGGAAGCATATGCATTCTGTTTTCCCTCATAAATTCAGGGAATTTAATCTGTAACCTTTTGTTTCCGAGAGGCTTATTTTATAGTATTTCAGAGGGTTGTCAAATGCGCAGTCAAAAGCCTGTCTAGTCAGTGTGAGTTTTGGCACCTGTCCACTGCTCCTCGATGGCCGACACTTGCTCCTTAGTGAAGCCCCAGTGTTGTGCCAGTCTTTTCCAGTCTCCTGGTTTCAGGAGCTTGTACGCCAGGTGCCAGGCCATTGAACGGAGCTGCTTTGTCTCATAGCGGTGGTCGAGTTTAAACGTTAGTGGATACTCGCTGTGAACACTCTCATTAATCTCAGGGTTGGCCTGAAAGGTAATTAAATCACATCCTCAGATTGATAAAGGCCACAAGCCACAGAGTGCACAGGGGCATGGGAAGACATTATTGGAAAGACACACTCAAACACATGATGAGCAATATGAATGCCAAAATGAAAATCAAGAAGGGAAGGGAATCAGGCATCACCCTTAATTAAACTGATGGTAAATTGGCTGTCAAATGTTTCTTGGTTGTGATTCTTTTTTTTTTCTTTTTTTACTATAAATGCTTTAATAGTATTAGGGGGGATTAAATTAATCTAGATTGTGATGTTAGGAAATGAATTATTTGTAATGAATGCAATTATTGATTTTGAGGCCTCAAGAACGGGTTATAGCACACATGAAAAAAAGTATTATTCACCTTCCTCCAAGCGTAGTGTCTTTCTGCTTTGATGATCATGTCCACTATAATCACCTCATCTGCTCTGACTGCCACACCCAGAGCCGTCTTACCCTGCTACTCCAAATTCAACAAAATACACAAACTTTAATTAGAACTGCACGGTATCAAATTTAGAAATAGATTTTTCTTACAGTTTCAATGTCTCCTACTGCTTTTATGGCTTAAATTAATCATATAGTTTGTTGCCCTGTACATGGCCTGACTAACAGATGTTGGTCAAGTTTAAATCCTGAAAAAAGTACAAGAGCATAATTTAAATTATGTGGCAACTACTCTATGTTAGCTCTAGTTTGTGAGAATTCTTACCCTGTCCCGGAGAGTCAGGTCCAGCCTGGATTTAAGAAGCATTTCCACGACTTCTATTCTTGCCAGCTCTGCAGCAAGATGCATAGCTGTCTGGGACCTCTAACATTGAAGGTATGGGACAAGACAGTGCAATGAAACATACAAGTAAACATAAACTATTTATTTTCTTATTTATAATTTGGCAGACAATTTATTTTACTGTGTTACTAGGGAGATCATACCTTATCAGTGACATTAACGTTGCAGCCGGCCGTCAGTAGAGAATGGATGACAGGGATGTGACTGTTCTTCACTGCCAGGTGGAGAGGAGCCTCTAGGTTCTGAGAGCAAAAATATCTTGTTACACAACATGAGCCCAAACAATAAAGTATTAGTTTAGGAGAAAATATGTAAAACTACAACAATATACATCGAGGCAGAGTGTGTGTGATCTGTTTTACCAAAAACTTTACTTAAAGAGTGTAGGCTACTACTGCCACCTAGCTTTTGTGCTGCTTACCTGATTCTTGAGGTCTGTGTGGGCTTTGTACTCTAAGAGGAGTTGGACAAGAGACGTGTCTCCTCTTTCTGAAACTGAATGGAGAGCACTGCCTTTGGCCTGCAAGAGAGGGAGGTTCAGCTGTAGGCATGCTGCCAGTACAAAAAGCATATTTACCACATAAAATTTGCTACGGCCTAAAGGATTAACCACATTAAAATATTTTCAGTAATACATTAACAACATGACACCTTGGGCGTGTACTATGAAACAGGATTTGAGATCAGTGAGGTAACTTCAGGGTTAACCCTAAAGCTTATGTTCAACATAAGAGATGAACACTACAGATCAGCCTACTGGACCAATCAGTTCTCTTGGAAAATGAGATCACCATCCGTAGAAGGTCCGTTTCACGCATCCTGTCACAGCGATTAAAATAAATGGGTTTCAAATTTCTTATGTTAGGCTGAATATTATGAGCATATAGTTGGGTAATATTATTATTTTTATTAAATTAAGCTTGAGACCGGTCACGTAGCACCCACTTTTTTTCTTTGGGCGCATGTAATGTGGGTGAGTTTTCAGTGGCCTAAATGTTGAGATTCAGTCTTTCAACCAATATCCGGGCACTTGTTATGGCATGAATGGATTTCTCGTTTTGTTGCTTTATGAAGTTATGTAGCAAAACAATGTTTGCTACATTTGAGTGTGTTAAATTAATCAGATTTTTTACGAAAGTTCGTAAAAGTGACGAAAAGTTCTTGAAAGTCAAATGAACGACCACTTATTCAGTTCCAGAGGCCTTTAATGTCAAAACGCCAACACCTACCGAGTACATGCCAATAGTACACACCAAAGCAACACATTCATAGTATAGCTTACGCCTGTTAACTTAAGCAAACTGTCTGCGATTCTCTGTATTCCTGCAAGTGGCAGCTGCTGTTGGCTGGATTATGTATTTAACTATGTCATATTTGTCAAATATTATAGTTTGCTCTTCATTTGTAAAATATGACGCTCTGCTGCCATTGGACTTGTTCATGTTTGCGATTGGTCATCTACTGCAAACGTTTAGTGATCGTGCTCATGGATGGATTTGGACATCCCGGGTTAACTTACAGAGTTGATAACCAGTGACCGCATAGCCTGATCTCGGTTTTTAGGGTTAATGAAGCCAGATAATGAAAAGAAATCCTGCGTATGTAAAACTTGCTTCATAGTATAGGCCCCAGGTCAGTGATTTCTATGTTCAAGTCAGTACAGTGCCCTACCGTTGTGAGGATGTTGGGGTCACAGCCAGCCTCCAGAAGGGCCCGGACACATTCTTCTTGGCCTTTGTCTGCAGCCTGGTACAGAGCTGTTTCACCATCCTGCAATACAGGAGATACATCAAAAAATAGTGGTGCGACATAACCATAACAAACACAGAAAATTCTTTTTATTACTATACTCACAACATTATAGCATATATAGCGATGTTTTCAGGCCTATAACCAAGTAGATGAGCATCAGTAAGTTAATAGCCAAAACATTATATGATAATGGTTTATGCTGATTTTTCAGGGAAGTCTTTTTAACAATTTAAATTAATAACAGGTAATGACCATGTCCATCATTAGGCTTCAATCCCAGTTAGAAGAATGTTTGACCAGAAGCACCAAATATAAATTATCAGTCAGAGTTGAAGTTCAAGCCAGAACACAGTTTGCCTTGTTAGATAATAGTAACCAGTACACGTCTTAATGAATCCAAAGTGGAGTCACCATCCAGCGGTGGATTAGCCACTGAGCACACACTGTCACAAACCAAACCGTGATAGAGAGGATGTTTGATTGTCTACCATATTGACTTCATCCCGAGTATCAAAGCGCTGCAGCAGCAGCTGGACCGCATCCAAGTGGCCGTTTGTGGCAGCTAAGTGCAGGGGCGTGTCCCCTCTCTGGGAAGAGCAGAGGGAGGGAAACAACTCACATCAACGAGGGTCTGACTTTGAGCTTTCTTGCAGGTGTGACACAAAACAATGTGCTCTCAGACACACGAGATCATGAATAGCCGTGTATTATAAATAGATACACACAAACCAAAAAAAAAGCATTCCACACGCACCTTGTTGGGCTTCATGGTGGCCATGTTGTATGGATCCATCAGCATATCTAACATTTGAACACACCCATGCTCTGCTGCCAATGCAAATGCCCGGTGTCCTGACTGAAATATGAAACTTAATTTACGGCATGTTTTTTGGTAGTTCTAAATAATTTGTCCAAAAGGGAATCATACAGTTGATTTATGAAAAATTAGTGTCAAGTACCTGGTCATCTTTGTCTAGTTCTTTCATCTGCAGGTCATTAACAATATACTCTACAATTTCAGTGTGGTTGTTGATAGCAGCACAGTGCATGATGTTCAGTCCTTCCTGAGGTGGAAAAAAGCAAATTCTAATTTAAAATCTGCCGCTGTCAAAGAATTTTAACGTGAGTTGGATTTGGACACAAAAGGAGGGTCTGCACTAAGGCTTGTAATGAGACAAGCTTACAAATGTTAGATTCAAAATCCAGGATAATGAAAATTAATCAGGACTCAGTGTTGCTTA
>NC_060170.1:24526035-24553337 GCF_021292245.1 Micropterus dolomieu | reverse complement strand
ACTTCTATTCTTGCCAGCTCTGCAGCAAGATGCATAGCTGTCTGGGACCTCTAACATTGAAGGTATGGGACAAGACAGTGCAATGAAACATACAAGTAAACATAAACTATTTATTTTCTTATTTATAATTTGGCAGACAATTTATTTTACTGTGTTACTAGGGAGATCATACCTTATCAGTGACATTAACGTTGCAGCCGGCCGTCAGTAGAGAATGGATGACAGGGATGTGACTGTTCTTCACTGCCAGGTGGAGAGGAGCCTCTAGGTTCTGAGAGCAAAGATATCTTGTTACACAACATGAGCCCAAACAATAAAGTATTAGTTTAGGAGAAAATATGTAAAACTACAACAATATACATCGAGGCAGAGTGTGTGTGATCTGTTTTACCAAAAACTTTACTTAAAGAGTGTAGGCTACTACTGCCACCTAGCTTTTGTGCTGCTTACCTGATTCTTGAGGTCTGTGTGGGCTTTGTACTCTAAGAGGAGTTGGACAAGAGACGTGTCTCCTCTTTCTGAAACTGAATGGAGAGCACTGCCTTTGGCCTGCAAGAAAGGGAGGTTTAGCTGTATGCCTAAAGGATGAACCACATGCTTTATTGATAACAGGGCACCAGGTCAGTGATTTCTATGTTCAAGTCAACACATTGCCCTACTGTACCGTTGTGAGGATGTTGGGGTCACAGCCAGCCTCCAGAAGGGCCCGGACACATTCTTCTTGGCCTTTGTCTGCAGCCTGGTACAGAGCTGTTTCACCATCCTGCAATACAGGAGATACATCAAGAAATAATATAGTGCTTGCAGAATAGAGCCATACTATTCAGCAACCCTCTGCCTATTTCCATGGCAAGGACCCACCCAGTCTCACCTGATCTCACTCACTCCTAATCAATGGTCTACTTTATAAGCTCCACCCATTCCCTTTGTTCTGGCTGGCAGTAACACAAACCACATGTGAGGGCCCTCCGTTTCTGTGATTCAGATATACATCCTTTTTGCCTTTTTCATATTTGCTGTATCTTAATGGTTATTTATAAATATGATGCGATTGAATGCTTGACTAGTATACATATTAGTAGATGCGATTTTCCTCACTTTGATTGTTTATCTTGAGACTACAGATATCACAGATATGAGATATACAGATATCACATTAGATATCACAAGTGTTCTTAAGGAAAGGCAGAAAACAGTACAACCTAACTTGGACCATGATGAATTTCTTATATGTAACTGTTAAATGAATGTCTTATGTAGTACTATAATTTCCGTAGTGGTAAGCCTACACCTTCATCCCTTTTAGTTAGAGTACAAATGTTTATTATTTAAGTGCCTAGTTGTTAAGTGTTATGTTATACATTGGTTTACTGTATTTTAATTTGTTTATTATCATTTTGTTAAACTATAGCCGTCAAGCCTCATCTCCTGCTGTTCTTCATGTGTGAATAGTGGCAATAAATGGCTTAAACAGAACCATTTGTCCCCTCTGCATTATCGATGAACCATGGTGGTGATCAAACTCCTGTGAACCGAATATAGAAAGATTTTACAGTGCTAGATAACAGAAGAATTCTTCTCAGGTGTACCGCTATCAAACTTACCATGCTCACAAAAACTAAACTTTTCAGGCCAATAACCAAAAAGACCTCAGAAATCAACCAAACTTCCACTGAAGGAATGTGAACGGGCAAAGTAAATTAATCACCAAAAATAGATAAATATAATACTAAAAACAGACACCAAAGGCTTGTATGACTTGTTCTAGAATATGGGAGGTCTAGGTCAAGAGCTCCAAGTCCATCTAGTTGCACATAATGAACAAAATACCATAGACACAGAACTACACTGAACAAAATTCATCATGAGCTGAACTCAAGAAGAAGACTTTCTCTATATACACAAAAGGCCTATTTCTCTCAAATATTCACAAGTCTCTCAAAATCTGTGTTAGTGAGCACTTCTCCTTTGCTGAGATAATCCATCCACCTCACAGGTGTGGCATATCAAGATGCTGATACAGATACAGATACAGATTTTGACAGATTTGTGAACAATATTGGAGAGAAATAGGCCTTTTGTGTACATAGAGAAAGTCTTAGATCTTTGAGTTCAGCTCATGATGAATAGGGGCAAAAACAAAAGTGTTGCGTTTATAATTTTGTTCAGTGTAATTTCAATAGTTAATCACCATGAAAACAGAGATCCCAATCCATATATGAAATACTAATACACACAAGCAAACGTGCAAACAAATGCCTATATTTACATGTACATGACCCATAGTACTAAATATGAGGTGTTATATAAGCAGATATGAGGATAAAAACACGGCTAAAGGTTAGGTTTAAATATTCGCCTAGATTATTTCAATAGCTTTGGACCAATGAATCACAGTATCAAATCTAGCCCCATTAATTCTGGCAGTGGATATTTCAAGTTAAAACACATTGGTACTCTTCAAGACAATAGTGGGCTCAAACCATTTCTTGATAATGCTTTTCTTGGCAGCAGTTAGAAGAATCTTTGACCAGAAGCACCAAGTAAATCTTGTTAAGAATAAATTACCAGTCAAAGTTGAAATTCACATCAGAACACACTTTGCCTAGTTAGATAATAGTTACCAGTACATATCTGATACATCTTAGTTAATCCAAAGTGGAGTCACCATCCAGCGGTGGATTAGCCACTGAGCACACACTGTCATAAACCAAACCGTGATAGAGAGGATGTTTGATTGTCTACCATATTGACTTCATCCCGAGTGTCAAAGCTCTGCAGCAGCAGCTGGACTGCATCCAAGTGGCCGTTCCTGGCAGCTAAGTGCAGGGGCGTGTCCCCTCTCTGGCAGAAGGGGGGGAGGGAAACAACTCACATGAAAGAGTTCTTTGACTTTCAGCTTTCTTGCAGGTGTGACACAAAAAAAATTACACTCAGACACACAAGAGCATAAATAGCCGTATATTGTAAATAGATGCACGCAAACCAAAAAAAGCATTCCACACACACCTTGTTGGGCTTCATGGTGGCCATGTTGTATGGATCCATCAGCATATCTAACATTTGAACACACCCATGCTCTGCTGCCAATGCAAATGCCCGGTGTCCTGACTGAAATATGAAACTTAATTTACGGCATGTTTTTTGGTAGTTCTAAATAATTTGTCCAAAAGGGAATCATACAGTTGATTTATGAAAAATTAGTGTCAAGTACCTGGTCATCTTTGTCTAGTTCTTTCATCTGCAGGTCATTAACAATATACTCTACAATTTCAGTGTGGTTGTTGATAGCAGCACAGTGCATGATGTTCAGTCCTTCCTGAGGTGGAAAAAAGCAAATTCTAATTTAAAATCTGCCGCTGTCAAAGAATTTTAACGTGAGTTGGATTTGGACACAAAAGGAGGGTCTGCACTAAGGCTTGTAATGAGACAAGCTTACAAATGTTAGATTCAAAATCCAGGATAATGAAAATTAATCAGGACTCAGTGTTGCTTAAGTTTTTTTTAGAACTGTTGCACAAAATAAAAAGACAAATGGCACAATTTCTTGGTATTTTGCTCTGTCAGTTACAGTAGAAACAGTAGAACAAACTTGCTGCTTCGTTACCTCGTTCTCAACCTTCTGTTCAGCCCCAGCCTGCACTAATAACTTCAGGATCTCCAAACTGCCAAACCAGGCAGCCAAATGAATGGGTGCCACGCCGTACTGTCAGAAACAGAACACAAATTGGAAAGTTGTGATTACTAGTTGTGAAATATTACACAAGCTATTGTCTGGGACTCGGGTTTTCCAATGCAGTCATTTCAGACCCTCTCACCTTGTCTTTTTGGTCCACCTTGACCCTGCGCTGCACAAGAAACTGCACAGCTTCCTTGTTTTTCCCAGCTACTGCATAGTGAAGGGCAGTCCTATCATGCTGAGACAAACAACTTAATCAGTAACATCCAATTAGCCTTTGAGTCTATCTGAGTGACATACATCGCATTATAGTGATTTTGACCCACCACATTCTTTGCATTGGCGTTCAGTCCTTTTCCAAGAGTCTTCATGGTCTCCACGTCATTACTTTTAGCTGCTTCCATAAACTGCTTCTCTGCTTCAAGCACTGTCCAACACAGCAGAGGAAGATTTTACCTATGACTATTTACATATATACTACGTTATATACTACTTTAAAATATTGCTCCATAATGTTTGTTTTGTAAAGCCACAGTCTAGGTATTTATTTCTCAGTTTTTCTCATTTTGTTGTTCTTGCGTACTCACACATCTCTTTGTTGTCAAAGCTGTTGTCTGTATCATCCAAGTCCTTGTTCAGTATGAAGTCAGTAAACCCCCTCACAGTCTCCTGTCTCATCCATTTTCTGGGGTCCAAATTGTCCTTCTTAGGGCAATGCTTCTTTATCATCGTCCTCAAAGCCATAGCTCTTCTCTCCATTGGTAAGCTATTTAAAGTACCTGTGTAACTAAGGTGGGCTTGTTGTCATTTGATAAACAGTCGCACTGAAAGAAAAACAAAAACCTACGGACACAGATCACACAGAAGTACAATTTCCATCCAGTTTCATGTAATTCCTGTCATCAAATAGCAGCAAGCCTTGAAATGGTTGTATACTCCTAACATTTTGTTAATGCTGGAGGGTTGGGTCCGTGTTTACTTTACCAGCTCACACCCTTAAGAGATTGCTGATAGTAATCTAGTCACCTGTGTTACATGACTCTAAGTGGCATGGATTCATTTATATCATGCCTTGTAATCTCTAGAAGTTATATCAAAGTGTTTTTCAACTTTAATTTCTGTGAACAATGCAATGTTTACAAATGATTAACATGAGGATCTGATAGTAGTTTAACATGTTTGTGTAGGGACGTCTGACTAGTTACACACACTCTTTTTCAGAAGTGTTTCATATTACACACAACCTGATTTAAGTCTTTTGCTCCCAGCCACTGTGCAGTTTCACCCGGAGCATGTGTTTTTAAAACCAGCAACAATCCAGTCGCAAAAAAAAACAACGGTCTAATTATGTGTGTGTCTTCAGTGAGCCAAACCCTTTCAGATAAGTCTGATTAGTAGAGAATGGAGGTTAATTAATTGTAAAAATGTCCCAAATTCAAAATCCAGTGGAATATTCATTTATTTCAAACTCATTGTACAAGACAGAAGGATTCCCTTCCTTTCATTATTACACACATACAGTGTTATCATTGGAATAAACAATATAAATACAATAGATTTTTCAAATTACTGAAAATATCTGAATAAAATACATCATGAACATAAATAAAAACACAGGCATCTGAGCAATAAATAACTTCATGATCAATTTAGCATACATTTAAATAAAAACATTAGGCTCATCTTCAGTGAAAGAGAAACTGCAATTGACAACAGGGTCATAGGTATGTTATATAACGTAAGTAGTTCTATTAATGTGCCAGAATTAATAGAGAATTTGTTTTTTTAATTTTTAATTTCTTGTCTAGTGCGTGGCTTATAAAGAACAAATAAAGCATATTAGTGCACACAATACTTATATCAATTTATCATAATTACAGATTTTTGAAGAAAAAACAACTGAATATTGCTTTTGCTGCAATGATTGCGACGACAGTTTTAACAATGGAGTCCGTAACCTGATGATGTTCTTCATTTCCTGTAGAAAACTTTCTTGGTTCCTCCAGATAGGAATGGACATTCTGCGTGCATGACTGTCACCTGAAAAACTTGTCGATCGTGTTGCGAGGGCCAAGCACTTTAGCCTTTTTAGAAGGAGGAGAGGACGGCGTGTCCCGTCTAAAAGTCATGAAATCGACACAAACAAAAATATAAAAAAAATTTTTAAATTAAAACATCCCTTGTTGCCATAATTGTAAATGGACAATACTTTACCTACAGTATATGGAATATGCAGAGACCACATGTCAACATTTTTTGCATCAACAATTTGTAATCAAGCAGTCTCACCTTTTGGTTTTGCCTTTACTTGCATGCGTCGGCAGGAGACGGCCTCTGTCTGTAAACAGGAAGAGAAACTCATGAACATGGATAGAAAAAAATAAGTCCATCGTTTTCTCTCCTCTGACAAAAAAAATGACATCCACTGAGGAGGCACACAATTGCAACACCTCTTGAGGGATATAAAGAGTGCAATTTCTGAAGCAGGCTTGTTTAAGAGGAAACCAGGGTGCAGTTCATTGTAGGAAATGAATAGGTGAAAAAGTGATTTAGCCATTTCCAAGACCAGGGCAATGGAAGCCCCGTGGACTGGAATGAGATGTCTTTTCTCTGCAGGAATCGATACAAAATTCTCACACAATGTCCTGTCTGTAAATAACAGGTCATAGGCCACCAGCATCCTCCCAAATAGACTTTCCTTCTGATATCCTGCAGCCACAGTGTATAGACTTTAGACAGGATCAGTCTTCAGCAGAGATAGATACATTCTCAAGACTTTAGATGAAGGAAGGAAACACTAATAGAACGAAAAATGAAAGCAGCTATAATCAATCTTTTTATAATATCAATGTATCAAATGACAATGTGATAGGAGTCTCTCATAGTGATGAACCTCCAGACATCACCCAAATTCTCTCTGTCTTTTTCAACTGTAGCAGGCAGCTGTTTTCAGCAGAAAAAAAGTTCTAAAAACCCACTGTGCCTACCTGCTCAGCACCAACTTGTTTCTTCTGCCACCAAGTGGCCAAAAGAACACAGTTATTGCAGGGTTACTGTGAAACACAATACAAAAAGTGCACAGAATGCGGTTCCTGTTAAGCGACACACACTCACACACTCACCTATGGCCTTGCTATTTGTAACTGAAGGTGGATTAATGGTAGATGATGTCTGTGTCCAAAGCTCATGTAGGACCTCCTGGTTCAGGCAGAGGTCTACGTGGTGGTTGAAGACAATGAGGTCATCACTTTCTTGGGTCAGCTGACATACTGGGCAGATGAGGACAGGGCCTTTATCATCACATGTTTTGTTGTCGCCATTGATCAACAAAGCCGTCTGAATAGAATTTTTCAAGCTGCGTTGGTCTTCCTGAGGATCATCTCCGTTTGACTCCAACTCTTCTCTGTTCTTTGCTTTCTCCTCCTCACCCTCACGGTCCCCCCTCCATTTGTCCACCACTTCACATTCTTTATAGTCACTCTCTAGGTTCAAATCTGACTCTGTGTCAGAAATTGTGATTTGCTTTGGCTTTGTAGAGGCATCGCTGAGACACTGGTCTATATGTCTGTTGAAGACATTCAAATCAGTCGTCTCCACTTGCCTGAAACACACTGGACAGGTGAGGCTCTCTGCTGACACTGTGCCACCACAGCCTGACGTAGATGCATGGGCCTCTACAGGTGAAACAAAATCATTTTCTGAGAGATCTGAGGCTGTACAGTTACTCTTGTGCACTTTTGTTGATGACTCTACGCCCTTTTGAGCGTAAGTGCCAGTGGACTTAGTCACAGAAGCAATCTCACTTTGTCCTTCCTCTTGGGTGCTTGTATTTGTTGCCTGGAGTTGCAGTCTTTTGGCACGAGCCCTTTGGAAGAAAGACTCACCAGTCTGGCTCCCCTCTAACCCCCTCTGCTTACTCCACCCGGGAACTTCCTCTTGTCTCTGGCCCTTCTGCGCCAAGGGACAACAAGCAAGGGGCAAGGTTTGGAAGCAGGGACCTGAGAGATGCTCTTTCTTAAGCTTTTCTTGCATTGTTTGGGAAAAGCCACTAGGGTCAGTCTTGCCTGGCTGAAGAAAGCCAATGATGCTCTTCTGCAGGCCCTTTTTATCATCCGAACTGACAAAGGCAGAGATTCTAACACCTATGCGCACAAAAACAAATTATGTGGAGAAAACATCAAAATGAATGCCAAGTGTGTTGTTATTTCCACATGCAGTGTGTCACAGATCATTTAGATTTATTTCAAGTTAGTTATATTAATTAGTATGTCAGTTATATTGCTATATCTAATTACCCATGAGCCTCAGTCTGAGTGGCTGGGGGCTTTCATTGTCTCTTTCCGTTTTCAGTAGGTCCTTAGCAACTGCAAAGATCTCATCCACTGTAGCAACAGCATACGGCAGCGTCAGCGCCCTCGTTTTCACCTCAAAGTTTACATTCTTAAGCTTCAGTGTTACCGTTTTACCCTTCAGGAAATAAATACACAGTTGAATTCATATTAGGAAAAACAGTTAAGGCCACTTCTGTTTGCCAACAACCTCTTAAATATAAGCACAATCAATGATACTGTATGGAAGGGCCAAAAATAGAAGAGAGATGTAAATTTGTGTCATCTGTCATATCAATGATTGATTTGTCAGAATGCATTTAGTGAGAAACACGCCACCAAGCGCTTTTATAGTAATGTGTCTCCCAGGGAGACATTTCCAGGGCTGATAGTAGCTCCTGCTGTCTCCTTAATGGCCCTCCATTTCCTTTAGCTATCAAGGCCACATCAGGACACAGGCAGGGGGGTGATGGTCGTGCCAAGCCATCCAGTCCTTTCTCTATCGATTCGAAAAGGAATGAACCGGTTGAGGTAATTGTATTGTATGAGATTTGGTTTGGAGTCAAGGTGATTCTAGGTAGGCCAAGAATAAGATGGTATTTTAAATTTTTAAACCAATATAACCCTTTTCTCCCAATACATTGTTGTGGTGTTTCTTTTCAAATGAGTGCTCGCTTTATATCGCTCCTCTTTGCTTAGTGTGAGACAATCACATAACCATGAATGCATAAGAATGAACACCATGAACATACAATATGACCTAATCCATGGTTGATGTAACCAGGACAGGTAACCATAGATGTGTTTAAGACAACCTACTCGTTCATAACATATGATATAATGAAGCAACCCTCATTCACTACCTTGAGACCTTCTTTCTTCATGTCCTCTGCTAAGTCTTCACAGAGCTCCCTGCATAAAGACAACTGCTCCTCTGCTTTACTCAGTTCTTTAAATGTCCTGTAAAGATTACGTGTCAGAGAATGTAAGAGAGGAAATGAGTGAGAGTTAAGAGGATGGACACTAAGGAAAATCATTTAAACTATGTCAATGTCTATCTATGCCTTATTAAAACCATACCTTTCTGTGCTCATGCTTTTTCTTTCTTCGTGCCTGTATGAAAGCAAAGACAGTGCGTATTATCTCCTCTCCTGGACTGGTTATTTTTTCCTTCAATCAGTTGTGTTGAGTTTTATTAAACAGTGAAATACCTTGGTATATATGTAGAGCCCAGACCCAGGGAAACCTGCATGAGATGATGCCAGGCTGTCTCCGAGAACAACAATGACAGCAACGCCATCTGCTGGCCAAGATGAGCACAGCTACTGATGCCAAGAGCATTTAGCATCTTCTCACTCACCTTCCCTATGCCAGAAACCTGATAAGATACACAAGCACATTTTTACAGCCATCTTTCCCCCATCTGCAGCACATCATCAGTCACTTTACACCACATCTGTCAGCCTTTAATAATGCAAAACTCATGATTATGATTACATTCTAACGCCTTTCCATAATTAACCCCAAACTAAGCCCCAAGGCTCTTTTTAGGTTTTAATTTAAGCAATGTGTACTGTACTTTGCGAACTGGGAGATTCTGGATGAAGTCCATGACTGCCTCTCTGGTGGAAGGGAGTCTGTATTGGCCTTTGGGCTTGTTCTTGTCACTGCAAACCTTGGCAAGCATTGTGTTTGGAGCAATTCCTACAAGAGTGAATAGCATAATTGAATAGCATGCTTGTAAATGAACAGCTGGTAAAACATACACATACTGTTGATAATAATTGACAGTGTGTGCGGGAAAAGACTGTGCAAACTTTTATTATCATTGCTGAGCAGTTTTGTCATTGTAAAGAATTAATTATATGTAAATTAGAGTCACCTGTCCCCTCATATTATTTAAATTTTGTTTTTATTCAGAAAGTTGGGAGAAGGAAGAGGGAGTATAGCAAAGACCTAATCTCTGGTAGGATGCAGACAAACACTTTCATTGAGTTCTAATTCTCAAATTAATTAGCAACATTTTTGCCAATAGCAAGGCAGGATAGTGATTAATAATAACATTAGAGTGGTTTTCCTCTCACCTGCACTGGCAGTCAGCATGGTCCTCTGCTCAATGCGGAAGCGCATCTCTCTCACAGCCTCCTCAACAGACTTACCAAACACTTCGAATGCACAACCAGCAGCACTGACACCTTCAGAGCCCGGCAAGCAAGGAGAGGAGCTCGGGCTGTCCTCAAACAGGACTGGAGAGAGGTCTTTCATCTCTGGCACTTCCTCCTGGGGAAGCTCAATCTGCTCTTTACCTTTACAGGGGGAAAAAAAAACATTTCACACAATAATCAGATGGATTTCTGGTGTATGAAATGCAGCAATTCATCATATAAGAGCAATGTCTCCTTTCATGGTGCCTACAATAAATGCGGCAAAAGTTGCTGTTACAAAAACAAACACACCACACCATATCATCATTCTACATTTCAGTATAACAAAGTCCTGCCTGTAGCGGTGCTGCTGGTGCGGAAGAAATGTGTACGTGAAGATTCTGGCGAGATCTGCCTCTGTTCCAGGTGGTCTGTAAAATCCAGATAGGCTTCATCCAGGCTCATTTGCTGGAAGTGAGGGTCATAGTCTGCAAAAATCTCCTTGATCTAACAGAGAGATACAAATGAATCAGTACCTGTTATTTTAAGCAAGAAGTCACAAAAGGGTTGAAAAGCATTTGTTTTAATGCAGCGCTTACCTCATTACTCACAGCTCTGTATTTATCAAAGTTGGGTGGAACAATTACTAAGTTGGGGCAGAGCTTCTTTGCAATGAAGCCAGGCATGGCGGCTCGAACCCCGTACTTCCTCGCATGGTAGTTAGATGTTGACTGATAAAGAAAAGGTCAGCTCTCAATAAAACACTTCTACGTATGTGTGGCAATCTGGATCCCAGACGCAAAAACTCTTGTTTGAATGCAAAATCTGTTGTGAAGTCATTCATATAACATTGGCACTGGTTTAAATATCCATGATTTGTAATATTACAATACATTTTTTATAGTAATATATATTATATGCACATAAAGACTTATTCCCACAGAGAAAATGTAGTATCACTGCCTTAAACCTTGAGAATCATGGTTAGGAGATTTTGAATTATGTGCTATGTGATAAATATTTTAAACATACTGTAAACTTTTTCCATTACTATTTCTCTCCTGACTATGTATCACTATCTGTCATGTTCAGTATCCAATGCATGTAACAACTAATTGTGTCCCTTTCCCTGATAACATTTGAACCCACCAGCATGCTCATGGATCCTACAGCCATGGGCCTCTCCTTAAGGTCAGGACAGTCTCTCATCTCCACAGCAGCGTAGAAAGCATCCATGTCCACATGTACTATCACACGGCTTAGGTCACGACTCCTCTCCAGCTCAGTGGCCATCCTCTCCACCTATGAAGAGAGATTTGATGAAAAACACTGAAGTAGCATTTGGAAATGTAGCCTCCATTTCATAGCACATCATATTTGTCTGCATATGTGTCTTTGAGCGGCCTCTAAAAAGAAATGGATGCCAGCCATAACCTGTTGTATCCATATACATGTCTTACCTGAGCCTGTGCTTTCTTTAACTCTTGTTCTGTGATCTGTTCCTTTTGTAGCATCATTTTCTCAATGCGCTGGTTCACCTGCTGCTCTCTCTTCAGCTCGTTCTCATAAAACCTGGACCCCTGTAGGGAAATGACAAGGGCAATAAAGAGTTACAGATTCTATAGCACAGCTATTTTTAGGACTGCGTGCAATTAAACTGGAGAAATGGGGCTGTCACACTAGGCTGCACACAGCCAGTAAAAGCTAATCTCACATTTCCTATTGTCCACAGCACATTGTAGAGCATTATAAAGAGGTGTCCCTTCTCACACATCACTTATCTTTCTTCTTCTACGATTCTCCAGACAAAGGGGAGAACATTTTGCACATGACTGCAGTGGATATGTATGAATGGAAGACAACTATCTACCTTGGATGACTCCATGATGATCTTGTTGATCTTGTCTCTGTCGAGACCCTCCATGCCAGCCTTGTTGTCATTGAGGGCCATTCTGGAGAGGAAGCCCTCGGCTTTAGTGGCTGTAACCCCATTCTCCATCCCGAAGAACAGGCGCTTTATGGGAAGACAGTCGTTTGTTTTTTGGGTGGGGGTCCAACCTATATGTCCACTCGAAAGTTAGTTGATACACCTGTCAGATATCGTAGCTATGTATGACATTATGTGTCCGCCTCTTCTTGTTAGACCAGATAACCAACCGTAATCCAGCGACTTATCTTTTCACTCTGAACAGAAATAATTACAAATCGCTCAGCTGTCTAACGTTCATGTTTTGAAAATAGTGACGATGACGGTTTTGGCGGCACTTCCGCGTACGCGCGTCAACACCGGAAGGGGCGGGACTTGCCTTGTTTGCCTCCTAAATAAATATATTTTTAATATGGAAGTTTGTTATCACTGAGTCTGTATTTGAGATCACATTAAAAACTTTACGAAATGTTCAACCACTAAGTTTACACAAAGGATCTCGACATAATTTAGACGGGTGTCGTCGTCCCAGAAAGTTTACACATGAAACAAACATGAAACGAGAGCTATGAAGATACTTTTTTGGTTGAAATCTGTTGGTATTAAGAAACTGCCCAGCAGTCCCACAGCAGTCTCACGTGGTTATAAAGATATTGTTAATGGACAAATAATATTTTACGGTACTTATTTACGGGACATAATTTGCGGCATTTAAAACCTCATATGATGATAATCTTTATTTATTTTATTTTATCCTCACGACGGACCTGATAAAGTTTCCTATGGACCTCATGAACTTTAGACTCGGGCGTTATTGTGTCTCAAGTACAAGGACACTGAGCACACAACTTACTGTTAAAATAACCTTTGGCATACTGAACCTGAACCATGTCGATCTAAGATATTTACAGGAGCCAGACACAGTCAAAGAAAATACTACAGAAAACCTCAAAGAATAAAACTAGACCTGTTGATAAATTCACTCAGAACCACAGACCCATAATGGATGAACATATGTTTTAACTCCAAAACCATCTTTATTGCATTTTAGCCTTATCCCCTTCTCTTTGCAAAACAGACTGCAGGCTACGGTAAAATCAAAATCATATGCTGTATTTAAAATCTAAGATAAGTTAGTCAAATTAAAACCTTTATTTCCGGTGTTTAGGTTCAAAGTACACCTCTTAAACCTGTGTGCAGTCCGGTGCAGTTACACGTTTGATGTAATTTCAAATACAAAATATATTTAAAAAGATGGTAGGCAATTTGGAAAAAACTAACAAGAGACAGGTAGATTTTTAAAGTATCCAACCTTCTAAAATATCCACCCGCTTGCCTTCATGCCCTCCAAAACATAATTTCATGCGCAGTTAGGCAGGTGTTGTGCCTAGTTATGCATGCCTGCGGAGAATTACATTCACCTACAAGTAGGCCATTTGATCTATAGATTGCTGTCGGGATGTAAAGATAATTGCAAAAAAATATAACAAAAATGCGTGTGAAATAAATTGCTTACCCTAACTTTTTGTAATTAAATAAATATTGCTCCAACTGTCCTAATGACTTTGGTACGGTTTATTTTGCTTTCCCGTCCCTATATGAAAACGACAATTTGATTTATTTTAATGTCAAGGCTAATATGTACGACTTCCGGTGATTGTGTTTGACTTGACGCCGCTCTCTATAAGGTACACAGTAAAGCGTGGCTGCAGCTCCTCCCCCGACCTGAATGAAGACAAGCTAGGCAGTCCTCCGCTGTTGCTAACTAAACTGCGGAACTACAGCGGCGGTACAGTCCGTTGCTCGTCGTTTGTAGCTGGAAGTTGATATACAGCGTTCACACGAAGGCCTCTCTTATCCATCACTACTCTGAGTAGCTTATCGACTGCAGCTAAGATAGCTAACGAGAACCGTCACAAGTTTGTAGTTAAGTTAATGTTGGCTAGTTGCGTCGTTTGACAGCTAACGCTAACAAGCTAGTCTAATTGGTATTCGACGTCAGTTTCAAAACAAAGCCCGCAAAACCGTGAAGTTGAGACTCAGCTGTCACCTCCAGAAAAGCCTGCTGCAAGACAAGCTAGCTAGGTTTAAGTTTGTCAGCCCACCGAAGATAAATTGCGCTATTCAGCTGCTGTTTAAAACACTCAGTTAATGCCCAATCAACGTTATTTCGCTGACGGTAAGGCCAATTTAAAGAAGCTGTCAGCAGGTTTGGCTGTGACGCGTTTGAACTTATAACTAATCCAGCGTTCAGCTAAGTGCTTCTGCCGATATAATCAGGTTCAGGATTTCTTTGAAGCTTGGATTTAAATGTCCGAAAAGAGTTCATCGTCCGGTTCGGATGAGGATGTGGACCCGGAATCCGGGCAGCCTGTGGAGTTCGGAGGCGTTTTAAGCAAGGTAACATTAGATGCACCAGTTGGAAATTTAAAATGTTTTCTGCTGCAGATATAATTCCTAGCTTAGGGGTCTGTCTAATAAAACACTACTGGTCTGAAAGCCAGGTGAACGTTTCTGATGAGCTGCAGAAGTTGGATTCCTGCATACGCAGTAAAGTATCTGTTGACTGCACAGTGCAGCTGACCATTTGTTTTCCTCCTGTGTGTTTACAGTGGACAAATTACATACACGGATGGCAGGACCGATGGGTCGTGTTGAAAAACAATACTTTGAGCTACTACAAGTCGGAGGATGAACGGGAGTACGGCTGCAGGGGGTCTCTGTGCCTCAGCAAGGCTGTCATCACAGTAAGTATTTTCCATAATATGAGGAAGGAATATCGCTAAGTTATTGCACAAATAGAAAGTAGAGTGAGCTTAGCACCTGTTCAACATTTCAGAGAGGCAGGACTTTTAAATGGGCACCCATGAAGGGCCTAATTTTCTGCATCAGTGCTCTTGAAGTAGGGTTACTTCTCTAGCAGGTCTCACTGTTTTGATCCTGTCTTTCCCTGTTATTAGCTTGGAGTTGAACTTTAATTCTTTCAATCCATGTTCCACGGAAATAGAGTGGTAAATATTAACTTGTAATCAGGTTGGTAGTAGGATCACCTGTGTTTTGGCAGACCAAGGCATTCTTGCTCTGGCAGTCATTTGAGAACACAACTCGTGCCTCGTCCTTCATGGCAGTTATTGCGCAGGCTACTTGAAATTGGTGTTTGCGATGGTTAAAATGTAAGATCTGACCACATGCCCTAGAGATTTGTCCTGTATTCTTCCTATGCAGGCCTCCTGTTGGTGAGATAAGTTAAAATCCCACGCCGTGGTTAAATATTCACTGTTCTCTCTAAGCATTCTGCTACCAAGTACAGAGCCAAACAAATCATTTTACTGTGACTTGAACAATAGGCTTATTTGACTCAAAACTGGATTAAAACCACAACCCAAAAGGTTACAGTTAGTTTCTAGAGAGAGTGATCATTTGAGTGAGCATTATGCCAGTTCCTGTGTTTGTGCAGACCTGAATGGAACTCCATAAGAGTCATAAGTCATTGTGTTTTGTAATTGCTTTATAGTATGCTAACTAATACTGTAAAGGTTTTATTACACATGTTCACTAATAAGAGTCGTGTATATCCCTACAGCCACTTCTTACTGCCTCTCCCTTCTTCTGAAAGATCTTAAGTCAATGCTGTCTAGGGAGACGGTGGCATGAGTACTCTGGAATGCAGAAACAAGCCTCTGCTTCTCTTCTTACCTAACATCAGTCTGCTACACATTGCAGACACACACCAGGCTGTCCTCGTACGGAAGCTAATGTGCAGGAAATCTTACTGTTACTATTGAAGGCCAAGGTTCAGTGAAAGCTCTTGTCTGTGCACTGGTGTTTTCATGCCAGTTGTCTATTTTTGCATTGAGCAAACTCATGAGTAATAATGTATAAAAAATGTATTTTGTTTAATATTATTTTAATTAAAATACAAACATGTACACGCACACACTAAATTAAAGATGGCTTAGATGTATCTTTTGTGAACGATGACTGATAACCTCCGCTTTCCCAATACTAAAGATGCCACAGACCTATATGCAGAAAACAGCCAGTGCAGCATGGATGTTCAGTAGTGCTTACGCAAGGGGAAGGAGATTGTTCCAGGCAGAATGAAAGGGGCATAAACTGGATTGTAAAGTGGAGGTTTATGAGCTGTGTCTGATACAATACAGTAAGATAGACTGGATTTCTCTCCCTCCTAATAGCAACATGGCTGGATGCACTTGAGGTTACCATTGCACACCCTTCCTTATAGTGAAAAGGTGAAGCTAGAGGGCATTTTTGACCTTACACCGGTCTCTGAGGGGATACTTGCTCTGAGGTGGTCTGTGACTTTAATAAAAAACATTTAAAAGTCAGAAAAAACCCTGTCAGCATCCCAGATAAGCAAGTTGCGAAATGTAACACAGGCGTTAAAATTAAAGATAATGCCGAATCAAGTTATGCAGGATGACCGTTGGTGTAGTTGGAGTGTGTGTTGCTGTTGTCACTGGCAGCAAATAAACCACCACATGACCCTTATTCAGCAAATGTAATTGAACTTGGGCTACATCAGGTTATGTCAGCTGACAGAGCAGCTGTAGTCTTAGTGCTACTGAGGAGAAAAAGGAAAGGAGAATCAAATCATTTCTTATCAGGAACATTTGCAGAGCAGATCTCTCCTCAGCTGAGTGCAGTGGTCAAATTCCAATCTCAGAGGAAACAGGGGAATTCTTTGGTGCACGTGTTTGGGTGCCTAAGGCAGTGGTTGGAGCTGGGTGGGGTGCATTGTAGAACGGGGGAGTGAAATAGTTGAAAGATTTAGCTCAATAGTAGAAAGAAGAGTTATGATGACCCAGGTTCATGCGAAGGCATGCTGGAAGAATCTGTTTTTGGGTTTTTTTGCACAGCTCTGTTGCGGTCGCTTAAGGTTGCGCTTGCAGACATAAGACATACGTTTCTAATTAAAATTCCTGCTTATTGTGTGGCAGAGGATTTTCTACGACTGATGGAATCCATGTGTGTCCAGAATGTCATCACCAGTCAGCCAGTGTCATAAACAGACAGATAACTATAGGGGCTTTATGGCGGGATTATTGCTCTGATTGCTCCATGATTTTATTGAATTATGGGAAACTGTTACATTTGAGTTTTTCCAGACATGACACAAGCACTCTGTCTAATAACTATTCATGAGCCCTCTCCTCTCTCTTTGTAGCCTCATGAGTTTGACGAGTGTCGTTTTGACATCAGCGTGAACGACAGCGTTTGGTACCTCAGAGCTGAAGATCCCGAGCATAGACTCCAGTGGATAGAGTCAATAGAGCTGCACAAGGTTAGTGGAAGATGTTTATCTCCCTTCAACATAGATTTTCTGGATCTTTTTGCTCAATGGTTTGCTTGTCATACAGACTGTCTTGTGATAAAGTTATTCATGAGAATTTTGCTTACCTGTATGCATGTCACCTGCATTACCCTGATAGATTAATTAAAGCTAAAGATGCTCAGTGTGCCTGAATCTAGTCCCTATTGTGTTGAGGTATTTTTTCGTGTGCTTGTTGTTTGTCACAAATCCGAACAAATTTTCTTATGAAAAATTGTCAGTTCCTAAAGCCATAATAAATATTTGATTCTTTTTAGCCAAATCATGAAAACATTTTTTCAGGTATTTCAGTTAGAAATTGGGTCAGGGTGGTTTTCAGAACAGACATGGAATTATCTGTGTAGTCCAGTGAGCTGGGTGTGGCAGGGTAGGGATTCGGACACATGCAACACACACTTGCGCACGCACGCACACACACAGCCTTTCCCCCCTGGGAATGTGAGGAATCTGAGGAGTGAGGTGTTTATGTGGGGCTATCCCCTGCCATCAGATACCATGCAGCTGCTGCCATGACATGTAGTTAATGATGCATGAAGTGTATAAAGCACATTAAATTTGTCGTCATGGTTTACAAGAGAAGTGCTAGTTATACTACTATACTGAATTTATGTTTTAATGTTATGATTTGTTTGGTTTTATTTTGTTTTTATTGATTTATTGAATACTCCACAGATTGTAAAACTAAAATAATCTTGGGTTATATCAATTAGTGTGTTTGTACTTTGAAATTGGGTGAATTACAATTCTTTACTGTGTTATCATCTGATGAAATGTCTTTGTGAGAGAGTGAGCAAACAAATATTGCCACTGCACCAGTGAGCTGGATTGTGTTATGTAATTCTTCTTGCTAGCGTACATAAAAACACTATAGCTAAGAGATCACTGTAAATGTACCACCTTAAAATAATCACTATCCTGTGAATTCTCATTAGATCTTCTCCTCCACTAAACTGATGCCCTGGATAGTTTTGTTAGTCGAATGTCATGTCAAATGAGTGTGGGTGACCTCAGGTCTCTAGTCCATTAACGACAGAGTGAGAGTATTTCAGGGTTATGTTTGGACTGTGACCTACAGTAACCTCTGTAAGCTTAATGTACCTACGTGTGCCGCACTGGTCCCAACTGGACAAAGAAGGACTTGCATCATCAGGGCCTCAGACTAACTTTTTTTACTAGAGCACAGTATCCCCTGACTCTTAGTGGCGCACACCTTAAATTGAGCTGCAATGCAATTTTTTGCTTTTTTCCCTATTTAATTTAATGCTTTGGTAATAAACACTACACTACAAAACTACAATATGCTGTTTTATTTTAGTTCAGTCATATTTTAATTGAATGGTGCTTAAACAAATGCACATCCTGGAAGTACCAATGCCATTTCATTTTTGTATCTGCAGATACTATGTTTTAAGCTGCTGTTGTGCTTCATTAAGGTTTCGCGTTTAAACTGTGTTGTGCCAGTTGCCTCAGCAAGCTTGGTTTTCCCTGCATGGAACACATCTAGTGCAGTAGATACAGTAAGTGGTGTTGGTGTTTCTGCTAAATCTAAGCCATGGAACCTTCTTCAGCCAGGGGCGGACTGGCACAATAATTCAGGCCCAAGGATTTGACTCCATCCCAGGCCACCCTGTTCACGCAAACCACCAGACCACTAATTTTGTAGACTTAATTTTATTTGTTGATGTAATGGGTATCAAAACTGAAGAAGTCTCTCGGATGAGGGACAAAATGTCTTCTAGTATCTGCAACCAAGCCCAGTTGCCAATGGGTACTAAATTTGGCCACTATGTTCATCTGTTATTCACATTTCAAAATATAAACATTTGGGACTGACCTTTAAAGTAGCCTATCTGAACAGAGTTTTCAAGGTATGCTGTGCCTGTGGATGCACCCTCAAATACTCCCGAGAAATAGCCAACACCAATCACACATACAAATGTAAAAGGCTAGACACAAAAAACAAATTACACTTTTTAAAAAGACAATGAGATATACAGAGTTTGTTTATGATTAGCTTTACATTCAAGCATCAATCATATGAAAAGCATCCAAAAAACATCACGCGTGTTCATTGAACCTTGAACATAAGCTACAACAATGAAAGTAGGTAGGCCTTTAATCCAAATATCCAAAAAGCACAATTTCTTTGAATAGATAAATTTTTAATATACCGAAACGGCCCTCAGACCACCGGAAATCTTCCGGTGCAGACTCGCTCCTTCCTCGTTTTCAACATGGAAAAAAAAATATGCAAGTCGCACATGTGCGAGTTGGTTGGTCGTAGTCTGGAGCACTGATCATGCAATGTTCACCACTTGCATTCTGGTTTTAAACTTTGTGCCTACTTTAAGACAAACAAAATTTGTCAAATAAACATACTTAATACATATTCTGCAAATACTATTAATTTGTAGCTTTGTTTTCCATTCCCAATGCAGAAAATAATCTCATTACGCAAACTAGTAAAATTAGAACACACACATATACACTAAGCTGTTTTTCTAATATTTCAAATTTCCAATATGTAATCCATATTTGTATATATCTGAAACTTCTTCCTGAAAACAATTAGCGTAATGTTGGTATCTACTAGTGAGGCTGGACAGTAACAAAAGACAAATTGTGTAACATTACACTTTTTAAAACCACTTTTTGAGGTGTTTTTGTGCCACTTTCATATACTCAACTGCTACTTTGCTCGAGCTGGGTCTATGTCAGTATCTAAACTAATTGTGCTTTAATACAAGTCATGTTTACAGCTTTTAAATGCCTCTTATAAGCCACTTTGCAAAGGTAAACAAACACATTTGCATGTCCGTATTATCAAATTAGTTTGGGGGGGGGGAGCTGTGCAAGGGCATTTGTGTTTTTATGTGTGGGTGAGTTTGTGTTGGTGGTAGAAAAAGTTGTGCGAAATGTAGGGATGTTAAGTGCAGCTCTTGATGAATGCATTTTTTTAATCGCCTATTCTCACAGCAACAAAAATCATGAGGGACACATAAAACTGGATCACAGAGAAGACTGTTCCATTCTGTCAGAATCAGAGGGGTGATATGGGAGGGAATGGAGGAAATCCCCTGTGTTTATTCAGCGCCACCTCTTCTGGCTGGGTGTTGGCACAGTCTGAACATTATTGGCCCAGATCTGGCTTCACAAGAGGATATCAGCAAATCAGAATAAGAACGGATACAAGAAGAGTCAGGTAGATGTTAGAAGTAAAGCAGAAGATCCAGACAAATGTTGTTCCCTGCCTCCCACTTTCTGCATCGTTGTCTCTCTCTCTCTTTCTCTCTGTCATTATGTACTGCTTCACTCGCCCACCTATTTGGTACTTCAGTGTGTTAACGCACAAACCGCTCCGGACAGCCCTCATCTTGCTCTAATTCATACATACATGCAAGCACGCTTCATTTTTATCCCTCTCTCGCTCTGTCTCTAACATGCAAACACACACGGTCAAGGTTGCTTCCTCAGTGATGGATGCCGGACATAAAGATGGACATGATGAAAAGGTTTCACATATCAGGGTGTGTTTGGTCTGTTGATATATGTACTTAACAAGAGGGGTGTGTGTGTGTGTGTGTGTGTGTGTGTGTCTTTACATCCATGTGTGCCTGCGGAAGATCTGACTGGAAGCAGACCTGCGTCGCTCTGCCGAGGAAGACTCATCCTTTTGGGCTCAGTCCGTCTCTCTTCTGCTTCATGGAGCTGCTAGTGTCTGCCTCTCTTCTGAGTGCTACGAAATTACTTTTTCCTCTTCCTCCTTTCCCTCTCTCATAGTTCTGCTGTTGAGCTAAGCTGAGCCCGTGTGGCTTTTCTTCTCTTCCTCCACCACCTCCTCCTCCTTCTCCTCCTCTTCCCTTTTGTTCCTCAGTGAGGTGTGTCCGGGGAAACAGGAATACTGGATCTAAGCCTCTGAATTGTCAGAACAGTGGGAGTGGTGGGGGAGCGTCTGGGCCATGTTGGGGCCAGCAAACCGCCGGGACTGCAGCAGTGTCCTGCTCTGCCTTGGGTGTTGGAATGGCCGAATGGTGGGCGTAAAGCATGTTTGCATGCTGCTTGCTGTCACTCTGTAAATCTTTAATTAGTATGCCAGTGTTGTGACTTACCGTAAATGATTAATACTCTCGTCCATACTCTGCATAAATTATTATTTTCTGTTTGAATGTGTGCATAGTAGCACTGATGGGCTATCTTGAGCATCAGACTCTACTGTTTGTCAGTCAAAACTGTTTTTTGGAAATGAAGCTTACGCTGCATAGCTGTGTGCTGGATTCCCAGTATTTTTAATGAGCTGTGTTTTCCCCATCAGTAGATTTGTAGAAGTACTCGGTGGTTGCCATGATCTGCTATTTTGCGCTCCTCATATTACCATGACAAAGATGTGGGCACAAGATGCCATCTCATGTGTTGCGTATGAGTGGGTGTTTAGTTTGCATGGCTGTGTCATGCAGCTGACCAGGTGTATAAAGGTGGCAGTCTCTGGCGTTGTCACAGATTGGTCTTAATGTTTTATCAGTGCTTTGTTTTGCCTTTTATTCTCTGCCCCAACTAGCAATACAGTAATAATGCTTTTAGCAACATGTGCGATGTCCCGCTCTGATCATAGAAATAACAACAGCAAATCAGACCCTTTGGGGGGATAGTGTTGTAAGAACAGCTTTTGGTCATGTTTTATTTTATTTTTAATTTTTTTTACCCATTTAACTACCCAACTGTCATTTTTAGCTGTTTGAAATTAGGGCTGCACGATTAATCTAATCACAATCGCGATGTCGCCATGTGCGATTACATAACCCCCAAAAATGTGCGATTTAATAGAACAGAAAAAATGTGTGTGATGCTCTCTTCTTTGTGTGCGCTGCACTCTGCTCATTATTCACACCCACACTGGGTTCTCGCATGCCTCTAAAAACAGATAAGCCTACATGCAATCAGAAAAAGGATTTATGAGCAGTGTGCGAGTAATTTTAAAACAACAACAACAACCTACCCTCCTCCCCACCCACCGCATCGTTCAAAACATACTTGAATATTGTTTACCGTTTAACTTTGTTCAAGTTCGTGCTGGATGATATGGCCAAAAATTTTATCACGATAAAAAGTTTCATATCGTTTGATATCGATAACATCACGATAAGTATCATATTGCTATTACTTTCGAGTTTAAAGGCTCCTCAGTGAAAGTTGAAGAAACCTGATTGTTAATTGTGGTTTAAAATCTTAATTATGGTCAACACTTAAGGCCAAACAGTGGATCACTTCACAAATCTTTGGTGGAACATTCAAAACATCCATCCATCCATCGTCAACCGCTTATCCTGTGTACAGGGTCACGGGGGCCTGAAGTCAATCCAAGCTTACACCGGGCGAAAGGCGGGGTACACCCTGGACAGGTCGCCAGTCCATCGCAGAGACATTCAAAGCAATTACGATAAAGTCTTTGTCAACAAATACGTATGAGTAAAATCAAGTAAAAGCTTTTTTAAGGCCTTTTTCCTCAACAAAATAAACAAAATGAAGTCCTAATTCGTGTATGATTCAGGTGAATAAAATCAAGCATTTGAGTATGTACTGAACATTTGTTAAATTGTTATTGAAAATAAAAATATCAGGATAATTTTTTTTTTTTTTTTACTAGTACTTTTAATTACTAGTTCAAGTTGAGAAATACACTTTTCAAAATGTCAGTATTTTGTGCATTTTCCTTGATAATTAAGAAAGTAGACTCAGTACCATTTGTTCCATTATAATCGCATCTCAATTGCAATATTGTCCACAACAATCGCAATATGACTTTCTCCGAATCGTGCAGCCCTATTTGTAATTTAGGTTGTCAAAAGGTGAACATGTAGTAAAAAGTATGCTTTTGGTATGTTAATTTAAGGACTTGACATGTTGAAGCAGGAATCATAGATGGTAGTAACACTGAGGGTGATAACGTTTCAACCAGACTGTTGTATAAGGGCATTAAAAAAGCAGTCAAATAAAACCCTATTTCACTCTAGGTATCAAAATATTAATATCTGTTGAGCCATCAGAGGCGACATACTGCAGCTGCGCTTTGCAGACCGCTAGTGTCAACAATCGTTAACCTCCATTTAAAATAAAAAATACCATGCAGCTCTGCCACTTAAGAGTGGCTTTACTGATTGTGGCTGGAGTCAGTCACAGTCCACCCTGACACAAACAGTTAAGACTTCCAGAGTGTTTCAGCTGCAAATATCTACACATATTGTCATTCTTTACACAGTCAAACTTCAATACAATGAGCAGCACTTCATTTTCTACAATAGCGTGTCTTTGCCCTGATTCTAGCTTTGTGAATGTTATTATGTTTTACACTGGGCCAGGTGATTGTTATGGCTGGGGTTTTCTTGTAATAATATTGAATTTCCTTTTATTGTACAATGTTTGTATGAGTTTTTGTATGAAATATGCCAAATGTTCCAAATTTTTGTTTAAAATTTATACATCATCTGTTATTCTAGGTAATAGTGCTGTACCTAATAGTTTGAAGCTTCCTTCACAAGCAAACATTTCCAGTAATAGTCCAAAAGTCAAAATGTATTGAAAAAAGATAGATGTAATCATTTACAAAATTCACAACATGTTTATATCTCACAAAATGTTCTTTTTCAATCCATATTTGTTTTTTTCTAAACATGATGTCACATTTATTTATGAGTAAATTTCATAGTTATCAACTGTATCTACTATTATGTAAACATGCGTAAGTGTGAGCGTAAATGCTTAAATGTATCACTTTAATTTTAATATCACAGATAGGTATTGTATGAATTTAAACATTCTGTTGGCTTGGTCTTGAATAGACCACTCAGCTCACTATTTGTTCACCAGTGTTCAGTGTCTTATCAGTCTGTCACCCTGTTGTAAGTGTTGTAATATCCTCTAGCAGAGGAATGTATGTGTGCTGCCTCAAGTTTGTCACCTGACTCGCTCTTCAATTTGTTCACTGTTCGTAAGAAACGCATCTGCATGCCAGATAGCAAACAGGATTGAGAAATGTGTTACTCGTTCAATAGGAGAAAAAAAGTTTATTAATAAAGATAACACATTAAGACCATGAGTAAAGCTCAGTAAAAAAAAATTAGACTCATAAAACCAGCATGTTAGGTCCTGATTCATATATAAAATTTCAGACTTTAGCCTATCACACTTGCTCCTTTACTGGTTGTGTAAAGATGTGGGTGGGACTTGAATGTTGGGTCATGACATTTCTGTCTCCTTCTAAAAGCTGGATTCCACTAGACAATGCTTCTGATTCCACCAAATGCACCTCAGCGCATTTTAGAAACATCCCAGAAGTGGCTCTCTGCTCTATTTCACTGTGAATACGCGTACTATTTTCGACAGAAGCTGCGACAATCTGCACAAAGCAGATCGAACTGGCCAGGACATCAGACACAGAAACGGCATAGAGAATCCGGTCAATTTTCTGTGCAGATTCCCGATCATGCTCCCAACGTATTTCAGCAATAAACATAATTAAAACAGACGAAAAAAGAAATCCTTTAACTACGTAGCCTACTCACCCATGGAAGAAGCACAAAAATCAAGGATAAATTACCAAATCAAATTAATCTGAGCAAGTCAGCAAAAACTGGCAGGCAAAAAACTCTGAAACACTTCCTGTTGGGTATGAAGCCCTGCAGAGGGCAACGTTGGGCAGGCAAAACACTTGTGGTGGGATATGAAGCTGCGCAGAGGGTGGACCAAAACCTGAGCCGTGCCCTGTGGAATCCAGTTGTAATGTAGTGAACAGTTAAAAGCTTCATGTGAGACAATCAAGAATATTTATTTTAGCGGGGTTGGCTGGGTGTGCATACGCATACACTAAGTATAATAAAATTCTGTCACTCAGTTGACAGTCCCAGGCGTTGCCCACTCATACGTTGGCTGTTCAGTGGAACAAATGCTGTCATTGCCACTCCCTAATACCCGGTCACACAGTAGATCTGTTTTTATAATGCCACGTGAGACAGTACACTGTATGTTCTAATAGGTGTACATTATTATCCTCCAGAAGTGTGCAAGCAAACCTAGATCTATTCCACTCTGGGATACAGTTTAGTTTATTTCCACTGTTTTAGTATCCTTGTACCTAATATCAGGTGTACTGGCTGTGTTGATGCATGTGTCTATTTGTCAGCCCCAGTCCCATTTTAACAGAATGTTTGTCTGTGTAGGTGTAGGTCCTGTTATGGTTGAGCTCAGCATTACTCAGTGCTGCTGACTGCTAGAGTTGATCTCCCCCTCTCTCTGTTTCTGTCTAGGTTTTATGAGCTGCATTTTTTTTTTTTTATTATATTGCAGATTGATTAATGTGGTTTTGCACTTACTGATCTCTTCCCTCCCCTTTGTTTCTCCTTGTATCCTCCATTTTTCTTCTCCTTTCTTATCATCCACATCATACTCTCTCCTTCCCTCATTCTCTCTTTATTTCCTGCGATTTTTAGGCCGAGTCTGGTTATGGTTCAGAAACCAGTCTCAGGCGTCATGGTTCCATGTTGTCTCTCACCTCAGCAGCCAGTGCCTTGTCTGCTACATCCACATCCTCCTTCAAGGTAAAAACATAATCACTAGAAAGTTTGGAGATGTTGGGCACAAGCAGATCAAGTCAAATTCCCAGTCGCTCTCACTATGTTTCTATGCGTATTTCCATCAATACACATTTAAACTTTGGCCAAATGTGAACCACAGCACCATGTGAGAATACTAGTTAAAGGCTAGATCTGTTGTAATTGCCCTTGTAAGAATTGCCAGATGTTTTGTGCTTATTTTTTATTATAACCTTGCCTTTTGGTTAAAACAGTAGAACTGACTTGAATCTTTCCCCTGATAGCCTTTGATTGCATCATTTTTTTACCTTTGTTTATTCAGGGAATTTTCACTTAGTGGAAGCCTCTCTTTTGCCCTGATTACATTCACACGGTTACCCGTTCACACCTGGAAGCTGCCCAGTACAACCATACTCTGATCTGCTGGCCACTGGGCAGCTCCACTGCAGTTAAGGGCCTCACTCAAGCGCACCTCAGTGGTGGTAATAAGTGAGGGGCAACCGACAACCTCCCATTCACAAGCTTACTTCTCTAACCTTTAGGCCACCACTGCCCATCCCTTAACTTTTGTTTCTCTCTGCTCAGAAGGGGCACAGGTTGCGTGAGAAGCTAGCAGAAATGGAGACCTTCCGGGACATTCTGTGCAGACAAGTGGACACACTGCAGAAATACTTTGACTCCTGTGCTGATGCTGTCTCCAAAGATGAATTTCAGAGAGACGGAGGTAAGCTGTGGCTTAAATACACCCAGTATGGAGCTTGTGTAGTATCCAAGATTAGGATTAATATTGGATACTATACTATATTTAGGTTTAAATTTGTATTTAATTTGTTTTGCTTTACCCCCAAAAATCTGATGTTTAGAGCAGTGTGGACATAGCAAGGAGGAATTAGTCTTGAAATCATTTATAGATGCAGATATTTTTTACTTGATTCATACAGTATGAAGGAGAGTGGCTGGTGTGAAAAGCAACAAAAATCAATGCCCACTTACAGGGCACTTTGTGGGTTGTTTAATCTCTGAGGCAGAACCTTTCTACTACAAAATCACTTTCATATTGAACTCTCTCATGTAGGCTAAAAGAACATGTGCTGTATTTTTCCAAGACATGGTCATACACTGTTCCTGAGGCACAGTTAGCAATCGCTACCCAGAGAGGTTGAAAGGAGATTTACGATTTTTTTCACTTTCCAAAACCTAAAACAAATCCAGAAAAATGTAGGCTGTGGATTTTCCTAATGTAATGTTAGTTAGCTAACGCTACCTAAGTTATCACTGAATGTAATGTA
>NC_060170.1:24505481-24525935 GCF_021292245.1 Micropterus dolomieu | reverse complement strand
ATGTTGTGACAAATGTGACCTTTTTATCAAAGATTGCAGCTCCTGCGATTTGGATATTGTACTTGGCTTGGGATAATATTTTGATTAATTGCTCAGCTGTAGTGTGTAATAAGCTGTTTTTGGATCTTTTTTAGTGAAGTGTTTGGGGACATATGATATAAGAAACTATTTTCATTACATGTGACCAAATACTTCGTAAGTGTAAAGCGGTGTCTATTTTTGTTGGTTTTGAATTACAGTTTGCACAGAGTCATTAATTTGGACAATAGAAATGTGTAGAATGATAATGAAGATACAAAAGTCGAATCATTGTGAAATGATTAAGTTGATACACAATTATATTGAACCACTGCCCAGCGTGTTGTGTTAATGTAGTCTTACACAAAATAACAGGATGGCTAAAATGTAAGAAGATAATGCAACACAGGCCACTGAGTGCCAGTGATACTGCATCTTGAAAATATGACCACAGGTAATCAGGGTGGCTTTTCAGGTTTTTCCAACCTTGCTGCATTACCAAATAAAAAACAATTCAGATTTAGCTGGATCAGCCTAAGCCTTTTATAATTTACCCTGCTAAATATGTTACCAGGCTAATGCGCAAGCTAAGGTGTTAGTGAAATCCATTTTATGGTAGTGTGTGTGTGTGTGTGTGTGTGTGTGTTCGAGAGAGTCAGAGAAGAAGAGAGGGAATAAAAGTAAATTTGTATTTATTTATATATATATATTTAATTACCCATGTTATATCTTTTTTCATTACTAAAACCAAATAGCACATAGAGGGCCATTTATCACTCTACTTTTTTACTCTACAATTAAATTAAAATATTGCTACTGAACTTGCAAGGACCCCAAAAGAGTTTGGGCCTTCACTGCCTTCACTTTTCAATGTTATTCTGTTTACCTGATGTTTGTGTTTCCCCTGTCTTTGATACTTTCACAGGACGTATACACCAGGCAATGGTGACCTCACTAAATGAGGACAATGAGAGTGTCACAGTGGAGTGGATAGAAAATGGAGACACAAAAGGGAAAGAGGTAAACCACCATTTATTACCCCTAAAAGCAACTGCAGCACCAGCACATGCTTTTATTTTACACAGCAGTGAATAATGCATCTAAAGACATTCAGGAGCTGTGATGATTAGACAACTAGCCTGCATGTAATTCCACTTCACCCTCTGCACATTGATGTGCATGAGCTATCTCAGACTGTAACTCCGGTCGTACAGTATGCCCCCTCTCAGTCTCACTGGTTAGCAGATGACTAACATTAGATGTTGCTGATATACAGTTATTCAATTTGCACATTATCACACTGTGATGCATCTTTTATACTTTTTTGTAGTCTTGAAAGGTAAAAGTTCATAGTTTCCCCATTCAGACGTGCCAAGATTCAGTGTAGTCAACAAAGCTTACACAATTTCCAATCCAATCGACTTTGCAATTGGATCGAAATGCAGGGTCACATTTTAATAAAGTTGAACCAACAAATGAATTCTTTCAAAAAATTTAAAAAGCGATAGTAATAGTAATAATAGATAGTAATGTGTTAATTTAGTTGTAGTTCAAAAGTAAGCTCTTTTATGGTTGTTGAGAATCACTGCTTTAGATCTTATTTGAGCCTGTAGACATATTTATGGCTAATTATCAGTTTGTTGCTCACTGACAAGCATCTATGTTAATAAGCTACTAATGAAAGCATTATTTTAATTTTTGGATTTGGGAGGTATCAGGTCATTCAAGTCCAAGTGAAGTCTCAAGTCAGTGGTGTTATATTCAAAGTCAAGACTACGCTCCCTGGTAGTCTAGTGGTTAGGATTCAGCGCTCTCACTGCCGCGGGCTGGGTTCAATTCCCAGACAGGGAATGCACACTTGTGGGTGGCAGTAGCTCAGCCAGTGCAGAACCAGAGTGTTGCCGGTATGGGGAGACTCGTTTAAATTCCCAAATTAAAACTGAGCTGTACTAAGTCATAGAAATGACTTGCAGCACCTATAAAAAGTGTTTACTCCATTTTTCTATGTTGTACCGCATACTGCAAGTCTGGTGGATGTACTTCAGCTTCTTTGACACTTATCATATCCTTTTTCAAAAAAGGCCTTTGTGCACTTTAACATGCTCAGTGTTTTTAGAATTACATACATGTAATCTAGGGCTGTCCCCGACTAAGGATTTACATAGTCAAATCTAGGGCTGTACGATATTTGAAAAAACTAACATTGCAATATTTTTCTTTTGTGCAATATATATTGCGATATGAAAAGATACAGGAAGTTTCACCAGATTACTTCAGTTGCTCTATTTGAAAATAATTGAGCATCCTAAAGGAATTGATCAACTGATCGAGAATAATATTGGGATTGCTAGTTCACTGTGCATTCAGAGCGTCACTCACTAGTTACAAACTGTGTATCCAAGAACTCTTAAATTGGAGTAAATGATGTTACATCTGACAAACTTGAAATGAGAACTATCTAAGTTTTCCTTTTCTATCAAGCAGCAAAAAATGTTGAGGTGGTTGAGTTAATTTGACTTGCTTGATATTGCACTAGAGCTGAACGATTAATTGCATTTGCAATATTATCACAATGTAATAAAATGAGATTTACTAATCGAAAAGGCTGCGATTACACTCTGGTCACACGACACCCAAGAGGAAAACAGTCTGATGAAGTTGATGCTTGGTCTGCACGTTACGCTGTACCTTGCCTTCTTGTTGTACAATGGCCTTACATGACACTACATAAACTTTAGTGTCACACGGGGAATGAAAGTAGCACCCACCACCCGCGGGTAACGTGGTGGTGGGTGAAATTGTTGGTGCCTGCGTCACACACACAGCCACCAGTCAGCTCAGGAAATATCTGTGAAACGGCATTTCAAACCAAACTCACAAGTCCGAAAGAGGCCCAATGTGTCCATGGCAGGCTGCGGGGGTGGGGAACTCCGGTGTTGTCGGAGAATTACTAATCTTGTCTATTAAACATGAGAGGCGTCACTATGTTTTATTTTCGTTGGCCAACTTTTGAATTGAACCTCAAACTGAGTATTTTTTGTTTGCTTGCTGGGATACAGAAAGATGGACTGGACTGAGATAAGGACTCATTAACTGGTGGTTGAACTGTGGGTTTTGTCTGGAGGCTTACTGTATAACACACTGGTGAACTTGTTTTTTTCTTGTGGTCTTGAGGTAGGCCGACCTGATGATATTATATCATATTATTTATGCCATAACTTGACTCAAATTATCTTTCTCATATTATTATAATTTGATATATCTTCACCATTGCTCATGGTAATAATTCTACCTAATTCATCATAACGCAGGCCTGACCCAAAAGAAAGAACAGTGTATGTTATATCTATCTAATATTGTGTTGGTCATACTATACACTGAATTACTGCTTGTCCGTTTTGAATAATACAGAAGGTAAAGAGCTTAAAAATTCATCGCATATTAAATTATTGATTTAAAAAAAAAATCGTTCAGCCCTATAATTGCACTGTTCTGCGATGTGACTATTGCGCAAGAGCACATTGCGATGATGATGCTCCGGCGATATATTGCGCAGCCCTAGTCGAATCAGAGTTGTCAAGTCTTGCCTATAGTCTACTGACAGTCGAATCATGTAGTCACTGTAACTTACACTGTACATTGTTGTGTTATTGTTGACCCTTTTCTCTCTGCTCGCCTGCCATTCAGCTGTCTTGTGCAGAGTTTTGCTTGCATGCCGTGCAGCCATAGCTGCATTCACGTCGTGGTTCCTCGCGGGTCTATTTAAAACGGTGTAATATTCTTTGTGTGGTTCATCAATGGTGATAAATGATCCGAACGTCCCGCACGTGCGACAGATCTGCACAACAAGGGTGAAGTTAAGGCTCCTTCTATAAAGCCAGCTCCTCTTCTACCACTACACACTCACACACATTCATACACGCTACGCCTACACATGCGCACTGATGCCCCCTACCTTGCGGGCTAGGGTTACAATTCTGGATTTATTCACACACTTTTAAAAAAATTTATTAAAAGCTTTTTTTCTTTTCTCATTTTTTAATTTACAGCGTTAAACGTTGAAATGTATTTTGTAATAGGATGTATATTAACTTATTGGGAGAAAACTGGTAGTTCTATGTAAAATCAGACGTTGAGCACCCCCATATCGCCAAAATGGCACGATCCTTGTTTTGCAGCAAAGCTTCGACTGTCAATGTCACAGTCGAAGCTTCGACTATTTAGGGTCAGCCCTAATGTAATCACTTGATATTAATACTCCTTTATTTCTGGACAGATCGACTTGGAGAGTATATTTGCACTTAACCCAGATGTGGCTCCAGACGAGGAAATTGCCCCTAGTCCAGAGACTCCACCCCCACCTACTCCCACATGTGTGAAAGTCAATAAAATTGCAAAGGTAGGTACCGGTATGCCACCATGTCTGGAAATAACTGCAACAAAACAGTCTTTTTTTTCTTTCTTTTGATTCTCTCCCTCCTTTTTACATCATTCATTCACATTATTGCCAGAGTCAGTGCATTTAAAGTGCTCGGACTTGCTCAAATAGTTATGTGGCTGCAGTTTGCTGCACCTTAATATAGATCCTGGATCCTTCTAGGTAACCAACTAATTGGCCCTGTTAAGTACAGTGTGTATGGTGCACAGTAGGTTAGGGCTGCTCCATGTTGTCACATAAACATTATAAATATTGCAGTTGTGATTTAACCTGATATATAATTTATTTAATTTTTTTGGTTTAAAACATTTAAAGTGAAAACTGTGAGGCAATTTACTAACTGGCCAGGAATGGGAGTTTGTCACTCTAATAGGGTACTGAAGTTATTTTATAATTTAAGTACTTTTTGATTGTGAAGCTCCATAATCTCGCAACCTTTTGTGATTTGAACATGGTCTATTTTCATTTATTTTTAAAGATATGTTAAGACGTGTGCATTGGCAGTGTCATTGCGAACATTAGTGTTAATGAAGGAGGCCTCTGTACTCAGCACTAATCTGATTCTCAGGCTTCGTCTATTTATGTATCTCTACATAACAAAGGCAGACGGAAGAGGTTAAAAACTGGGGGGTTTATCCTGTTATCCTAGAATATCTTTCTGTAGCTTGTGTTTTTTCTTGCAGAATCGTCGGACCATAGCACCTACTAAGAATGACACTCCGTCCAGGGATAATAGAGGTTTGTCTCATGCAGTTCTCTGGGAATTGTTGAATTATCCACTAATAATATATTACTCCTAAATCTTAAAAATGAACTTATAAATCACAAGAAAAATAAATAGTCTATACAACATGCAAAATTAAGATGTAAATGGAAAACTTACACTCAATTTCCAATTTATTAGGTACACTTAGTCCAACACACAACAGCCATGCAGTACATCCTGCCTTCATGAAGGTTATAATCGTTATCATTTAAACTGTTGTAAAGTGGTGTTGATTTAATTCAACTGTGTGGTCACTTTGGAGGAAGTGGTTTGCGTTACTGTTGAACTGTATTGCATTATACAGAGAGGTTTTTCTGCCTGCCTTCACTGATACAAATGAGGTAGACAAAATAATAGAAACACCTGTACATATAACACAATACAGGTAAAAGTCACCCATGGTCAAACAGATTTTATTTTTAAGTTAGGTAAGTTTAATGTAAATCTTTAAAACAGTGGGTTTAATTTTAATACCTAGCTCAGAAGCGGTGTGTTAGCAGCCTGCGAGTCAAAAGGTCTCTTTCTTAATCTCTGTGGATTTGTGATTTTCAGTCATTCCGACTCGTGCCAGACCCCCACAACCTCAACAACCAGAGCCTGCACCACCGCCTCCACCCCAGCAGCCTGCACAGCTCACTCAAGCGCAGGCACAACAGCAGCTGCAGAATGGTAACATGCTCGAAACGAATAATGTGTTTTTAAAGAACCTAGGCTGTGTGATCTAACTGTGATCTTTCTTAAGAAAATAGTAGTTTTAGGGAAGCAGTTGGCTTATGATTTTATTTTATGTGTTGTTAAATGAATAGTGAAAATTGCTAACACTTTTTAACATTGACAGTATTTTGATCACTTGATTTAGGCCATCTGCAGAAAACAGACAAAAAAACAGATATAATGCTATCTTTTTAATATCTCGTGTTTTTGTTGACCACATGTTTATATTTAGAGTCCTCACATCAACTGATATCCAGAAAGGAGTTTGGACAGCTTTGTATGTATCACCTGCATGTTTCCCCTTGCCCTCCATGCCTTATGGTGATTCTAATAGAGTTTCCAATAGAAACTGAGAGTCCTCTAGTCTTATGAGAAGATTGTACACCCAAAATGTCTGCCAGATACTATTCAGAGCTGTGGTGTGGTGGTGAAGTAGCACAAGCACAATCCATCCAGCAGACAGGCTTTCTGGGTATTAGACGGGGAGTAAAAAAAAACATTTGTGCTGCTGTTGGACTGCGCTGTCTTTTCCCTCTCTGATTTCTGCTGAGTCACACACAGGCACACACGTGGAAAAGCCTGTGGCACTGTGCTTTACTCAAGGCTCAGACGGCAACAATGACCTTTTTCTTTACCCTCCATTCCTTCAAAGTGCTCACTGTCATTTGATGAGCTAAGTGGACAGGGAGGGAGACGCCTTGTTCCCCTTCCTCGCCCCTCAGCTCCCCCCACCAACAGCCTGTGAGACCCCCAAGTAGTGACGGTTCTGCATCCCTCTTATACTGCCTTGTCCCGGTGCTGACCCAGCTCATCTTCTTCTCCCAGATTAGAGCAGATTATTAATCCCTCTGCTCTGATAGTCTGGGTTCTCAGGGGTTGGAGCCAGCAGGAGGCCAGGACCGTATTACAGGGCTTCGGCCGGGCTTTGCAGTGGGAAGCTGGGGCTGTGCAGTGAGCCAGGGTTAATCAGATAACACTGGTTTTTATGAACTCTGCAAGAAATCAGAAGTGGCTTTCACTCACGTTTGCTAACTTGTGTTCTCTTATGGTTTCTAATACTTCGTGATTAACCTGAAAAAACACTAATCTTTGGGTGTGCTGTGCTGGGAGATTTTGAATGACCTTCTTCTGGTTGATTAAAACCATTTTCTAATCATATTTGATTTGAAACCATCTCTTAATTTTATTTGCAAGGCAAGGCACATATCCTAGTTTCAGCAGTCCCCCAGTCTAGTTGTGTTTTAGGATGTAGATGGAAGGGATAAATGAAAGCAGGTTTCGAACCACTGTAAAGGCCTTTTGTTGGCTGTGTAAAGAAGGCAGCTAGTTTTATACTGGAGGCACTGTGTGCCAGCCACTGTATTCTGGTCTGTGCTGAGCACTCTCACTGTTGTGCTTTGTTGGAAATAGCCCAAGGTCTCCCTTCTGTTTGAAGGAAGAGAAAGGAAAGACTCACTGAGAGAAAGAGACTGCTCAAGCCAAGAGAAAAGGAAGCAGATCAAACAGTTGGGAAGAAGGATGAGAGAAAGAGAGATAGCTAGGCTATTGGCATATCCGGTGAAAGGCAGTCGAGTCACTGTTTCTCTTGTCTTTATGGCAGCGAGGAGGAAGTCAAACTGTGTGAAAGAGGTGGAGAAACTGCAGGAGAAGAGAGAGAGGCGTCGGCTTCAGCAACAGGAGCTCAGGGAGAAAAGAGCTCAGGTACATCAATATTATTCACCTTTCTCCTCACTGATTAACAAAATATATTTATTGAATCTTGGTAACAGTTTACATTCTTGACAGTGGGGTGAGAAATTAAAAGACATGAGAATCATTGTCCTATTGGTGAATAAGCTGGAAACCCACTCTGTCTCCTTCGTCAGGAGGTGGATACCACCATCCCTAACTATGAGATCATGTACATGATCCGAGATTTCCGAGCCAGTCTAGACTACCGGCCCCTGACCACAGCAGATCTGGTGAGTAGAGACTGTGGCTTCTCCTCCTTTCCTGATTGTTAGATGTGGACGCTCAGTAACAATATAATAAAATGTCCTTCTCTGGTCCAGATTGAAGAGCACAGAATATGTGTTTGTGTGAGGAAACGTCCACTCAACAAGAAAGGTAAGGTCTTCTGTCGGGAACAACGTTGGTGTTGTGCTCAATCATTATATGTCGAATTGTGTTTTAAATTTCCTCCAAAATATTTATGTGACTTGAAAGTCTCGTTTCTGCTGTGTTCCAGAGTTGTCCGTGAAGGATTTGGATGTGATCACCATCCCTAGTAAGGACGTAGTGATGGTTCATGAACCTAAACAAAAAGTGGACCTCACCCGCTACCTGGAGAACCAGACCTTTCGCTTTGACTACGCCTTCGATGACAGCACCACCAACGAGATGGTTTACAGGTTTGTGCCAACAAATCCTTATAATTACGTTATCAACTTATCATACAATATATGAACATGACCTCGATCATTGCCTGTTGTGTTTACATGGGTGTTTGTTTACATAAGAATGTCGCCAACACTTTAGCCTATGCCAGAATATTCAGCAGGGCTTTTTTGAGACTTGGGGCACAGCGCCTAAGTGTTTTTTCATAGCACTTAGCCAAATAAATAGAAATAAACTCTGCTGAGATATGTTTTGCTGTCGTTTCTGGTTGCGCTGCTTCGGTCCTCGTCCTTTGCTCTTTGTGTTGGAGTTTCACACTGGGTGGAGCTCAGGCCGCCCCTCCACACACCTACACACACACACACACAGTCACAGTGAACCAGGTGAAGTGAAAATAACTTGTTACTTAAGGCTAATAGGTGTTTTTCCCGTCGACTGTATAATTCCATCCAGAAAGTCTGGAAGAACAAGTCCAAATGGACTCAAAGCTGTTTCAAAGCTGCACTCCACAGCTCCGGTGTGGGAACATTTTGGGTTTAAGCTGAATGAGAGAGGAGAGCCCGTTAACGTAACGAATGACCCGGTATGTTGATTAAAAGCAACAAAAAGCGGAAATACTACCTGTTATGTGCCAAATGTTTAATATATATTTGATGCAATTTTTATTTATTTAGATATTTTATTATTTTTTTCACATTCCACTTCCAATGTCTGAATATTCTTATGAATAAAAAGTGAATTGCTCCTTTGAATTATCCTTATATCAGTGGCATAAAATAGTATTGAAATGACAATAATATATTTTATTGCATTTATTTCTGGGACAATATATCGTCCAACAGAAGTGGTTATCGTGGCAGGCCTACAAATCAACAAATGAACCAAGCTATTAGACCAAACTGTTTTGTGTTTGCTCTGATATTTCACAGAAGTTACACCTGATTAGTCAATATGATGAGGATTTTTGTTTGTTTGCATAATGGTTAGATGTCCTATCCTGCTTTTGTGTTCTGTCTGATCCTACAGGTTCACTGCCAGACCTCTAGTAGAGACCATTTTTGAGCGGGGCATGGCCACCTGCTTTGCCTACGGACAGACAGGCAGTGGAAAGACACACGTGAGTTACACACAATGACTCCTTGGAAAAGCCAACACCACAACACTAGAGATTTTTGGTATATTTTATTACCGCAGCATATTGTTTGAAAATATCTCTTCACCGTGTGTGTGTGTGTGTGTGTGTGTGTGTGTGTGTGTGTGTGTATATTATAATTATAGACTATGGGAGGAGATTTCTCTGGGAAGAACCAAGACTGCTCTAAAGGAATTTATGCATTAGCTGGTAAGTCAATAAGCTTTGTTTAGTGAATAAAGGCGGCCGAATAACATAAAAAAAATATTGTGGCTTGGTTTGCGCTGATGACAATTTTAGATGTCTCGTCTCTTTTCATGCAGCTCGGGATGTATTTCTCATGTTGAAGAAACCCAACTACAAGAAGCTAGACCTACAAGTGTACGCAACCTTCTTTGAAATCTACAGTGGAAAGGCAAGTGATGTGTAAATGTTAGTTTGGTCCATCCCCCCCAATGAAGGTTGGGCTGACAGATGATGCATTGTAAAACCCTGCCCCCCCAGAAAAAAAATCTTAAATGTTCACATTATACCACCAACCAATGGTGACTGCTTGTATGTGTTGTTAGGTCTTTGACCTGCTGAATCGTAAAGCTAAACTGAGGGTGCTGGAGGACGGGAAACAGCAAGTGCAGGTTGTGGGGCTTCAGGAGAAGGAAGTGAAGTGCACAGAGGACGTCCTGAAACTCATAGATTTGGGAAACAGCTGCAGGTATAACAGCAGAAACTTTGTTGATCTAGTTGTTGTTAGTTGTGTAATTCCTAGACTTTTTTTTTTTGAATTTATTCAGAGTTAATCGTGCCCTGGTCATGTTCATGGTAAATAAAGGAAATTCATGCTTCTTTTTTCTCCTACAATTGTTCTTTTCTTGCTCTCTTCACGCTTGTTTGCCTCTTGGTCTCCTTCCTCTCGCTCCCAGAACTTCAGGGCAGACGTCGGCCAATGCCCACTCATCTCGCAGCCACGCCGTATTCCAGATCATTCTTCGGAGGAAGGGGAAGATGCACGGCAAGTTCTCCCTCATCGACCTCGCAGGAAACGAGAGGGGGGCTGATACATCGAGTGCCGACCGCCAAACTCGCCTAGAAGGAGCTGAGATCAACAAAAGCCTGCTGGCCCTAAAGGTTTGTGGGCAGAAGCTCTATTTTAGACCGCCAAGAACAGTCCCCTCCAAAAGTATTGGTAAGGCAAATTCCTTTGTTTTTGTTGTTCACTGAAGACATTTGGGTTTAAGATCAAAAGATGAGTATGAGACAAGAATTCAGAATTTCAGCTTTTATTTCCTGGTATTCACATCTAGATATGTTAAACGTCTCAGGACATACCACCCTTTGTTTGAACCCACCCATTTTTCAAGTGAGCAGAACTATTGGAACAAGATGTTTGTTGTTGCCCAGGTGTTGCCTTTTAGGTTGATTGTCCAAACATTAAATAGCTCTGCATAACTAATCTAAGTTTTCATCCTTGGTTCAACCTATAAAGACTGCATTTCCTGTTAAAGAGGATAAACCAACATGAAGACCAGAGAGCTGTCTATGGCTGAGAAAAGAAGGAAAATCAACAAGCACAACAATTTGGAATGTCCTGAAAAAGAAAAACTACTGGTGTACTGAGCAACAGACGTCCAACAGGTCAGCCAATAAAAACAACAGTAATTGATGACAGAAATATTGTGAGAGCTGTGAAGAAAACCCCCAAAACATCAGTAAGTGACATCACAAACGACCTCCACAGTGCAGGGGTGAAGGTATCACAATCCACTGTTCAAAGAAGACTCAACAGAAATATAGAGGCCACACCACAAGATGCAAACCACTCATCAGCAGGAAGAATCAGAAGGCCAGATTTGCTAAGAAATACAGAGATGAGCCGCAAAAGTTGTGGAACACAATCTTATGGACTGATGAGACCAAGATTAATCTCTACCAAAGTGATGGAAAGGCCAAAGTGTGGAGAAAGAAAGGAACTGCTTATGATCCAAAGCATACAAGCTCATCTGTGAAGCATGGTGGAGGTAATGTCATGGCTTGGGCCTCTGGAACAGGCTCATTAATATTTATTGATGATGTAACTGATGGTAGCAGCAGAATGAATTCAGAAGTGGACAGAAACATTTTGTCTGCCAATTTACAGAGAAATGCATTGAAACTAATGGGGAGGAAGTTTATCATGCAGCAGGACAATGAGCCAAAGCACACACACAGAAACAAACAAGAACTGAAAGAAGCTGCGGTAAAAGCCTGGAATAGCATCACAAATGAAGAATGCAACAGTTTGATGATGTCGATGGGTCGCAGGCTTGTGGCAGTTATTGCAAGTAAGGGTTACGCCACCAAATATTAAATGTTATTTACTTTAAGATTATTTTAGGTTTGAACCAAGGATGAAAACTTAGATTAGTTATGTAGAGCTATTTGATGTTTGGACAATCAACCTAAAAGGCAACACCTGGGCAACAACAAACATCTGTCAGTCACGTGTTCCAATTGTTTTGCTCACTTGAAAAATGGGTGGGTTCAAACAAAGGGTGGTATGTCCTGAGTTGTTTTAACACATCTAGATGTGAATACCAGGAAATAAAAGCTGAAATTCTGAACTCTTGTCTCATACTCATCTTTTGATCTTAAACCCAAATGTCTTCAGTGAACAACATAAACAAAGGAATTTGCCTTACCAATACTTTTGGAGGGGACTGTATTTTCTGCTACTTGAGCTGCAAATTCAACAAGTTAATTTTCCTGTTTGTGAACGAAATACGCCGTGATATTAAATAGCTACGTTTTATTTACCATAGGATGCGTCTCTGCTTTTCTTGTTTCAGGAGTGTATCAGGGCTCTTGGCCGTAACAAGCCCCACACTCCGTTCAGAGCCAGTAAGCTCACCCAGGTCCTGAGAGACTCCTTCATTGGGGAAAATTCACGCACATGCATGGTTAGTTCATTGCCTTTATTAATATCCTGTGTCCATGTCTTCATATCCCTTCCAGATATCATCATTTGAATGATGTTCTGTTTCTCTGTGCAGATTGCAACAATCTCTCCTGGTATGACATCCTGCGAGAATACCCTCAACACACTACGCTACGCCAACAGGTGGAAATATGCCCTGTGGCCACAGGAACCTCTGCAAATGATGCAGTGTTATGAATTTATAGCTCCTTCAATTCCATTATTGTCCCCAGTAGCTTTTGTTTAGATTGAAATTAGCAGTACCGATGTTGTTGTTAATGTCTCTGCCAACTCTCAGTAGTTCTGTCTGACTCTCTTGTATTCCTTCTCTCCTCCCTTTCTCCTGCTTTGTTTCCCTCTTCTCTCCCGCCCTCTGTGCGCTGGTGTGGCTGGTGCCGCTGTGTAGAGTGAAGGAGTTTGGGATTAGTCCGTCGGACATCCCCTTCTCCCAGGGCGGTCAGGGGAGTCGCTCTGAGCTCTCGCCCACCAATACCTTTGAGTACGATGACTTTGCTGCTACCTCTCCCAGCAGGTCAAGCACTCCCCCAAAGCACAGCACTACACACAGAAAACACACACAGTGCATGCTCCCCCCTGCAAGTACTTATTACATTATGTTATACATCCATTTTAGCAGCTTTTATTCACTTCATAAGCTGTTCACAGTGGAAAACCTCTCATTTTACCCTTCCTATTTTTCATCTGCATGGTGTGACACTTCCTTCCATCCTCTTGCCCTTGCTTTGACGTTTTATCTTTGGCTAAGCTGTGGACATAATTATTTTCTTTTCACTGACTCCTGAAGAATGACCCATCCGTCTGTTCTTATGGGTGTGTCTTATTTGTTGTGCAGTGTTTAGACCTGTATGTCAGGGATCTGTTAAAGCTGGGTGTGATTAGTCCGAATTAATGGCAGTTCAAAACTTTACATAATAAGGTGTCAGCTGTTGTTCAGTGCTAGTAACAACACTAAAACATCCATGAAGCTGTTCAGTAAAAGCATCAAGGGTGAGCTTTTGTTTGAGCAAACTCTCAGCATGTAATCCCTTGCACATAGTCCTAAATCGCTGTACCTGCAGGTCGGGTACATGGCAGTAATACCTTATCAGCTCTGTGAGGCCTCATTAAACACGAGCTCTGACCAGCTAGATTCCAGCACTTAGGACTCCTGTGGGTGGCATGTATTGGATTGCATTTTATTGTACAGGTGAACTGGACAAAGTGCTCTTTCATTGTGTCTCTGAATCAAATTTGCGTGCCCAGTTAGAGCATAAAGAAGAATTAGTTCAAACATTTACAGAGCCAACACAGTCATCTTTCCCCCATGCATGATGTCACTGCTGTCATGACGCCATCCTGTGCTTTTTGTGAAGTCTTTTAAGCCCACAGTTAACGTCATACCCCGACGCAGACAGCAGCCATGTTCAGAGCGGGTCTGCGCTGCGAAAGAATCTGCCCTGACCAGCACAATGTCTTTTCTCCGCAGGGTGAAGGAGCTGACAGTGGACCCCAACCAAGTGATAGAGGGGGGCCGACCCAACATCCACATGGTCAACCAGCTGGATCTTTTGGACGAGGACTGGCTGAGTATCTCGCCGCAGAGAGATGACCTCAAACTGCTCTGTGAGCAGAATGTAAGAACGTGGGGTCTGTTTTTTGGGGGTTTTTTTTAGGGCAACATGGATAAAATTCTACCTGTCGCCAATTATAGATGGTTTCAAACATGGAAAAGTTTTGAGAAGATGCCACAACCTTGTTGCTTGTGAGAAAGATTTGCGTTTTGAGTTTTTAAAGAATCAGCATTATTTATAAGTGAATATTAAAGGTGCGGTAAGCGATTCAAATCCAATACACGCCTTTTTGTCAAATTCAGCTGAATTTCTCTTTAGGGGAAACAAAGTGGTGCACACCACGCCATACATTTGAGCCATGATTTGTGTGTCAGGTAACATTAAATGACTTGCCCACGGACATTCAGCTTACTTTCTAGTTCACCAAGCCATGCTGTTGTTGGGATGTTAGCTATGGTAGCAGGAGAGTTGTGAGTATTGCTTTCTGGAGCTGGTGTGCTGGCTCTGGGACGGTCTTGTCCTCTCTGCATGCAACTGTAACAACCGTATGCTAACCCACAACTCAGCTAATGTTAGTTACATTACTTGCTATGTCATTGTTTGCTCTGTATCAGGCTATTAGCCATGGTGTTGGTTTTTGCCAGAATCGCTTACTCTACCTTCAGTGTCTACTGGGATCATGATTTCAGCAGTGATCTCAGTGTCTGTCATATGGTCAGTTTTTGTTGCTACTGATGTTAACCCTTATTCTGTGTCCCTTGTTGAACCTGTAAATATGTTTCCCAGGAGGAGGAAGTGTCTCCCCAGCTGTTTACCTTCCATGAGGCAGTGTCTCAGTTAGTGGAGATGGAGGAGCAGGTCCTGGAGGACCACCGAGCTGTTTTCCAGGTCAGAACACTGAAGAAAACAACAAATTAAATACTCCAGCTCACATCATCATTGTTTTATGACGCACATTTTTGTAACAAATGTATATTCCACGTTTCTTTTAGAAAACTTAACCCTTCTAACACTGATAACCTCTGTTTGAAGGCAGTATTTCAAATATGCACTGGTATGTGTCCTCTGTGAGCAGGAGTCTATCCGGTGGCTGGAAGATGAAAAGGTGCTGTTGGAGATGACAGAGGAGGTGGATTATGACGTGGAGTCGTACGCCACTCAACTGGAGCAGATCCTAGACCAGAAGATAGAAATCCTCACTGAGCTCCGAGGTATGACTAAAGCACAGAACACTTAACATCCTGCACTGGCAAACACTGCTCAATTTTTATTTTATTTTTTTTACGATGTGTCTCTCTCTCCCTGTCCTTCCTTCAACAGATAAAGTGAAGTCATTCCGCTCTGCTCTCCAGGAGGAGGAGCAAGCCAGTAAGCAGATCAATCCCAAGAGGCCACGTGCTCTTTAGAGACTGGAAGCTGAAGAGGTTTAAGTGGCACATACTGAAACATAACCACTAGATGTTCGGCACAACTCGGGCTGTCACTAGCAGCTGTGAAAACTGTCTGGTGTACCAACAGGCTCAAGGAAATTGCATTTGTTTTGATCCCTCTCCTAACAAAACTGGCTGTTCACCCACTATGGTCTCATTAGAAAACTTCTGAAGGAAAATAGATTCATTTCCTTTCCTTTGTAATAGTTTTTTTTCTCCATGGAGAATGACATTTAGTCTCCCCTCTCTGTTATTCTTAAATTATTTTCTTTTATACTTGTTTGTACTTTCTTTAAACAGAATATTTTTGACCTGGTATCATAAGAGCGCTTCATTGAACATGTTGTAAGGTTTACCGCACAAAACCAGTATTTGATTTCTGGTTGCTCTGGCTGACATGTCTGCATGTGCACTCTGTAATAGTGTATGTCCGCCACTGTCCTCTGCTTTCATGCTTTTGGGTCATCAGTTGGCATTGTAAAGTCATACCTCATAAGAAGTCTCTTCTCTCTTTTCCTTCCTTCTCAGAGCATTTAACAGTATGGAAGAAGCCTTTAACCAGATGGTGCTTCTTCCTTTTTTTCCCCTCCTTGTGCCCCTGAGAGGTTTTTACATGTAGTTTGCGCCATGTCATGTTATGTGGCAACTGACTTACAAACTCTTACATAATGTAAAACATGTTTTCCACCCCTGTTTAACACTTTGTTATAAAAAAGAAACTAGAAAACTGCTATTGATAAATGTATAGTGAAGCCCACTGACCTACCATTGGTTATGTTGCTCATTGTTTGCACCGGATGTATTGCTGGATGAAGTAATAAAGATTCATGTGTTTCATTTAAATGGCTTTTGTGATGACGAGTTATCCAAATAAATGGACTGAATAACTTTTTTTCCTGGAGCTATCTTCCATCACTATAGAAGTTAAAAACCCTCCGACCGTTGCTGCACATTTCATGGTGAATTCCACATTAAAAAGGGGAAAACATAATTGAATCCCAAATTCACTTGACTTACAATAGCTAATAAAAAATAGATACATAAAGCAGATATCCTATAGCATTGTACTCAGTATTTGAGTTTTACATTTACAGAGAAACACCATAGTGACAGCAGCTATGGTAGCCATGTGTATCAGTATCCGTGATGACAGCTGCTTCCTGCTCAACATTTAGTGCTAATGCATCCTGTCTGTCTTTACCCTCCACGGATACCTGTATGTGATCTCATGCATTGTAGTGATGGTTGTTTCTTACTTTAAAGGTTGATGCAGTAGCAGCTTGAAGACGAACGGTTAAGAAAAATGCACAAGTTCTATTGTGAAAGGTTTCACCGGAAGCACTAAGTAAGACTATTGTCTACCTTGACACCAGCGGCGTCACCTGTCGCCATGCCTGTTTGTTGCCCTCTAGCGGTCACACTGAGTACCTACAACTGCACATTCTTCACAGGCGACAAGATAAAAATCCTCCATGAGGAGAAATTCTTGTGCTTCAGCAGCAAAAAGACATATCAGTAATTAGAAACGTCAAATAAAAGATAAATTGAGTTTATAAAATAAAAATAGAATACAAGTACTGATTGCCTCAGCTAATTCTTTGAGATATGGAAACTGTATGCAATACATACTTGGGGGTGTTTTTACATATGCAGGCCACGGAAATATAGTTGTCACAATGTGCTATATATTTATTTTTATATAAAGTGCTAGTCTGCTTCCATGCTGTGTTTGTGCATTTATGATCCTGAGTAATTCTGCCCTCTAGTGGTCACAGTCAGCCACACCTGTATTGCTGCTGGTGGAGAATGACCAGTTTAATTTACGAATACGAACACACAAATGATGATCAGAAAAACAATAATGTAGTATTGCAGTAGGTGGAAAAAACATTCAGAAAAACCCATCACTTTAGACAGTGTAGTTACACATTGTGTCCACTGGTGAACCAAGAGTCAAGATTTAACATATTACCATTTTACAGTAAAGACTTTTGAAATGAAATGTTAAAATGAAAGGAAAAATAACGATGTATGTACGATGTTCTGCATTGTTACCACTAGAGGACAGTAACAGTAAGGTGTAACGTTGCTCTCCTGACAGTGGCAAGTTAACATTTATTTTTGGCTTGCTGTCTCGCATTTTGCAATATAATCCATGCATATGCACTAAGGTCAAGTATCAGTGTTTCAAGAAGCTGGAGGTGGAGATTTAAAATAAAACACAGAAGTGTAGTTACAAGGTATGACCACAGGGGGCAGTGTAAACTTAAAACGCTCTCATGACAACCACCAACGCTTCAAAGCGTGATACAATAGCATTTAACACTTTCCGGTACAGACTTTGAAAATAAAATACAATTAGCCAGAGATGTCTTTACTGACTGTGACCATCGGTTCTTATATACAGTCTATGGACCATAGTAGGGAATAAACGCTGATGACATTCATCTCTACCATCCATGTTGAGGGGGACATGAAAGCATACGAACACTTTTGATGAAGACATTCAACACCTAAATAGTAGTTTTGCACTGTGACGAGAACAATGATGTCACACTTAAAGCAGACAACAAGACAGTAACGACTTCTTAAAGCACCAGTAATGTACTGAGGCAAGATCTGATCACTGCCTCCAAAGAATGTGATATTTGTTACTTTCCCTCTTTCTCATATCATTTTAAATTCAATATCTTTTGGTTTTGGTACATTGGTTGGATAAAACAAGCTATTTGGATAAATCACTTCGGGCTCTGGAATCAATCAATGAGGATATAATCAATGGTTGCAGTCAGTGTGAAGAACAGCGTTGACAGAGAAAGAACTTGTGGAAAATCTGAATTTATTTTAGCAGACTGCAACCACTCAAACATGTACACTTGTTAAATATTTACCTTTCCCACAGTTAGGTAATTATGGCATAGTTTAAACAAACTGTAGATTGCTTTTAGATTAGAATAATCATCCATTAAAGATTATTTTCAATGACTTAACTCTCACACACACTGACAGTTCCTTAAACAACGAAGAGAGCTTATTACAGCTTCCCTCTGCTGAAAGTTGTCCATACACATTAGCTATTCTCAAAAGGGTAAAATAGCACACTCAATATGAGCTCTTCAAATGTATCCTCCAATGTTCTTTGTATATATTTCATCCAACTACTGCAACATTTGAAATTCAGTTCCTCCAAGAAAAGCTCCAGAGGAGGAAATATCAATCAGACAATCTATTTCTTTCCCCTCTCATCATAAAGGCAGAACGTACGATTCATAGACTTGTTCCCTTCGGTTCCCTCTACGGTTCAAGAAAAGTGGATCCCTGCAGAGTTGAATGCATGAAGCAGCCTGTGGGTGAAGAAAACACTCATAATTAAAACAGGTAAAAACAGACCTATTAGATTATTTGGAGAAAAAAGCTGGAAAAAACCAATAAGTATTAGATGTTCAACATACACCATGAAGTCATCAATGTCCATGGACCTGGCTCTCTTCTCACAAAAATCTGCCTCCTGCAAAACGCTCTCAATCTTCTTGCTGATACTGAAGTCTGCTGGGACTTCCTGTCAAGATGGAGCACAAGACTTTAGATCTAAAACTGGCTGATGCATTTTCCAAACATGTGTGTTTATAAGGAGCAACACTGACTGAGAGTCCAACATGATTTGAAACTACACCACGACTCACCACATTGTGTACAGAGCAGTGAATTCTATAGTTCTTTTCCAGCAGCTGTTCTACCGCAGTGGACCTGGAAATTATAAACCAACATGATCATTGTCTTTTTCTCTTTTGACAGAGCAGACGTGGATTATAGTGGCAGCATTTGCAGCAGGCAGGTACTCACTTGAAAGCTGCACTGAGGGTTTTGTTTTTCCTTACGAAGGCTATTCTGACAAGGCCATCCCACTCCTTGTTGGGAAAAGAAAACAACAATTATCTACAATCTATCTCCTGTTTCTTTTGACAAACTGCATTCGCCCCGGAATTATCTATTAATAAAGTCAAAACTCACCTGGAAGTTAACTGGAGGAGGAGGATTTTTCGGTTCTATCCTGACAACACTTGACTCCACTTTTGGAGGAGGACGGAAATTATTCTTCCCTACCTGAACAAGGGGGAAACATCATCACAGAGACCAGGAAAAGACACTGACATGATGTTGCCATGTCAATAGAGCAAACACCAGAAAATGCACACTGACCTTCATGAGATGGTCTACGCGAGCCAGTAGTTGTGTGTTGATGGACAGTCTGCAGTACAGCTTGTCTCCAGGGCTGGCAACCAGTCGCATGGCAAACTCTCTCTGGAACATCAACACGGCACACCTGAACAAAAGTGAAACAAAAAAGGAGGTGCTAAACGCTCAACGTGAACAAATGAGCAACATACTTAAAAACTCTCAGTGGGCCTCTGGTTGTTTCTTTTTTCTTTTTTTTTTTTTAAAACCTGTCCTGCCCAGCAGCCTGGTATAGAGTATAATGACCTGGATACCATATTGTGCCAGACAGATTTTACTTTAACAAGAGAGTATTAAAATACTCCTTTGTCTGTTTTATTATTTATTTAATTATGTATTGATTTGTCACCGGGAAACCTGCAATAGAACAGAGAGGGGGGCTTGGGGAGGAGAAAAACAACAACAACAACAAACAAACACAAACAAAAACAACCAAAATAATAATAATTATAGTAAAAGACAACCAGCTGAACAGCAGCAATAAACAGCTGACATATTAAGACAACTAAGAGAACAATGAAAACAAGAAACAGTCACACACACTAAATAAGCAACACAACACAGCCACGAGAGCTGGAATAATAATTAATTTAAATAAGTAACTGAAAGAAAGGCATCAGGAATAATTCTACCAGGGACAACCTAAATTTGTTTGTGTCTGTGTGCGTGTGGGTGAATGTGTCTGTATGTGTGTGTGTGTACATGTGTGTGCGCATAAGCCTGTTAAAGAATGTAGTTGTTAGTGAGAGTGGGACGCCACGACTGTAACAGGCAGGCAAGAACCCCAGTAGCCAATAGGGGTGGGAGAAAGAAAAAGAATAAA
>NC_060170.1:24462511-24505381 GCF_021292245.1 Micropterus dolomieu | reverse complement strand
TCATGGATTTGGTCCACTAATAAACTTGGCCAGATTTCTAGAAATGAGAGCTGCTCCTTCCCAAGTGGGATGGATGCCGTCTCTCCGGATCAGACCAGGTCTTCCCCAGAAAGTCTGCCAATGATCAACAAAGCCCACATCGTTTAATGTGTAATTAAAATTGAGGGGCAGGCAGTGAGGGAGGAAGAAGCGCGAGGCCGCAATAAAGCAGCCCCACCCCCCAAACGCCCTGCAGGCTGCCCGCCCCCCAGGGTCCTAAGGGTGTATGTTGTGAGACATGACCAAAGGGGGAAAGGTGAAGGAGGTCATAGGGAGGCTAGAAGACCAGATTCCTGACTGGCCCCATCATTTATTCAGTCCCGTCCCCCACCCCCCTAAGCAGGAGGACGCCAGGTCCCTCCCGCCCAGGGCTTATAGCAAGAGCCCCTCTAGCACCGGCAGCACCCTAGAGTCAGCGACAACCCCGCCCATCCCCAGGAAATCCAGAGGAGACAGAGGACCAGCCCGCACCCCCAACCCACCCCGTCAACCCCTTCTTCCCGGTCCCCCACCCCTCCAACAACCAGTCGCCAGACCCCTCAGAGAACCGAAATGCAATTATCAGGATGCACAGCATGCACACAGGACAGAGCCGCACACCAGCCCAGTCCAGGCCCGCACCCGATGCCCCCAACAAGCACGCAAGCCAATAATGACCTACAGATGAGCCAATCTAACTAGCGGCACACAACAGCCAAGTAATGCGCTGCACAGGAGAGATGCCAGCCGGCGCAAACCGCCCCCATCCCACCCGCAGCCAGAGAGACCACAGACCCCACCCACGCCACAGACCCCACCCACCCTGGTAGTTTCTTACCTGAAGAAAGGTCGATGCAGCAGGAGCTTGAAGACAAACGGTGACGAAATCTGCACAATTAAGTGAAGTCAAGTTTAAGCTAAAGGTATTGAATGACATTGAATCAACTGTTAGCAGTGTGGAGGAAACATGTCTTTACCTGGTAAGGTAAATTAGCCACACAGACGTCAAAGAATGGCAAATCTGTTTTTAGAACATCTCCAACTAATATTTGAAGTTTGGTCTGCATGGGTCTGTTGGAAAACAAAATGTCCTTTTATTAGATCACATGCTCACTTTTTTATTTAACTTCAGATACTGATATATATGTGGCAGCACAGTGCTGCTGTCTCCACTCACGTGCACTGCACTCTTTTCTGAAGTTCAGCCACTAATCTGCAGTCCAACTCACAGGCCACCACCTGCAAAGATAGCAATTTCTGTCAACACTGAACTGTGACTTCTGCGGACACAGCAAAAAAAACACAAAGATCACAACAGAAGAGAGAGAGAGAGTGAATGAGACGTGCAAACTGGACATAATGTCAAAATGGTGCTTCTGAATTCTGATCAAGCAACACACAAACAGCAGTTTTAAATAATTAGACACATTGATTACACAATCAGGGTCAACTCTGATGTCCATCTGATTATTAAGAGGTTTATGCGTATATGTTTGTAGTTTCAGGAGTGTTAGCAAAAAAGCAAGCATGAAAACACTTGGATGCTCTCACCTTCTTGGCTTTTTCCAACAATTTCACTGTCATGTTACCAGTACCAGGTCCCACCTCCAGAACCACATCTGTCGGCCTCAGAGCAGCCTGAAAAACACAGCCACAACCATGGCTTAGGAACGCCGTGATTGTCTTTGTTTATGATGTTTTATGATGTTTGTGTGCATTTAACTTTTCAGTACCACAGTGCACGAGTACAGCGTACCTTCTCAATGATCCCATTGACAATCAATGGATTCTTCAGGATGTGCTGGCCAATGCCGGTGTTGAACATGATCCCTGCAAGAGAAGTCAAAGTCAAGGCCTCTTGCATAAATAGGCTTAAGACAATTTGCCCACCATGTTGCATTACAATATTTTGTCCAAGCGGCAACCTCCAGGGCTGAAAACTGAAGCAAACGCTAATGTGCCAAATACTGCATTTCCTTGAATCGACACATTCATACTATCATATAATAAAATCTGTCCTTTATGTCAATTGATGTCAAAATATGTCGCTAATGTTATTAGGTAGCTGGTTACGGAAAAAATTCAAAGTAATCTTCTCTGCTCAAAAGTTACACCGGAAAAACATCAAAAAATGTCAAGAAATTTCAAAACATTACACAACATTTACTAACTTCTGCAGATTACCAACCGCTGAAGCTAGACAGTTAATGAGTAGCATATATTTATGTCACTCATTTTCATTAAAACTTTTAATTAACACCAGAGAGTTCAACTGTGCGTACACAAGAAAACAGGAGTTTGTCATGGTCAGCCATGTTTTTTTGTTTACGTTTGGCGTCGTGCACCTGGGACACTTGGAGGTTGAAAGTAGTAAATTTCAACTTCCAATTCTGACTTTGACTGGAACGAAGCATCAGTGCTATACTGCTGCAGCTGCAGACTTATTTCAATGAGGTGAGGACATCTTCTGTGGATATGTAAGGTCTGTGTAATTTGCTGCATCAGTTTCTGATCCTGTATCATGATTATCTTAACTATATCTTGCAAAACAGCATTTTTCCCCATGTGTTTACAGACAATGTTGGAAGAAATCGCACAATAATAACTGCAATTAATTCAATTACATTTTTCAGTAAAACATCAAGCTATCAATGAGATTTTCTATATCAGAAACTAAATGCTAACTACGCAACAGGAGTTTTATGTAGCCTACAACATAACTGACACCTAACCATGGATGTATTTTCTTGTATTGTGGGTGAAATACACCTCTGGGGTGACCATCGTTGTTGATCTCACCAAGTTCACTTCAGTTTCACAGACAAATGAAACAGCACTTAAGATGGCGGCGGGAAGTCAATGTGATCATGTTGAACGACTAATGAAACGCAGCCTGAGCATCAACGGCTCTTGGGAAACCCATGAGTGATGTCACGGAGACTACATCATAGACTGTATAAAAGAAGTGGACGTAGCCACCATGTCATCACCCATTGGTTTGTGGACGACTGTTTTGAAGCCTTTTGGCCATTTAGTTGTTTTTTTTTTTAACTTCTATTATTGATTAATTGATGTCTTTTACCATCTGAACATCTAAAACTTCAGCTTGGATACATGAAGGTTACACCATTACCAAAGATAGTGTGGCTGAAGAGAGGAGTTGAGGCGCAAACTGTGACAGCATGTGATGTTCAGTAGAGTTCTGGGTTAAACATGCAGAGAGTAAGACCTTACACTGCATGTTTATATACATCTGATATATATTTACTAAAATAGAGACATAGCCCTACCAATGTCCAGCGACTACTGAATTGTCCCTAGAAATAATTTTGAAAATGTAATGTAATGTCCGTCAGTGTCTAGTCAAAGTATTTGGTACAGTCAAACACAAAAAATCAGGCAGCAGCAAATTAGCAAGAGAATTGTAGACTAACTAAAAGGAGTATTAGGGTCATAATAAAAAGGTTGCCTGGAGTCATATGAACACGTTTACTATTTCGACTTGTAAAAAGTTTGAACTGCAGTGTGTCGAGATTTTTCTAAAATATGACTTTATTCTCGTAATATTACTAATATATATAATAAGTTTTGAACAAAACTTGCTGAAACACAGGAGCTATTAAATGACTTAATTTCAGCTATGATGTCTGGAGGATGGCAAGTATGCTGATCAACCATACTTATTCACCACTGATCATAAATACTGACATACGTGCTTTAAAACTGTGAATTTTGCTGATGAACTTTCTGAGGATTGAGGAGTGACGACGTTCAATCAGTATTAACATTGTTGGTTTTCAATAAGCCATTTCTTAACCTTACCCTAAACATGAGCAATAGGACAGGGACTATCTTTATTGATAGTGGTACTACTGAGTTCCACTGATGTAATGATCTCAAGGAAAAGTCAGCCTGGCTAAATGTAGTTTGTGCAGCCCCTTCTAGCTGCACCTCTAGTAACTCTGTTGATTTGCAGTTGATGAGGCAAGACAGGGAAAGGGGAGCTAAGCTGTGGATAATCTTATAAACTAAGCAGACATTTTTGTATTTGATGAGGTATTCCCATTTTATATACAGTCTATGGGTTTTCCCAGCTATGCAGATTGTACTTCTTTAGAATATGGCATTGTATTATATATATTGTATAACGATTTCAGTGGTTTTAAGGCTGTAGAGGCGTCAGTCTTAATCACGAGCGTTACTGGCTTACGTAAACAAATATTTCATGTAGGCGACATACGTGCCAACTACAATTCTTATTAATAGGTGGTCTTTAGAAAGCTGCTCGATGTGTTGTTGCGGTATAACGACGGACTTAGACTTTAAAATCCATTTTCTTCCAGCAGCTGACAGTGATGTTTGCCATCATGCTAACGTTTTCTCCTCCCTTGAACAAAACGTACCTTGGTTTTTGACCTCTTGGTGCTGCCTGCTTTTCTTCTCCGCCTTGACCTTCGGCATTTTTGTTTGGTTTTATTTCAATCCAGATCCAAAAAACTTAAATTTGAAACAATTATTCAAAACCTATCTTTCTGGTGTCGGTAAACACGTGTAAACCAGCTTTCTTCTTCACTGACAAGCTGTGCAGTAGCTTCACAACATTTCCTCCTGTGTCGCCCCCTAGTGGCAGCTGCTCTACACTGCTTTAACAAATAAATCACAATACTTGGTTTTAACAGTTTTGATGATTATTTATTAGACGGTACAATACAGAAAATATATACAGATGACATAAATCGATTCATGCTCTAGTCAGAGATGGGAAATTCCTCCAGTGTCATGGCGATGTCTCGAAGTTTGGGATCATCCAGCCAGTTGACTTTACAAGCCAAGAGGATGCCCTGAAAGGAAACACTTACATTAACGCACCAGCTGCTAATATGCATTACCCATTTCCAAAAATCTTACTAACAGACAATGTATTTTCTTTTACACAATTCCCGCACAATTTACCCTGAGTACGTTCTGTGTCATGATGGCCATCTTTTTATACTTCTCCAGGTTCGCCTGGCCTTTCTCCAATGCAGCTTTGTACTTCTCTATATCTGGGTGCTCTTTCTTGGACATCAAGTCTTCCATCTCTTTCATTTTCTCATGCGTGAGCCGCTTCATCTCTACACAAACCGAAAAGCAATTTGTCAAAAAAACACAAAAACACAACAACAACAAAAAAAACTGTACTGTGGAAAAACTAAATCACAGTCTAAATATACTTTTTCATTGTAAAACATACCAAGCCTCTTCTTCTGTATTTCTGTGATGTCATCTTGAAGATCTCTTGTCTCCTGTTAACCCAACATAAGGGAATCCAGAAGTAATTATCTCAAAAACACTATCTTTCAATTCAATTCCTCCTCTCAAATCTGATCAACAACTCTAAACACATTTATAGTCAACAGGTCACCAAGAACAAGGTGATATTACTATAACTGATTATATAGTACCACACACGGCATCAACAGTGGCAAGTGGGTTATGTCATTGAGTTTTTCAGGGAAACCAGTTGGTGCTGATGGTTGGTGGTGGCACTTAGGACCTAGTAAAATTATTTTACCAAAGCAAAACATTGCTTTATATAAATAAGTCCGGGGCCTATAGGGGTAATTGGACACCACACACCTGCTGGACCAAACATAATTCTCTGGCTTGCAGAAACATGTTTATCTGCTATGAGAAGTTATTTCAGTAGCCTAACAACAAATTTGGCATCTGATTTGGCATCCACAGACAGCAGCTAAACATACACAAAGCACACAGTGCCATTTTATCTGATTTCAAGGCAAAATTATAAAACAATTTTATACATATGTAAACATTACATACACACAGTGAATAATAAGGCTGCTTACTTGCTGAAGTTGTTTTATGCGTGAACAAAGAGTCACGCAGCGATCACTGACAGCTTTCAGGGCACTGAGAAAAACACAAGTATATGACACAATCATCAAAATCACCTATATAAATGTCAGTTGTTTCAAAATGTTTTGAATTGACTCACTCTGCCTCTGAATCATTCTGTTTCAGTTTTTCTCCAATAGCGTGCCACATCTGCATTCTGAAACACACCCGAAAAATCAAAAGATATGTTGATGAAAGGTTAACCAAATGTTCACTGCTTCTGTATTATTTATACTTCTATATACAAAAATCCATGCCTTACCTGTGCAGTGCCAATGTGCTGTTAAAATGAATTGTCTTGACTTTTTCCAGCTCATCAACGTAATCTGGCCTGCAACATGAAAAATGTTGGTTAACGGTGTAAATTTTGAATTGAACTCTAACCTTACGTTTGGTTTATATTCTGGATCCACATCAAGAGGCTAATTTCAAATACTCACAAGTCTCTCTCAGCTTCAGATATACTGCATGATCTCTTACTTTTTCCTGTTACAGGAAACGTGAGATTAATTCTTTGTTTGTGTACTTAAGGAAAATACAATATGCTGGAAATAATGTACATAATGATATACCTGCGTGGAGCTGTACTGCCATCTCAAAGCACTGGTTGGACATCTGCTGTTTTATTCTGAAAAGACAGTAACTTCAGCAATAATAAATATTCTATTCATTGTCTTATGACAAGATGTAAAGTGCTTTCATTGGATGAAATGAGTCTTAAACGTTGGTGTTGGGGTGTGTCATCAAATAAACGAGCAATCAGCCATTGTAAACTGAATAATTATAGAAGTGTTAAAGCAGAAAAACCTCAGCATGTCTGCCGGGGAGGTATCCTTCTGTCCAGTGGAGCCGTCAGGAGCAGGAACATCATTCAGTGCCACAGCCTCCACCATGTGGTTGAAGTTCCCCATGTTGTCAGATGATTCCATCACAAAACACTAAAAGGTGCTGGGAGGGATGAATCAACGCCAACCAAAGAGAAAATCTATGTCAGATCGCCTGGTTTTGAACCAAGGAGCATAACCACAGGACCAATTTAGTATTGTGTTGACCCAAAAAATTGACAACTTCTCCCGTGCTACTGAATTTGCTAATGCATTAACTAATATCCAAGTAAAAACATGAAGGAAAACGACACAGAATATGAAATGAAAACAGATTAAGGTGAATCTGACTAACTGCAAGGTTAATCTGAAAAGTGGAAATACAATTGCCATAAAGAAATGAACTAGTATATATGAAAGGCAACTGTTTTTACTCATTTATAGTAGCGTTGTACTTTATAATAGCATATTGCTTTGATCAGCAAAGTGTATGTAATACATCAAAAGTTAAATAAAGTTAAATAGTATTTTTTATGCAAAGTAATGGTCCCTGTTAGTGTTACGTTATTATAGGATTATATATACACACATGCATTAACACACAGGCAGCCAGTTAACGTTACATCAGAATCAGAATCAGCTTTATTTCCAGGTATGTGTACACATACGAGGAATTTGACTCAGGATTGCTCACGATGTACTTACAATAATACCATAACACAATAATAAATTAATAATAATAAAATAAAATTAGACACAAACTACAGAATAGACAACACTAATATACACACTATGAACAAAACAATATAGACTTATTGACATTTGTAGCTGGATGAGGTGGAGCTAATTTTATGACCTTTACAAACTGTTGGGTAAATTAATCCACAGTAATAATTTACAATTTATACCATGATCATATTATGAAAGAGTCCTCCGGGAATTGTTTCAGTTGAGCAGTTAAATTTCGATATAAAGTTAGTGGGCACCTTCAGCAGGTTCCACACATTAACGTTAAAGCGAACAGAGGATGAATAAAATATCTTACCTTGTTTAATTGAGGTTAACGTTGCCGGTAGGTCAAACCTAAACACATGAAGCGGTAGTAACTTTACGTTATTCTCAGAAAATACCTCCTTTTCTCTCACGGTTTATGTTTACCAACGTTACGTCAATCGCTTACTCGGACTCTAAATTAAAACTTAATAATATTTAATAATACCTTCACAAAAGCGGCTGTCACATACGAAGCCTTGCTACAAACTTATGAATAAACCACAGACTGTATATAAAAAGGAATAAACGCATTAAATCGGTCACTGGTTTTGTTTATATCCGTTTTCAGTTGAGATACCCCGCCAGGAAGTGACGTCACATTTCCACTCCCAGCAAATGGTGCAGCGCCACCTGCAGGCTAACAGGCAGAAGTGAAGGCTTGTTTACGTGGGAAAAAATAAATGAGGCCTCGCTGTGTACGCAGAAGGAGTCGGACAGAGGCGTTGTCAGCGACGGAGTGCAAGAAGAGAAGGATATGAGAAACATTACTTTTGCACAGGCCAGTACATATCTGCCTTGTCCTAACTGTTGTATGAATTTTGAACGCTGTCATCTCTTTTAACTAAATTGTCCAAACCTGAATGTTAAAGGCAGCATTCCTAAGAGCAGTTCATTGATCAATCAAACAGACACGCATAACTTCACTGTGGACATTTGTCAGACTTTTAATAGGCTACAGTTTGCTCAGTGATAAATTAATCTTAAATTTAAGTCTTAAATTTATCTTAGCATAACAGAATAAAGTGAAATGGCTTTCTAATTTTCAGTGCTATGGTTTTTCGTCCAAGTCAAAGCCTGAAAATCCACAAGAAGTAAGAAATGCAAAACAATACAATAAATTATATTGGCAATAGAGCACACGTTTTACATGTTGGCCTGTTTATTGATGATGTTTGAGTATTGTAACCAAATTTTTTTCTGATTCCATGTGAGATGAGGAATTCAGATGCTAAATACTTTTTAAGTATTCTGCTCAACATTGTGAGAGAATAAAACCATTTTCAGGAAGCCTGACAAGACCTCATTTTAAGTGAGCAGAGTGCACTTGACATGCCTGTGAGGCATCTCATACCTGAGCTCTACCAGTGTATTAATTAATCACCTAATCATATGTAACTTTTTGTGCCTTTTTTTCTCACAGTTTTGTTTCTGATAAATCATGAAATAAACAAATAAACAGCATGCACACTGCAGGGCTTGCACCTTGGTGTAATAAATATGTAGGACATTTAACATGACTCACTTACGGCTCAGCAGCTGCCCTCTTGTTTTGGATATGCATGTACACTCTATTCATTTCTGATAAACCCACTGCATGCTCCTGCCCAGCACCGAATGACAGACACACAAAGTTAGCAACTAGTTGGTGAAGAAGGTTGAGCATGTGGCAGCGAAAGAGCCAGATATTCTATTATTTTGCTTCTTTTTTAAGCCAAACTTTATTGCTTCTGCAGTTCTCTGATCATGTGGAAGAGGCAGTGTGGGCGGTGGAGGTGCTAAAGACTAGCAGTAAACCAGCAGCTACAACAAGGTGCATCGCCCCTCAATATATTTTATGTGTAGGTGTTCATGTGCAGGAGATGACATGTTGGGTGACGTGCATTTAAGAGAAGGTAATGAAACAGGTGTAAGAGAAAGCTGATCCATCTCATGATCCAGCCACTGGGCATTCACACATCTGCGTGCAACCACACAGGATACGTCAGTCTACCAGAATTCCTCTCCAGTCAGCTTTTTTTTTTTGTAGGTTGTAGGAAAAAAAAGGTTGGAAATTGGTTTTATTTAGTTAGTTATATATTATTTATTTTGTATATTTAATATAAGTATAAACATTATAGGTATGTGAGTGCAGAGCATACTTATTGCTACCTTATTTCTCCCCTTGATGAGAACACTGATATAACAAAATGCCCCGAAATAAATATTTTACCTCTCAGCACTGGAGGTCCAGTTACCTGCTGGGACATCCGTATATTATACACTAGAAAAGCATACAATGCTGGAATTTCGCTACATTGGTGGATGATCTAGATTTGAGCAAATGTCTGCAAACATTATGTTTATAATAATAAATTAATATGACAGGTGACATGGCAACAAGGGAAAGTGTGTGATTGTGCTCTGCAGAAGTGTTGATTTACAACCCACTAATCTACCCATGGGCGTTGGAACTATTGTATGTGGGTGGGACAACCCACCCACTTTTTAAAACCAATGATAGTGGACCCTCTCACTTTACCATCTTAGCCCCTTTTCCACCACTGGTTCCAGCTCGACTCGACTCGGTTTTGGCCTGCTGTCCTCCGTTGTCCATTGCAGGTAGCAGGTAGTCATAGCAATGCCTCACACAACTGCTGCGACGTAATGTGACACACACCCATGACCTACACACACCAGATGTCTCCTGATGTAAGTTAAAGCGTTTCAACATTACTCACAGAGCCGGCCACGGACCTTCGGGGGCCCTAAACAAAATCTTGTTGGAGGCCCCTCTGACTGTCGTGCTTTTTCACAATATAAGGCACAGAAACAACATCTCTTCTTTTTAAATAAGACCTGACAAAACTTTCTTATATTCTTAAACCTGCCATGTTTATTGTGCAGCACTAAATCACCAAAGCAAATGTCTTAAACCTACTTGGCAATGAAGCTGATTCTGATGAAAAAAAAAAAACAAGACTATACTCGATACTATTATATATACTATAAAAATATACCAACAGTGTTACTCAGCTTAATGGCAGTGTAAGCCCCGGTAGACACTGATTAACTTTGTGATGAATAAAAAAACTGATAAAGTGATTATCTTTAATAACAGCCAAACAAGAGTTTAAGAAACAAAACTACCAAACAGTTAACAGCATCACTTTTCTTTGAATATGTCAATCAGTGCTTTATGAGTGATCTAAACATGTAATGATAGAGAAGACTTGTCTTGTCTATCTTGTCTTTTTGGAAATGTGAAGTCTCTGTCAACCTGTGCTGGTCCCCTGCTCACCACATCAACGTGTAACTGGTTATTAAGCACTGATGGCCAGTCAGCTGGATCCACTGGAGGAGTAGAAACTGGAGAGACAGGTGTGGTAGTAAGCATGATGTTACTAGTCTCCACTTCATTAGGCACAGGTAGACCTATGAGGAAGATTAACACATAAAATAAGTAATTTAAGTAAGTTGACTTGTTTATACGTTGGGTGTTCCTGAATAATTGTTCATTCATTGTTGATGTAGGCCTAAACTTACCAGTGTTGTCAGCGTCTTGGATGACACCAATGATGGAAGTTGGACCTCCTATGAAATAAAATAATATATTTATATGAAATATAAAATAAATTGACTGAATGGAAATTACTTGTGTTCTTAGCTTAGCTCCTTTTAAGAAGTGACTTTAGTCTTTTCAACACTAGCAACTTTGAAGGAGGCTCCATAATGTTGCTCCAGAATCAGTACTTTAAAACTGCTACTACACACTCCCCACATGACATGATCTGATTTAAAAGCAAAGGACAGGGCATCTCTACAGGTTTAACTAAAACGCATAACTTACCAGCAGTGTCAGCTTCTTGGGTGACATGACCATGTTCTACCCCAGGTGTAGAGCTGGTTGATGGACCTGCAGTGAAATAAAGAAAGTATTTAACTTTGACTTACATTTTAAAATGCAGGTTATCATTGTAATGATACTCACCAACAGTAGGAGCTGAGTTTAATGACACCTGTGACCATCTTCCAACCACGGTTTATGCTACCTATCGAAATGTGCTACTTACTGTGCTTTCAGACCAACCATGCGGTTTTGCGGATGCGTATGACCCACAAGCGCGGTCCGTTTCCACGCCCATAAATCTGTGCAACCTTGCTGTTGGGCGTGCCGTCGGGACAGCTGCTGATCGTCAGCAATATAAAGAAAAACATTATTAGTCTATCAGAATATGCTACCCCTGATTGATAGGGGATATTAGTCATTATTAGTCTGTCAGAATACGTTAAAGTTACCCCTGAACTCGAACGACTCTGCTATCTGCTTTGCGATACGGTAGCATACATGGTCAGAACACGTCTATAGAGAATATGAAGTGTTTAAAAGCCAGGTCCCACCGAGATTTGAACTCGGATCGCTGGATTCAGAGTCCAGAGTGCTAACCATTACACCATGGAACCACATATCCCACGTGGACCTCCCAGCTGTTCGGTTGAAAAACTGAACTGAGGACATATGGCACACCCCTAGATGAGACAATTAAAAAGGACATGGTGATAAAGTATGTAGCTACTTGATTTTTACTGCCTTTTAACTTATTTACAGAAAATATGCTCTAGTCTATCCTTTATTTCAGATATCCTTTCTCTCCTGTGGAGTTAGTAGTATTTAGATTCTAGACTCACTTCATGGTACAGAAAGATGTAGAGAGAAAACCTGCATACTGTATGTAACTCTCAAATTCATCTTACAAACCAGGAAAGAATTACAAACGTTGATGAACTACATTAGTGATACGTTCAAGTTGACAGTCAGATGTGTGTGCATTCACCTTAAATTACTTTACCGCTCAGCTGTTTTTCACGAACTAACTGATTGCAAATGTTTAGCCGCAGGAGGAGGAAACGTGGAAAAACTTTCAGGTTCCACCGAGATTTGAACTCGGATCGCTGGATTCAGAGTCCAGAGTGCTAACCATTACACCATGGAACCATCCACACGTCAGGAGCCTCCCAGCTGTTCCGTTGACCGGAGGACTTCCGCGTGCTTACGCTTATTCTGTATTCTTCATAATCAACACAAAGCGATGAGAAGTTAAACTACAATGTGCGGCACACAAAGCCCTCCTCCCCCCCAAAGAAAAAAAGACCAAAGCCAGAATTATATTATATATATTATATATATTACAAAACGAGTGACTCGGAGATTTTGCTTTTAAAATGCTTTGTTCTGTTTGTATGGGTTATAGCCATGGACTGCATGGTCATAGCTAGAAATTCAATGCGATTTAACAGTGACAGACGTAGTATGAGGAGGAGGATGGAGATTGTGCTAAAAACAATATTTAAACACTTTTTATCTGCCCACAGAAACGACAATTACCCTATCCAAAACATGGATATATTTGTCTTTACCAAGCGAGGCAAACCTGCATTCTGCACACTCCAGAGTAACATACATGGATAAATGACTAAATTTCACTCTATAACCTGTAATATTCTGACAAAACAAATATACCTACCTAAAGTACTAAATGAAACATTTTCACCTAATGTAAGTCTTTATATTTATGTTTGTTGTATTCATATGCCTCTTTTTAACTCCGTGGGTACTTACAGCTCTACACATATTCACAGTGAAGATAGTGTTTCCCTTTCAAAAGCGTGAGGTTCCACCGAGATTTGAACTCGGATCGCTGGATTCAAAGTCCAGAGTGCTAACCATTACACCATGGAACCGTGGGTTCACACGTGCCCTGTATGGAATATATCAATGAAATCTTTGAAAATGTCAATAAAAATAATAAAAATAAAATAAAATAATAATTTGCAGTGTGTTATTCTTAAGACATGCGTCCTTAATTGGCGATTATGCCATTTATTATTACATATTAAAGAAATTTAATCTACCTGCCCGTGCTGTTGTCCCTACACATCAGCCATGTGGGCTGTAGCCTAAAGGTAGTCTACATGTAAACCTGAAATATCAGTAGTAAAGACAAACATGGATTTATGGATGCTTAGATGTATCCATCTTTTTCAAGCAGTACAGATAAAAGATGACTAGGACCTGAGCCAGACATGGTTGCTGTGGATCGGAGACTGTCCAAACTCTCAAACCAGCATACAGAAGCAGAAACTCTGGTGCGCGCTGCTCTGTACAGTGTGCACCACAGCAGCCGTTACTAGTGCCACCTATTTGTGCTGGCTATTAGTAGATAGGTCTGAATTAATGCATGTCTGTACTTTAGGCTTTGGGTGAGGTATTTGTAAACCGCTTCTTGACTCCTCAACATTGCTGCAGTCTATCTCCATCCCGAAACACCTGTCTTTGCTCTTTGAATTCCTAGCCAGATGGTCACACATTTGATGAAGACATTTTGAATGTGAAAAAAACTATTGAGTGTGATAGTGACACAGGGATCTATTTAAGAATACAAACCTATTGTAGCACAAGTCACTAGTGCAATGAGACTCATCAAAGCTGAAGCAAACTCTGTTGGAACATGTTAAGCATTTCCTTTAGCATCATTAGAAGTGATGAACCCTGCCTCAGGTCTGTGACCATTAAAGGGGAATATTATTTTCCATTCCTGTCCTCTGAAACAGTCCAGCCAATAGGCTATGTGTAAACAAGGAGAACTCAACAGCTCTCTCCCACAGCTACTCAAACAGATGGCCTGGAGCATCTTTCTGTGGATACTTTACAGTTTCAATGCCACATTTGTACAGCCTTTGTCTAAATTATTTCAGGATTACCTAGTTGTTTTTTGGACTACATCTTACAATGCACTGATCTTTACACTGACTGTTACACTGTTAAAATTGTTCATTTCATGATTGCAGTCTTGTATCAGCTGAAAGCACATAAACTAGCAACATCACATCATATGCAAAAAATACGTCTCTTTATTCCTAAATTAGAATAATTCACGAACCACTTTGGTTGCAGTGCGGCTACTGCGGTGCAAATATAGTCTCGTTGAAATATTGTATTGATTAATTCATGCATTTAATTAATCTGATTTTTAAAGCTTTTTTTGTCCACATATATATTGTCCTCCACGCTTGCAGCTACTCTGCAAACCATCTCACACTGAACTTCAACGTCAGCACGTCCCTACGTGCCCTAGTCAAGTTGAGATTCTCATGTTGCCTTGTGATGCTCCTCGGACGAACGTGTTTTTAACCAACCACCAGAACAATCTCTGCTCTTCGCAGTATTTCGCAAGACTGCATCTTAATTCAGACCTATTTTCCATTCAGACAGTAATAAAAAGTCTTATTAAACGGATAAGGACTATAGCAACACAATGGTAAATGTTGATAAGAATTTTAAAAAAGGTCGCACAAATACTTTTGCTTGGTCGGTACAGCCGCTTCCATGAATTCCAATATTTCTCATAGCACTTGAAGCGAGCATCATTATTTTGCTTATGTGGTCTGCAGGACGAAGGATGAAGAAAACATGGTGATGTTACGAGTTTGGGGACGATGCTAACCTTTCTGGAGACGGTGCGACTGGACAAAACCCCTTGTCAGAGTTATTCATGGCGTCGGCCTGCTGTCTTTGAACGATGCACGCCACTGTTTTTGGATCCCGCTGGCACTTTATGATGAGAAGGGAGGTCTGGAGCCGAGAGATCGAGGATAACGGATCACAGCTGACAGGCGGATCGACCGCTGGACCTGGTAAACACACGGTCGCATGTTATGTGTCACGGTCGGGTCTCGTGTGGTCGGAAAGCTAACTGTTGCGGGAGGTTAGTTAGTCTGAGCTGAAGACAGGTGGGCCAGAGGTGGGAAATGGCACCGCGCTGCTCCAAATTCATCCGCTTGAGCGAAGGAGGATAGCCCCTTCAGGCCAAATATCCTCAGAGAAAACACTGTGTGGTAAACGTTGTTTTAACATTTACTACATCTGACTCTTAAACAGGACCAACGCAGGTCTTGCTGGCTCGCACAGCGTTATTATTGTTGTTCCATCACTTTGCAGAAATGTCCTTCACAATGGAGGATAATTTGGAGTCGGGGTGGGTGGCTGTTCGCCCGAATGCGTTTGAGGAGAAAGAAAAGCATAAATTCGTTTTTATCGTCGCCTGGAATGAAGTGGAGGATAAATTTGCCATAACGTGTCATAACAGGACGGTGCAGAGGAGAAGCTTTGGTAGGGACGCTCCGGTGGAGGCGACCAGCCAGGAAGGGGACAAAACAAAATGGCCCGAGAGTCCCGTCAGGGATAAAGTATGTAGGAGCCCCAGCAAAGCAACCAGGGAGGCTGTGGTTAAAGGCTACAGTTCTAAAACTAAGTCTGGGATAGCAACAAAACCAAGTCCTATCAAAGCTGTGATTAAAACTGCAGCATCCCCCGCTAGTCCTGACACTGAAGGGTTAAAATCACTAAGAGGGGACCAATTGACCCCCTCTCTGGACAGCTTGGACCTGGAGGAACTGGATAGTCTGAGCAGGGATGACTGCAGCTGGGCCGGACTGTTCTCCTTCCAGGACCTCCGGGCGATCCACCAGCAGCTGTGCTCGGTGAACTCGGACCTGGAGCCCTGCCTCCCGGTCTTTCCGGAGGAACCAGCCGGGATGTGGACGGTGCTATTCGGGCCGACGGAAGTATGCGAGACAGAAATGGATGAGCTTTGCTACAGTTTACAGGTGTACCTAGGCCATGCGCTCGATACGTGTGGGTGGAAGATCCTTTCGCAGGTTGTGTTCACGGAAAACGACGACCCAGACGAGTACTATGAGAGCCTGAGCGAGCTGAGGCAGTCCGGGTACGAAGAGGCGCTCAACCGTGCAACAAAACATCTGCAGGAGGTGAGAGTTTTTGTGATCTTTCCATTGTATCTCCATAACTATATCTTTCTCACATTCACACAGCTGCACATCTGGGGTACTGTGAGACCTCAGTCTTTCTGCTGTACTGACCAGACCGACTGCATTGCTTGAGGCTGTGCACTACCAAAAACAGTGAGAAAGTGTGACGCCATTAATCTGAGGGAGGTAGACAGATAGCCTATTTAATAGGCCTACATAATAGACTACATCCAATTAAGTATAAAATAATACAGTGCACAGAAAAGGTCAACAGAAATATGATAATGTGTTGATGATGTTCATAAGGTACACAGCCACAAAAAAAGTATAGCCTATATTAAGCATCACTTTAAATGTGTATTTTCGTATTTGGGGAAATTTTAATATGAGGATTAATCTTAGACTAAAAAATTACAGGTTTTCTGTGAGTGTAGACTGAGTGTAGATGTGGACTAGGGCTGCAACTAACGATTAGGCTATTTTCATTGTCATTACTCTGTCGATTATTATCTCAATTAACCGATTAGTCCTTTGGTCTCAAATGTCTTGTTTGGTCAAAAACACGAATATTTCAGTTTACTGCCATAGCAAAGAAACCAGAAAATATTCACACATAAAAAGCTGGAATCAGAGAATTTTGACTTTTTTTTTCTTAGAAAAATACTTTAACAATTAATCGACTATCAAAATAGTTGCTAATTAATTTAATAGTTGACGACTAATTGATTAATTGTTGCTACTGGAATGTGGACCATCCAGTATAGATATCACATAATCAGTTATAAAAAGCAGTGGCTGTCCAGTCTGGAAACTGCATGGAGGTTTCATTGGCCTTAGTGTATGTTAAGTTGTTTGTATATGTGTGCCATCTAAGGTAAGATCAGCATGTGGACTTTCATGAGGTAACCCAAACAATAAAAGCTAACTTATTTCCTAATGTAAGTACCTAAAGCATGAAAAGAACTGGGGCCACCAGAGGTGTCCCATATGAAATAAGGTATACCACAATCTAACCCCCCATAAGCACATCCGAGACAAAAATCTACAGACTTGTCTTTTACCAGTTGCACACTGATGAGACAGCTGACTGGGAACTGAGAGCGTTTCCATCATTCTTTCATTCCTATTACAGAAGTATTGTGAGAATACGTTGGAGAGACCAATCCTACTGGTTAGCTATTAAGAGACAGAAGAATTTGTAAAATTAGGTTGTAATGTCCTCTGTGGGATTTTATACTCTCAGCATGGCTGCTGTCTACTGCTGACACCGCTGAGAGTCACTTTTTATTTTTTTTATAATAGACAAGACATTACGCATGAAGACTAAATTGTTGTTTAGACAAATCTATATCTGGTTAACCTCCCCTTCTCCGTTTAAAGAGCAACGCATAGCTGCTCCCCTGAGCTTTTCTATGGAACTGTCCAAGACTCTCTCCCACGCAGTGTTTGAGACCCAAACAGGCCTGGTTGCTACCATGACTTAACCTATTATCAACATTTAGTTGCTGAACCCTTAATAATCAGACTATCACCATTTTAGTGGTAATACTTTCTTGGTCATTATAGAGACCTGAGTAACACACAATAATGAGTCACTTACTATAACATCAGATGATATCACATTTCTTTCTCTTTGTTCTTATTATACTGTTGTGGTAAGAACATGTAGCAGAAAATGTAGAAACAGACAATGTTTTATTTGACAAATTATATATTTGTTATTACTGTAATGTTTTTAATTGCAAAGAGCATGTTTATTTATTGATTGATTTTTCAGTAAATGTGGCTAAAACCATAGATATGATTAAAACTTTACTGTGGAAAATACCGTACAAAATAGAATTTCATGGCTCCAAATCAGTTTTGTGATTATCATGCAGAACATTTATGTATGACTGATGTGTGTTAGTGAATACGAGTTCTACATGCATTTTTATAAATAGATATAGTTATAGGTGTCTTGAAGCTATAATATTAATAAACATTTCTGTACACATAATATCATTAAACACTAGCACCAAAGTTAAAATGACCAACAGTTCTGATTTTTATCTTTAACTTGACACAGTGGAGAGATAATCCAGACATCGTATCCGCTCCAGGCCTGCTCCTCTTACGCACCAGCAGCAGCCAGTGATTGATTAACAACTCTTAATATAAACAGACATTACATTGATGGCTCTCCCATTGTCCTATTAATCAATTGTGTTAGACTAATGCAGGCTTGACTTATGGAGCCAGACTGTCAAGAGAGAGCATGAAAGAAAGAGTGTGTCATTATCAGCATTGCTCCTGACCGTTACAGTGTTTAGTGTTTGAGTGTTACCCGTGTTTATGGAATAAATATCTTTCAAATTCATCTAGATTTGACCAGGAAAACACTATTTTTGTCAATTCTCTAATGCACACATATTGATTGTGAGTGCTACATTCGGACATCCTGCATGAACTCATAACTTCATGTAATTTAAAAAACCCATAAACAATAAAATGAAAGAAGATTTGAAGTCTGAATGGTAGGTTTATATAGTTTTTTTACATCATGATATAAAGTTATTATTATTATTTTATATAAGTTACACTGTTCATGACTCCAACTGCACAGCAGTGTCACAGTATAACACATTTTGCATCTTGCTTTTATGTTTTGTGTCTTTGCAAAAGTAAGTCAAGAGATCACACACACACACACTCAGAATGAAAAAGACAGAAAACCAGACACAGGAAGCTTTGCCTTATGTCCTTCCTGAGCAAAACATATCAAACAGTCTCACAGAATGTGCACTGACCATCCCAAGCTATAAACACTACTCTGGAATTCCAGTTTGTTTGAAGGTGTATTCATCCTGATGATGAAGTAAGAGCTACTGACCTTATTAAGCTCTTTATCATGGCAAATGCTCGGTATTTCATTCAAACACAGTCACAGTTTGTTGTGGCGTAGTATCATAGTCATATAGACACACACACACACACACACACACACTGGCCTATTGATCCTCCCTCTCCATTTGAGGGCTGAGTTAATGGCTATTTCAGTGCTTGCTGGTAGCCTACAGGATTGTTCAGTCTGGCAAATATGTGTGTCTATTGATCTTATTCCCAGCAGCAAAAAGGACTCTGCTCAATCAGCTATGGTCTATGCACTGAGACTGCACTCAGAAATAGTCCGGGTATTTACAGTTACACAAAGCATCCCTAGTGTCACAGTGAGGTGCAAGTTTACATTCACTGCTGAGTGACACTAAAATATGTATTTAAGTATGTTCTTATCACACTGTCAGATAACAGACAATTGGAAACATGTGTTACATTACATCTGCAGAATTACACTTACAGCATGTTTGCCTTCGGCTCTTTCTGATTTGTGCATAACAGACACATACACAATAAATTTATATATTTTTTCATTAAAGGTGCTTCCAACTGTCTTAATGTTTTTTGTTTGTTTAAACATCTTTGGAAGACTTTCTCCACTACATATGACATGAATAAATGCAAATGCCTCATTAAGAAGGTCTTACAGAATGTTTAAAAGCTGCTATAAATATGTATCTATTCTGATATTCTGAAAGTTGTTTGTATGCTGACAGTGATAACATTAGTTTAACTGTGTGTGCATGTGATACAGCTGCTGGAGAAGCACAAGATCATGGACAGTATGGTGGAGCTGCTGGAGCTATATGAGGAGGAAGATCAGGCCTATGGAGGCCTGCTGGAGGCGTCCACACAGCTGTACCAGTACCTGCTGCAGCCCTTCAGAGACATGAGGGAACTAGCAATGCTGCGCAGACAGCAGATCAAGGTAATAGTTTAAGTGTATGTTCATGTGCGTTTAGAGGCCGCTCCAGAGAAGACAGTGAGGCATCTTCCATATTATGAGGGGATTTATCTCATAAAAACTAGGTTCTTACAGATTTTGGACCCAAATCCGTTGACCCAGTAAATTGCCAAAACCTCTTTGGCATTCTACCATGCCAACTTTTCAGTCACACACACACACACACACACACACACACACACACACACACACACACACACAGATGGCCAGCTGATTTCAGTATTGAAACAATGATGTATAGTACTGATGACATTCATCCAGGGGAATAATGCCAAATATAACTGAAATATTTGTGGCTCTTGTGTTGTTTCTGGTAGTTTGACGCTATTATCACTGACCATGTGAACCATTTTTTCTAACTTCAGAGGGTTATTTAGATGCTGTGCTTAACTAACATACATGGGAAGCTGGCTATTTTGCAGATGGGCCTCGATTCAGTGATGTATTTCTGTATTTCTCTACAGGCACCGACATGGAAAAGTCAAACAACACAAAGGATGGTCTCAGGAAATTCTCATGTCTCTTAAAATAGGGTCGGCTCTGTGTGTCTGCATCTGCGTGTACGAGAATGTCTGACTGTGAATGAATTATCTTGTATATTGTAATAAGATTTCATATGCCATTAGTAAAGCAGTGGGAAAGTGGTGAGATGTATCTAATTACAAAGAGAATATGGAGGCTGGTGAATGGATAAATGGTGGCAAGGCTTTGTTCAATTATTGCAGCGTTGATGGCACGTTTATATTTAGCTTCCTGACTCACACACAGCACGTCAGTAATAAAAAGACTTCAGCATCACGTTATTGCATAACATCTGTCGATAAAGAAGCAAACAGACTCATATATACATACACACACACATATCTCTTTCCAACCTTGGATGGGAACACTTTCCTGCCAGTTTTGTCCTTTTCCACATTATCTAAACACATGTGGGATGTAGCCGTTGGGGGTTGAGTGACATACTGCGAGCTGAAATGGAGCCTCGTGGATCTCCAATTTCCTGCAGTCTCAGACAGAGCCATGAATAAGTCATGTCGTGTGTGTGTGGTCCTATAGGTTTACTGCAGGTACAGGTTGACACTGACACACAGGGATCAGCAGGCATGCAGCAGAAATGGAATGATAGGAAGAGATAAGGAAAGGAGGAGAACATTCCACTTTAGGTGTGGCTGAATAAATGTTCTCAATACCAGTTCCCCTGGGGAGGTGAGAACCTTCAGTGTCTGCTAAAGACAGGGATGTAAGCAAGGTGTTAAGTCCTTTATTAAGCTTCGTGAGGTCTTTGAAACAACAGAGAGAAATAATTGGTTTCCATCTTAAAGTATTTTATAGAATATGTGTCATATTTAAGATCATTTGTGACAAATTCTATCACTTATTTTGGTAATGAAAACTGTTTTAAGGGTGTGGATACATTAACATCTGAAATGCAGGATTACAAGTTTGTGTTGTCAGTCAAATGACACAGGGAACTATAATCAAACTGACTGGGAAAAATCAAATTCCCAATAAATGATAACATTTGGCTTACATAACTGAACACAATCTATTGTTAAACTGAGATTGGGGTGGGCGATATTTCAGGGTCTTTCTGTGATAATAATATTTTTGATGACAAAATACTGAGAAATATTTATGATTTAGAACTTACTATAATGGTTGAGCTGTCCTCGTACTCAACCTGGTGCTTCTGCTTGAGGTGTTGAAATACATTGTATTGCCCCATTTTTGTTGTTACAATCTTTTTGTACTTCTTACATAGTACCGTGGCTTGTTGCACGCCACTTTCACACCACTGAAGTTGCTCCCCTTTTTGAAAAAATAACTCCTCCACGGTCGTAATGTTACTTTCGCTTTTAGCCATGCTTGTTGTTGCAGTGTGTAATGGTTTGACGTCATTATGTCAACAAGACGGAAAATTGCCATTTTTGCTATCATATTAAAATTAAATGGATACAATGTAAATTATATGGCACACCCCTAGATTAGATAATTAAAAAGGACACAGTGATAAGGTATAGAGCTACTGATCGTTATGCATATTTCTTAGCTAATTTACTGAAAATATGCTCCAGTCTGTCCTTTATTTCAGACATGCTTTCTGTCCTGTGGAGTTAGTAGTATGTAGATTCTAAACTCACTACCATGGTTCAGAAAGCTGCAGAGAAACCTGCATACTGTATGTAATTCTCACTTTCCCCTTACAAACCAGGAAACTATTCCCAAATTTGACCCACTACATGAGTAAACAGCTCGAAGTTGACTTGCAGCTGTTGCCAGAATGGTGGATGAAAAATGGAAAACTCTCAGGTTCCACCGAGATTTGAACTCGGATCGCTGGATTCAGAGTCCAGAGTGCTAACCATTACACCATGGAACCTCCTATCAGCATCAAAGAGGGGGAGGAGACTTTGAACTTGCACTTTCAGGTTTATTCATGGTCTAAATTGTCAGTAGCTCAGGCACAGCATGGCTTTCTGTAGCTCTTCTTCATCTGTATGTTCTAATTTGAGGGGATTATTTGTCTTTTCTCTGGTCATTTTTTCTTTTTTTTTCTTTCAATTTCTGTATCATTTGTCATTATTTGGGTCTTTAAAACAATCCAATGTGATCAAATAATTTGACATCAACTCAAACTTTTGCTATCTGCCCTTAACCTCCTTACTGTGTCACACATTGGAAGTTGATACAGAACAGATTGTAGATACTATCAGCTGTAACACATGCATGTTAGCTGCCCCTCAGTGAAATTTTTTACATTTAGGCAGTTTGTCCTCATAATATTTTCACAGAATGTATGTTTAGCTTTTACTCATTTTACTTTTACATATTATCTGAAAGATTGTTTCTTTCAAAAGAAAGTTTTCACTGAGATTTCACATAAATTTTCTAATTTTGTCAGTAAGTTAACAAAAACATGTGACTGGACGACTTGTGGGTCTGGTCTGAGCAGTAGTAGAATCTGGCCTTAATTTGAAGAGTGTCAGTGTACATTATGTGCCTCACATATTAGGGTGACTGCACTATAAGAACTCACCTTGTTTGCACATTTTCAATTTGTAGCATCAGTCCCAGGATGTGTTTAGTCCAGAGTAAATATAAATATAAATCACAGATTCATGCGTTTTAATGTTATAATTAACATCAGTTCACATAGTGGCATAGCTACTTATTGTGTATGTTTATGCAGTGTGAGTTTTTTTTCTGTTTTCTAGCTGTACTATGTTTCATTATATCAAAACTCTCTTCAAAGAAATCTACAAGTCAGTTTATGACGTGATATGGGAGAGGAAAGGCTATGGGGGAAAAAAACTATTGTCATGTGTGAGCTGGAAAACAGTCACTGTATAAAAAATGTAATGATTTTCAACTGACAAGTTATGATGGACATTGAATACAAAGACAGAAGAAAGAGGATTATCCTCTGCAAGTCACACTTACTGTATCAATGAGTTATCATGTTGATAGAGAGTAGCATCAGCCTAGCCAGTTTTTTAGTCGTTCCAACCTCAATATATCCTCTAATCTTCGTGTAGCCTCTAATCTTGTGGATTCATAAGGGCGAAACAAAGTCATACATTAAATGACAGTTGATAGTCTGATTGAGTTGAGATTGAGTTTTCTAAAGATGTGAAAGGTCACACCCCTAAGATATACAGTAACACAAATCATTAGATTTAAAGCCATGCGGTTTAAAATTACACATGTATTAGAATGCAGAAAACATCAAAATCAAAGCAATGCTCACTGGCAACTTGACAGCAGGAAATTGCAGCTGTAAATGATACTGGTGCACTGCTGAGTAGTGCTGTGTGAGCTGAGGTGGATCGAGGTTACTCAGGGTAAGACAAGGATGTAGCTCTGTAGCCTTTGCTGCTCACTGTCCTCCTTTGTGCTGCATAGGCACCTTTTGTTTTTCTCTTGGACATCTGGTTGTTATTTTTTCTCAATTTTTGCTCACCACTGACCAGGGTAAATTTTGTCTGTGTGTGGCTAACAGACATAAGAATGCTTTATCGCTCTTCAAATAGTCCTACAATGCACTAATGAAAAGAATAAGCTTGTATTGCTGAAATATTGCAGGTTTTACAGGAATGGTAAAATTAGAATTACGTCATTCTTCCTTATATCCTCAGGAATAAAATAAAATGTCAGAAGGCATTTTACAGATATCAATTATTTGCAATATTAATTCCCTATGTTCTATCTAGATGGTGGTTATGCTTTTGTAAGCTGGTTGAAAATGGGTTGGTATAAAAAACATTGGGGGGGTTTGCACAGATGGATACATGTGGGGTTGAATGTGGACATGGTAACCTGTATGGGCTGCACATTGTCAGTGCTACCATGTGTGGGGGTGTGGCTCCCTCTCCAGGCTTGCTTTCTGTGGTGAAACTATTGCAATAGAGTGCACATTTCTAATGTATCCTGTTCCTCAGTGCATGCAGTCATTACATGGCATTAAGTCAGAAAATCTTTCTCTGCGACGTGCAGAAGAGATTTACTGTACTGTTGTGAATACCCCTTCCTAATGACTCCTCAGTATAATTAGGGAAAACATTGTGCTTTCACTGTGCTTTTTCCTACTTCTTTGGTCAGCCCATTTACTTATGCCACTAAGTGGCAGTAATGTGTAACATTTGAGGTTCCTACCAACTCTAAAATGAGACTTTTTATGAATGTGCCTCTAACTGCTTGGTATTAGTGACACTGCATTGCCTGTACTGTGTACACAGGAACTGCCATACCCCAATCCTTTTTATTGCCGCAGATGAATCCATTTGTATCCCATGGTCTCAAGATAAATTTTTGATATCAGCGTACTAAATACTGTACCCCAGGGTGTTCATATTTTAAAGCTTTTTTATTAAATTTATGAAAAATTCCTTTGGACGTCATTTTTCACAAGGTTTTTCATTCATTCATTTCACTTCATTTTCCTTTTTCATACTCCCTCACTGAGGCTTGTCATTGTTCTTAATCTTGCTGACAAAAATGTGCTCATCCTCTCTCAACAGATTTCCATGGAGAATGACTACTTAGGCCCAAGGCGGATTGAAGCTCTAAAAAAGGAGGACTTCGACTGGCAGAAGAAAGCTCAGGAGGCAGTCCTCAACATCCAGGAGTTTACTGTAAAATACTTTGAGATCACTGCCAGAGCCCAGAAAGGTACAGTACTCCATCACTGTCACTGCCAATGTCAAGTCAATAAAGCAGTGGAGGAATGACGTTGAATAATCACACACAGCACACACACACACACATATAGTGGTAGCTTTGGCCTGCTATTGACCTGTGTGTGGTTTTGAACGCCAGGGCTAATTTGATTTGGTATTAATGAGGCAGTGCAGACAGCCATGCCTTGACAGGGACAGGAAGAAACAAGGACAACCTATTGATCAAATGCCTCTGCCAGCAGATTGTCTCTGCGCAGGGTTACTGCACAAAGTGCCCCTGCTTATCCCAGTTTTTCTCCACCATAGATTGGTCTATTTATTGTCTGACACTTATTAGATCAAAAATCAAATAAGTGAGCTTCAAGTGCAAACTGGAATGAAAGTGGTAATGTCCAAGTGTGGCCAATAGATGTCTCTGTCTACGTTATTGTAATAAAGCTTTACTCCTCTGAGAGTGAAGTCAAGACATTTACAGAAAAGAAATTGTGGGTGACATGCCCACTCACTGTACTAAATGAGAAAGTTACTTGATAGTGACTCACTTTCACGTTCATACACGTCACTTTTAAATGTGTGGAAGTTTCCGTCAGTACATTTCTTTTTGTTTGGATGTGTGTGTGTGTGTGTGTGTGTGTGTGTGTGTGTGTGTGTGTGTGCGCGCATAGGGGTGTATGAGCGTATGAAGGTGGACCAGCGTAAGTTTGGTAAATCGTCATGGACAGCTGCGGTGGAGCGCATGGAGAGACTCCGCTACTCTGTCGCCAAGGAAACTCTGCAGCTGCAGAGAGCTAGGGAGATCTGTCTGGAGCAGAGGAAACACACCCTTCGAGAGGAGGTGTGGTAGCAACACTCAACACCATACGAAACACATACGCAGTTGTTTTGTGACTTAGTTTTTTTGTCCCGTCCCCTCAGATGCAGGGTCTGTGCAGCAGTGAGGATGCCATGGCGCGCTTAGACCACATGGAGACACAGTACTATGAGCTCCAGCTCCAACTGTATGACATCCAGGCAGAGATACTACAGTGTGAAGAGCTTCTCCTCACCGCTCAACTAGAGAGCATTCGCAGACAGATGACCGGTATTGTGGAAGAAGCTATGTCTGGGCAAATCTTGCTTACAAGATAAACATCTTGAGATGCATTGTCTCATTTTCAGAGTCCTGAGAAGACACTGCATTTCGCAAACTATTCTATACTGTTGGCTGTGCATGAAGCTGCTACAATACAGTCTGAATTATTGGTCATTGCATGTGAAGTGTCTGTCAAACACATGAAAAATCTGTATATTTCTATGTTTTCAGAACGTCAGGATGAGGTGGTGTACTATGACACCTTTGAAAGTGCAGATGATATAACAGAGGATGATACTGCAGAGAGGGAAGAGCTGCGCAGACTTCGGGTCAGCACTCGACAGCTAGAGGCAAGAAGGGGGCGCATCACTGCCAAGCGCTCCTATCTGAGGAACAAGAGGGTGTGTACTCACAATCACACTTATTTTCATTCCCGAAGTGTATCCTGGATTCTGTATACTGTTCACTGTGTAGAGTGTGTATTTTGCACTTTGTCCGACTGAGCTTCATATCCTAGCAGAAGTGACCCTTGAAACGGTGTTTTGTTTAGCTCTTCTGCTATACCAGAAACATATTTCATCAAGAAACTGCCAAAAATATGGATTGCAATTTGAATTTTGTACTATATTTCACTTTAATTATATTTGAACACATTTGCATTTGTCTTGACATTACATGAGTAGAAATATAAATTACTCAAATTATAGCTAGTAAGATATAATGAGCTATTATTATTATTAGTTATTACTAGAAGTAATGTTACTATTAAAAGAGTCAGTATGTCCCACAAAAACATTATACTGATGCTGTGTTGACAGCGTGTTGATGTTTTTTTCCTCCCACCTTTCTGCAGGAGATCTGTGTATTCAATCACACTCAGAAACAGCAGAAACGCCAAACTACCCACAAGGACTCCATATCCCACCAGGTCTTACAGGTAGATGTTTTTTTTTATAATGATGTGACTGTAGTATACCTGTAAAGCGTTGTCAGCAACTCTCTGCTCTAAAGCTCAATATTTTTTCAGCTGAAAAATGAAGAAGAAGACGAGGAAAGGAAGAATAGCAGAGTTAGTCAGGAGAGACAGAGAACTTTGGACAGACTACGCACTTTCAAGCAGGTATGTGTCTTCCTGTTAAGGTAAATATCTCAACATTTTTCATGTCATTTTTTCTTATGTTTGTTTCTTTGTCTAGCGGTACCCAGGTCAGGTGATTCTGAAGTCCACTCGACTACGTGTTTCCTACACCAGAAGAAGAGAGCGCGGAAGGAGCATGGAAATGAGTAGCGTGAGTGAGAGGGAGGAGCGTGTGGACTCTGTTTGTGTCCAGACGCAGGGCCAGCCGCTGTGTCTCAGCACCAGCGTGCAGACGGATCCCAGCCCCAGCTCCACGCTCACCACTCAGCCCGTCACGGCCCTCACAGCATCCCTTCCTCCGCTGCCTGTGCCCAGTCCTGCAGACTCCTCCTGCTCTCCCTGCTCCCTGTCCTCACTACTGGCATCCCCCATCTCCCCTCCTCCTCCACCTCCCCCTCCACCTTTGCCAACAAAGGAGGAGTTGTCGCCTTCTGGGAGCCCAGGTCGACATGGGCAGAAGGTTGAGGGGAAGAGTGCAGCAAAAGTGCGCTCCCTTTCCCCACTCGGTCCATTCATCCCTCGCTTCTTTGACAGCAGCCAACTGGTGAGCGCCCGGAAAAAGTTGAGGAAGACTCCAGAGTTTGACTCCCACACTAGAAGAGGTACTGGAACCAATTGGTACCATAGTAGGCTCTATTAGATTAGCCACTAGCAGTAGCCAATCACAGTTCATCTTCCTCCTTTCTTCCTATGTGCAGTGAGCTCACCCATGGACGAGGTGCTAGCCTCCCTGAAGAGAGGCAGCTTCCAGCTGAGGAAGGTCGACCAGCGGTCCCTGCCTCCTACCAAGGGTGAAGATGACCCCAACAGCATCCTGGTTCAGATTCGCAAGGGGGTCAAACTGAGGCGCGTACCCAGGAAAGAGAGAAAGGACCAGGGAGAACTCCCGGCTTCCACCGACCCCCTGACCAGGAGCATCCATGAAGCACTGCGCCGCATCAAGGAGGCCTCACCAGAGTCTGACTCAGATGACGACGGGCTGGCTGGTCCTGACTGGGACAGCTAGGATTCAAGGCTAAAACTCAACAAATAATACACATACAGATTCCTGCACCCGGCACTGCACACACTGTACTGTACTGCACTATACTGTACACACACGCAAACACGTACAGACATTCACACTCAAGCACACACAGCCCAGTCACACATGTACCTAGTGACTATGCCAGGGCCTGAATCATACCGAATATCACTAACTCACCACATGCTGCAAGGTCAAGCTGTTCATTTGTTTTTCACACTACATTCACATCATGAAGGACATTATTTGTGTTTTTATTGCTACTTTATGTCACTGTGGTTTTTTTCCTGTAATCAGACTGTAATAATGCCATGTTTGTTGTGCTATATTTTTATTTTTCAGTTGTACTATTGAATAGCTCTGCACTGGCCCTTTGTTGGCTACATTACAGTTACATTCAGAAACAGCACATAACACATTTAACACCAACACACTGCACTGGCAGTTATTTGTCAAACTGAAAACCTCAAACGCAAAGCTGTTAGTACTGTGAGGTGTGTGACTTTTTTTCCCACTCAAAATGCAAAACTATAACTGTAACAAAAATATATAATGGGTATGGTTGAAAATGTGAGGTGATCTGGGAGATTAAAATACAAATATATACTCCCACTGAGATTTGAACTGGATTTACGGTCCAGATTGTAAACCATTACACTATCAAACATCACCTCTGCTCACACTCTCTTCTATTTTTACTCAACCAGTATAACATGACTGAGCCCCACTATACAGTACAGCTGGTTTTGTCCTGTCACATAGTAGTAGTGTCAGACAGTATGAGGACCACTACTTGTCTAATCTGACACTGTAAATCTGTTAGTCTGTCACAACAGATCCGTGCCCCTCCCCCGCTCTCGTCCTCTTCCGGCCTTCACTACCCCCAGCTCTCACCCCCTCTCTGGGTGAGGAAACATGTATTGACCCATCTGTTCGACCGCAACATATGGTCAGACTGTTAGATATGGAAAGTCACAATAGGTTTATCATTCGGTGCCGCATCTAACAACATCTCTGAGCAGAAGCTGGCCACCTATAATAGGAGGGGATTAGAGGAAGGGTCATCTGCAGAACTGCAGTTTCTTTAGGGAGGCGGAGGTCATGGTTGGTGTCGGTACTATTTGTAAAGTGTGAGCAAACTTCTTATGTGGGATAGTCATGGCATAGCTGAGAAACTGGTCGCGCGTGTTTGAATGATGGCTGGTTTGTGGGAGGCTAGATTCTCTCTGCGCTGTAGGGAGTCACTGTGGGCTGTGGAGCAGGCGGTCGTGATCGATGCGGTTTCTCCTGCCATCTTATTCACGTTCTCTCCTCTTCTCTATTGCATATTTTCTCATTTTTTTCTCTGCACTCAGTGGGCAGAAGCACACAGTAGGAGGTCTGTTACTCACTGTGCTGGTAACCATGCTCATGCACACATGGACTTGCACACTAAACTCACAGCCAACATGTGCAGGAACATTTTAGTGGCAAAGTGAATCCACAGCCTCTACTCATGAGAAATGGTTTCAGCACTTTCATGATACATAGTACACATTCTGAATCACTCTATTTGTACAGTAACAACTTTTTTTTAATCACTTGTGAAATATTATAGCTGTAGTAGATGAGTAAGTTTAAAAGCACTAAACAACATGTGGAACTGGACCTACAGAAGTGTGATGGAAGGACAGTATGAGAAGACCAGTGAGATGCTTAGCAGCACAGGAATTCACGCAAACATACATGTTGACATGAAGCAGAAAGGTGTGGATTCATGAACTAAGCTCGGCGTCTGGATCGTGCTCAGCATGCATTGTCCTAAACAGCTATGTTGCAAAGATTTGTGCTTTTCCTCTTGTTCTTGTGTTGAGTGCCATTCATCATGAAGCAGCCATTAATTTAGAAAGTACAGGCATGGAACTATATGTCACATAATACAGCATGAAAATAGCTCAGTGCTAAAGAGAATTTATTATTTTCCTGGCAGAGTAAACGCAATTTGACATTTCTTCTGTCATTGTCAGCACAACATTCTTCCCTGGTACCCTCATCATGTAGCATGAGACAATGATCTAACCCTGAACCTTAACCCTAAACTTAAACCTAACCCAGACCATACCTGACTTAATGTCGATAAAACTGACCAGGGCAGAGTTTCCCAAAATATGTTGGCACTAAGGTTTAAGCTGCTCCACTGAACAATGACCAACAATGTGCTAAAAATGTTTGGGAAACTCAACTATTTATCTGCTGACTGACCTTCGAAACACACTGTCATGTTTTACAGTAACCTTTATCTATAAATAATCTTAACACAGCTTGTTTGTCAGCTAACTGCAATTTTACATTGCATTTCAATGCTTAGTTTGTATCCCGTTTTTTCCAAAGCACTTCCGGGCCAAATCATTTTATGTTTTGGCTTCTGAAAATTTCATTTGTAGACCTGTTACTAACACAGCTTTACTATATAATCCGTTGTCAGTCACTTGAGAAGTGCAATATCAATATAGAGAAATACAAGAAAAGAGATGAAACAAGTTATATGGGTAATAATGAGTTCGGATGGATTGCCTACTACAACAACAGACTTATTAAATGTTGCAGTTGTGTTTACACAGTAGTGTGTAGCCACTGTTCCAAGAATAACTTTTTACCTTTAGTCCTATCATTTTCATTTATTCAGACCTTTTTTTCTTTACAACCTTGCCCCTACATTTGAATAAAACCTTGTGAAGCAAATTCTGAGATTGTCTGTTGTCTGCTGAATAATTTTGTTTTGTTTTTTTAAACAGAACAAAAGCCATTTGCACACACTGAATTCTGCGGTCACTGTATTTGAATATAAAACATAACATTTCTCAATTCACAGAGGTGTGTTCTCAGCCTGGTAGTGCTGTCTTTGAATTCAACAAAGTATTTAGTTTGGCTGAAGCACCAACAGGTGTGTCTCCTGATCCATTTTTATTTACCAGCGTTTGGTAAATCCTTTCACCTGCAAACACACAAATCTCACCAATCTACGGACATCATTAGCCTGAGGTACCTCTTTAATATCATGAGTTCAAAATTACTTTAAATAGTCAAAAATATTGCCAGTCTTCTCATACCTCTAAATATAATAATAATAATACCTACATTTAAATACCATAAGTTACAAAACAGGAGAATGAAAAGCTTCTTATCCACTACTGTACAAAGGCATTCATTAACAATAGCATTAATATCAATGTACTCCATCTCTGTCATTCAACTGTCAAAGTTAAATCAAAAAGAAAAAAGGGTAACCTTTCCCTTCCCATGGGTCTTATTCGAGTGTATTAACCTGTGTAACTAACTACAATATTTTAGGTACAGATTTATGCTGTGCTAGTATTTAATGCAAAACTCTTGATATATAATGTAGTTACAACAGTGTAATAACACAGTGCAAACAGGGTGCTCAATTGAAAGGTACGATAAGCAGCATTTCAAGTGAGGATATAGCTTTCAAGAAATTCAGTGACTTTAAAGGAATTTTAAGATGCAGTTTTGGATTTTACTGGTACAGGAGCTGCTTTATAAGTGTAAGTTTTGGTACAGAACGTTTAACACTGTGTTTACATCGTGTTGTTATGCATTTCAAATATATACTGAAGAGGTTTATTTGTTACCAGACTAGATACTCTATAATAACTATACAATGCTTTTCCGTGGGTTAATACACAACAATAAGCCACTGCAGGGTGTTACTGCATCCATCCATTCATTTACAATGACGTCATGAGTAGAAAGTTGATTTATACAGTTCTGTTATTATATCATCAGTGTTATATCCTGTGTAAAAAAGAATAGAAACTGTGTACAGTTCTGTATTCACCCAAGAGTGAAAATCTGTGGCCAGTTTCGCTGAGGGTGGAGATTTACAAACACATAGATGACACTCTATAAGCCCTTCCCGATGCACTACTTCGTCCAGACAGGGCTGCCACACAGGTTCTCGGTCAACAGTAGTACACTTTCTGTTGGACAAGGGGGATCAGCTGAGTTGCATTTTACCTATCTGTATGAGTCCACTGAGTAGAGTACCTGATAGAGTTAGATAGAGGTGTCGTATAGAGCCTGTCTGGTATTGCTCAGTGTGTGTGTGTGTGTGTGTGTGTGTGTGTGTGTGTGTGTGTGTGTGTGTGTGCATGCGTGTATGTGTGTAGGCCTTGATGTCCAAAAACAGGGTCTTTCGCTCACAGCACAAAACACTCACACACACACACACACACACACACACACACACACACACACACACACACACACACATTATATACAAACATGTCTCCAAGTATGTGTGCTTTGAAGGCACACACTATGTCGAAGGTTAGGCCTTGTTCAAGAACACACACCACACTGAGTTTGGCAGGAAGACAGGTCAGTTGTCTGTGATGGTGGAAGCAGTCTGGATGCAGTAAATATCATGTCAAATCTAACATGGGCACATGCCCTCTAAAATTTCTGTGTGGCATGAACAATGCCTCTGGAAGATTCCATACTCATCTATCATGTGGGATTTTAAATAGGCTGTGAATAAATAGCAGTCATTCTTTTCCAATGGAGAAGCAAACTAAACTTCTTTTCCCAGCAGCCATTTGTGTCAAGGCTGGGGAGCAGCAATGATGTCACCCCAGGCCAATAGGTAAGACTGACTGGTTTGTTGAGAGCTGTCCTTTAATTCTCTGTTTCCGTCGACACTCCGCTGGCAGCCTGAGCTCAAACATGGGACTCTGTTTCTCTGTTCAGCACTTCTCTGTACAGTAAGTCACTTTGGATCAAAGCATCTGCTAGTTAGAGGACAATATTTTGGAGGGATTTGGCAGCTTTGGCGCAGTTCTCTGAGTCTTAACAGCAATTATTTCCACATGACTTTCAACATTCCCCTTGGGTCGGGGTGGGGTGGGGGGCAGTTTAGAGAGGAAGAAAAGGGGTGTGTGTGTGTGTGTGTGTGTGTGTGTGAGATGCTGTGATGCTGCAAGCTGTGGTGCAGCTCTCCCAGTAAAACAGCAGATGTCACTGAGGCACAGTTCTTAAGTTAACTCTTTGTGGGTGTGTGGGTGAGTGGGTTTGGGTGCAGTTGCAGTGCGCCACAACAGGCATCTCTATGACTAGAGAGATCAATTCAACCAAGGTTACGCCTTCACCAGCCAATCAGAAGGCAAGATGAGGTAGTCCCTGTATTGTTTTGAACAACAGGAGTGCCTGCGGTTGGTTGGAGCTCAACGCCTGCAAGGTGAAAATGGGGAGTTAGCTGCCCTTTTTGACCAAAATCAGAATCGGGGCAGTGTGGTGTTGCATTTTTAATGTGTGTGGAGTGCAGGAGGAAGGTGGGGCATGGTGGGTAGGATTGGTGTGGGTAAGTTGGGGGGTGTCAGGGTGTAAATTATCCTATGGCTCTGTCTGTGAAGATTATGCAGCTCCGTCTCTAGCTGGCCTCCTCTATGAGCCGAGCCAAGGTGTCTCTGAGCTCTGTCAGCTCAAAGATCTTGCCGTCCAGTAGCTCCAGCAGCGTCCGCAGGCTCTTTCTGAAATTCTCCTGTTCCTCCTGGTTCTCCTCCAGCCGCTGCTCCGCCCCTGCCAGCTGCTCCTCCAGCACCCGACTGCGCAGCTCCGTCTCCTGAAGGAGAGAGAGCATTGTTGGCAGGTTTGTGCCATTAGGAGTTAAATAATGACACAGGACACACTGATGCTTGCGATACAGTTATATGGTTAGTACCTTTTTGTATCACTCACCTCAAGTTTCTGGGAAAGGGCGTCTTTCTGCTCCATCAGGTCATTCATGTTTTCCAATTCCTCTTTCAACTTTTCCATTTCCTGGAGCACATAAAGACAGATTAAATGGCTGTGCAGCATGAAGGTAGGGCATTTTTGCATGAGACATTAAATTTCAAGCAACGCACTCCACCCTATCACACACACACATGCACGCACACACACCTCTTCTTTATCCCTCAGCGTAGCCTCCAGTTCCTCTATGGTTTGGTTAAGTTCAGTCTTCTGGGATTTGATCACTGGAGTTTGGTTGCTCTGGCACTCAAGTTCCGTCACCTAAAAGGACAAGATGGAGATGAAGATTTAAATCCACGGAGAGAAACTGGAACAACAGAATCCTGATCTCAATCTATGTTTCATTTCCAGACTACCTGTTCTTTACTTTTCCCTCATGCCAACACGCATCTCTCATCTTTGTTTTTTTTATTCTTCTAGACTTCACACCATCCCTTCCAAATGATTGCTCCTATTTATTTTGAATGAATGAATCACACATGAAAACAAGCAAACATTTCTGTGCCCCTTCCCTCACCCGTTTGTGTAGTCTCTCTGCCTCCTCCTGGTAGGCAGCCAGTTGTTGTTTCCACTGTTTGACGTTGGCTGTAGACTCCAGCAGAGCTGCCGTTAGCTTGGCATTGTTCCCCTTTAGTGCCTCCAGCTCAGCCTCCCAGTGTTTTGTCATGGCAGGGCTGCAGAACAGAGGAACGTACATACTGTCGGATTACCACAACATTAACATAAGATGAGATGTGCTGATGTTTTCATGCTATGGATGTAAGATGTAAATATATATCGGAAAAAACTCGTGATGTCTGATTTGAATCTGAAAAATCAAGTTGTGAATGTGAGCGAGAACAAAAACATTTGTGTTTATAAGCAGCCAGTACTTCTTCCTTCCATCCATCCATCCATGGAAAAATTATGAAACAACAGTTCCCTGGGCATAGATATATAAAAGTCCCCTACCCCTACTTAGGAGCAAGACATCCAGTCTGAAAGAGTCTCTTTTGAGGCATTTTGAGTCTATTTATTGTCATTTTGAGTTTCTTTGTGGTTGTGTTGAGACTTTTTCATTGACATTTTACACATGAAGACCGTGGCCCCACAACCTCTTGGGACCGTGCCTAGTAGGCGCATTCAGTAATCCATCCATCCATCTTTGCTCCAATGAAAGCTGACAAAGGCTGCAGCGGGCACTCAAGTAAGAGGTCGGCACTTCCTGGGCGGTAGCTGTGAAAGCAGCCACATGAGTTGTAATCTGAGATTATATCCTCAGACTGGCTGGAGCCTAATCTGGTCCAGCTACTCACAGGCAAGAAGATGAGATTAGAGATAAGGGAGAAGTGATTGAATTTGATAGAATGTGAATTTCTTGGAGGAGAGGCATGTGTGGGAGAAAATGGCTGGTGGGGAAATACACTTACGCATATGGGCTGGGTAGTCAATAGCTCAGAGTTGAAATGTAATATTATATATGTGTATAAACTCAACTTTCTGGAAGGAAAATTCTTCTGCTGTGCATCTCCCCTGTTAGATATGAGCACTGCAGGCATCCATGTAAGAGTTGCATAATGCCCACTCCCTGTCTCTCACATAATGTGTGATTTGGGCGGGAGAATGTATGAGAGACCTAAACGTTGTCGAGTACCGACATCGAGTCAAGCTCCTTTGAAAAGGAGCTCCTACTCCCACATACTTCAGTAATTCCTCAGAGCGGTGGAAACACAGAAAAACACAAAAGGAAGCTTAGCTCGCTCAAGGAGTGATGAGGGTCTGTGTATGACCCATAACAATGTTGTTTCAGTTTTGTTCTGCCCCCTCACTGACAAACACACACACACACACACACATATATATATATATGCTCACACACTGCAGCAGTACTCCACTATTCCATAACACCCACTCTGTGAAGAGTGAAAGAGAGAAAGCCCAGATCTAATTCACTCAGGACTCCCACGGCGCCTTCAGTTCTTACACAACAGCCACCCCCTCTGTGAGTGTAGTGTGTCTGTGTGTGTGACGCATAGGAGGGAGACGACACTTCATCCTACACATTCACATATCAACTGACACACAACCGCTCACACACACACACACACACACACAGAGCTATGCTGTCACCAAGGCACGCAGCCCCGCCAATGTATAAACCCCACACACCAGCTCGGAGAGCAGGAGAGCAGGCGAGACGTCAAGATGTGAAGATGGAGACAGACGGAGAAAGCAAAGGGAGAGCGATGGAGGGAGATTTAGAGGAGAGAAAAGAGTGCAAGTTTTGACACTGGTGTTCATCTTCATTAAATTGATCTGGCTGAAAGGTTTCATGAGGGCACCCGAGCAAAATCCTGGCTGAGGACAGCAGAGCAGAGCTGAAGGTGTGTGAGACACATGGAGGGTAAGTTAGCTGCTGCTGTGTCACTGAACTGCAGATTGTAAAGATTATGTGATTATTCACACAATATGAGTGTCTTGTCATGAGGATTTTATTAGCTTTTAATATTTTTCAGTTGTTGATCATTATGTAATTTAGTTTTAATTCCACTTCTAATCATGCAAGTGCAAATTGTGTGATGTTGAACTGAAGAAGCAATTATTTCTTGTTTGTAAAAGCTTGAAATTGTTGTGCAATTTTTTTGTTTTTGAATAAATGTAATCCAGTTTCAGAAAGTTTCAAAATCACAGACTCTTAAATTCTGTATCTACAGGGTTTACTTTTATCTGTTTTTATTTGTTTCATGTAAACAATATCGTGCCGACTAAAACAGAACATGCCATGGCAAGAGACAGCACGGGATCAGATAATGGGGGGTTAATTCTTTATTGCATTTTATTTAGTTTTAATTGGTTTAAAATGTATTTTTGTTTTCTGGATTTTATTCTGAATGTTTTCTGTGGTTTTGACATAACTTGTACACACTGCCAATACATCATGACTCTTGAATAAAAAAATCAATGCTCTGTTTTGCGTTTTACTACTTCAAAATGTTAAGTTTTAAGAATTCTCTTCCCAGGTTTCAATAAAGCTACTAAACACAAAACATAAACTTGTATGGCACTGAAGATTTTCTACAGGCTTCTTGCGTGTCTGCCGTGTCCTGACCACTGTGCGTTGTCAGGTAGGTTCTTTCTCCTCACCGAGCACTTCAAGAAGCAGGGAGCCAGAGCAGTTGCCATGGCAGCACTGGAGGAACGGAGGCGCTGGTGACACCCTGACGTATGACATCGGCACCGTCTCCGTTCACACAAGCCTACCACAAACCCACCAACAGACACCTACACCTTCCAACACTAGAAGACCATTCATATACAGCCAAGGCAGTCCCAACAAAAGATCTTCCAATATTCAGAAAACCATTCAAAACGAGTCCACTGCAGACCTGCCAAATACGCCTACATCTTGCACTATATTAAAAAAGAAACTCTCAGAGCCCTGCATATTCTTTATCTCATCCTCCTCTCTCTTCCTCTGCCCTCTGCACCCACATATGCCTGCCTACACCGCACCGCTAAGCAGCAGTGTGGTGTATATGTTACTGAGTTAAGTCATCATCTAATTTTGGACACATGACAGAGAGACCATCGCTGAGGTATGGTGCAAAAAGACAGCAAACACCTGTGTGCAGGTGTGTTTTGATTTGTGAGGGTCTGAAACCTCATGAAGTAATATACAAATAAACATATTCTAAACACACTACAAACATTTTTATTATTTTCTTTTGGCTATTAAATCAAGCTTATACACCACCACTAAACTGAGAGAAAACACATTTTAACTGCAGTTAGAGGCATATGAGAGGCTAGAGCTACTGTAAAAGGTGATAGATATTTGAAATATTGCATACAGTAGATATCAAACAGAGGAAGCATGAATCATAGAGAGTAACGATAAAAAAGAAGAGGTTTGTGTGGAAAGATATCTGGACTGTCCTAGCATCTACCCTCTCGGCATATGCCTCTGAGAAAATGTGACTCTGAGGTTTGCTTGTTATGTCCATGCTTGCCATTGCGAATGCTGACAGTCGACCCCGTCTCCCACGCATGCAGCATTAATAGACACATCAGCTGCAATGCTGCAGCAGGCAGTGGGTGTCCTCTCTACATCCCGCTCTCACTGCACACTTGGATCTGTGTAGCCTTACAGAGTTCATGATGTAGCAGAGGGATATCTAAGCATTTGTACTTCAGCTTGTCACAGCTTTACAGACTTTAAAACACTGATAAAAATACTTCCTTCTCTAAAGAGCTCTACAATATCAAAAAAAGTCTCCCCTCAGAACCCATAGTTAAGCAAAAAAGAATGATAATACATTAATCGATTGATTGATATCTTTAATTAATAAGAATCGCAGCATGAGAAATAATGAAATGAGTGGCACAAGATTACAGAGATTTTACAAATGAAAAGACTTGTGTGTACAGTCGACTACAGGTGACAGTCGATAGGAACATTTCCTCTCCTGAGAAAAAAAAACTTCACTCACTCAGATGACTCAAACTGATTGTCCATGCCCTCCTGTTCAGTTTATTTACTGTAGTGAGTGTGTGTGCAGTTGGTGGATGTTTAGGTATCAGTGACTCATGTACAGACTTTATACAATGCGCCTCTCTCTCTTCCCAGGTTCTGACACACACGCTCACTCCCTGTGTGTCTATCTCTCTTGCTCTTTCTCTGCCTCCCACTACCCACAGTATGTTATATAAGTCTTACATAAATGCTTCATCAACACCTTTTTGTTGATGAACCTCACAGCCACACCTCTTCAGAGAGCCATAATACAAAATAAAACATATTTACATGGCACTTTGACCTCTTTATCTTACACAATCTACTGTATATGAACCAGTACTGACAATAACAAGGAATATTAATTATCCATTTCAAAATTCAGTCTGCAGGACTACAGGACACAAAGACAGCAGGAATGTACACAACAACAGTGGTGCATGCATAGAGGTGACACCGTCACATGCTCAACAACATAAAAGTCAAAAGATTTGAATTTGCATTTAAAAAGATATTATTGCATTGCAGTAGGAAAACATAAAACTATAAATATATGAGTTTCCTTACCAAACATGCTCAGATTGGACAAAAGAATAACTTGAATAATGCCTCACTCCTGAGAAACACTTAAGTAACATCTTTTGCTGGTCCATGTGAAATGACAATGTATATGTAACATTGTCACTGATATATTTCATAGTACCCATTTTCCTCCTGACTGAGTGGAGTCAAGTGGAGTGCTGTTGTTACCTTGTGCAGTTACTAAACAGGCAGTGCACCAGGTTTTGTAAAGAAGACCCTCCCTGTTGCTGACCTGCAATCAGGCTCTTATTTCTGGGAAAGTTTGTGCCTGAACATTTTTTGTATTGCGTAGTTATCATGTTGCAGTAGTCAGGACTTGTAATGACATCCCTATCAGAAAGAGCAGACCCGACAAGTCTTAAACTGCTGCCTAGAGAGGAAAAAACATGAGAGAGCAGCAGTGAATAGAGGGAGTTCACTACCATGCTGATATGCAACACACATAGGTGCACACAGACGAAAAGAAAGACATAAATAAGACAGGGCTGTGCTTCTGAGCCGCAGACAAACAGAAAAACAGAGAAATATTCATATTAACTCATCTATTTTATTTTGTTTGTATGAAATCTATGTGAACTATGACTGTGACAGTGAATGTTCTGTATATGGTCAGACTGTAACATCTGTGCTGTAGAAAACAGGACAACACGGGACAGTATCACGATGTGGGATGTACCTGTGTGCGAAGGCCAGTGCATTCTGCGCCGGCCCTGGAAGGGGGTCTGAATTGGGAGTCGTGTCACAGATTTCATCTGTACCGTTGATGTTTTCCATGGGCGGGGTCACCGGGGTCAAAGGTGACGAGAGCTCACCTGCTGGAGACTCCTACATGTGAAACACAGTTAAACAGCTGTTACTGTCAGTTAGAGATTAAATAATCAACCAACATTATTGAAATATTTTAATAATTTTATAACCCTGCCCACTTAGTCGTGATCAGATAAGGCAGGAAACAAATGTAAATTAATTTAAGAAGCTCGCCAATTTAATGGTCCAATTTAGGCAGTTGTGACATTTCCCTATAAATACATATATGTATGATACTCTATAATGTCAATCATTTAAAATAGTAATGTTTAAACAAATAGTGAGGTCACAAAAGCGTTCTTAATTAGTTCTTAATGGTGTCTGGTTGCTTTTTCCAGAGACACAGCCTTAGGCGTAAAAGAAATGGTGTGTTTAACATCACTAAAAGCAGACACAGTGATTTGTTTAGATTCAGAAAAGAACTGGGTAGTATTTAGCAAAGGCAAAGACAGACACCAAGGCTGAAGTGACAAAGAAAAAAAACTACTGCTTTTTCATTACTGATTAACCTGTCAATTACAATTAATCGATCAGCCCTATAAAATTTCAGCACCAGTGACAGCATCAAATTTCTTGTTTTGTCAGATCAACAGTCCAAAACTCAAAGATATGATTTAAAACAGAGAAAATCATAAAATCCTCATGTTTAAGAAGCAGGATACAGTGAAAGTGTTTTCCTTGATATATTTGTTGTTTTTTTGTCAGTTGAACAATTGTTCAACTAATCATTTCATAATATTTATAATATGAAATGTATAATAAATAAATTGAGTGATCTGACCAACATCTTATCAACAGAGATGGAAACAAGATAAAATCAAGAATCTCATACATTCTATTGGATGCTTCCCCTATAAGGAGCTGACATGAGAAATGATAGAGGTGTGTTTGTGTTTTTAGTAGGTGGGGTGGGTTGGTGCTGTCTCTCGCATTCATAAGCTCTTAAAATGTGGTTCTACAAATTTGAGCATTTAGCAAGCAGTTCCACATGCCAATAGGACAATAAATAGCTTATAGCACTGGGAAATTGCAGAATTACAGATTAATGCTTATCTTTCTATCCCATACAGCCACAGAATTATATGAGAGACAAAACCTTTAGCTGCTGCACGTACATAAAACAAAGCTATTAAGACTTAGGGCTTGGGCACAATACAGTAGCACAATGACACTGCCTGCACGTCTCTAATGGACAAGAAGGAAGTGAAAGATAAGAGCAAGATTATGGCCGGCGTTACATTTTGCGCTTCACATTCATTAGTATACCATTTAAAATCTGTTCATAGTGCAATCCCACTGGGGTCTGGCCTACTGGGACCAGCATATAGCATTTTTCTCTGTGTTTTCTTGTCTTGTTTTAGCATAATAATTTCTCTCTCATGTTCAAGAAAGCTAGCAGGCATGTGGGTGAAACAGCGACAATCGGCAGTGAAGCAGAGCAGTCAGTTTCAGTAGACCACTGCAGGCTTATAGCAGGAAAGATGCAGCCTTTACACCAATCCCTGCAGTTTCACCACTACAGTAGGGTGGTGGCCAGTGCACATGCAGCCTTCAACCCCTGATGAGAGCGAAGCTGTCCACTTGGCTTCATTAAAAAACATCCTCCCATGGGAAGCGCAAGGTACTGTTGCATTTCAGACCATGTGGGCCACAGCATTAATAGTACAAGTAATAGACCGCAGTACAGCGGGGGGCTGCTCCCCTAGCCTCTGTAATGAGCAGACTAGGACATGAAGCCTGTTAACTGCCTTTAGATTAAAGAACAGATTTCTCTGGGGATTCTCCTCTGAAACAAGCTAATTTTCTCTCAGATGCAGTAACACATGGCCTTAAACACTTTATTATTCGATATCCCACACAAACAAATAGACAGGCTAACACACAGGCAAATTATGTTCCCCGATTCCTTTTTCTTTTAATGTTTAAGGTGGAGGTGTGAAAACGTACTTCACCAAAATTTAAGGTACCATTTTATGCTACTTTATACATTTCAGAAGAAAAATATTGTGCTTTTTACGCTACTGCATTTATTTGAAAGATATAATTACTAGTTACTATTTGGCTTAATATTTTATATATTAAAACATATGATTAACTTGGAAAATAAGATTACAGAAAATACAAAAAGAGCCGGACTCCTAGGTTGGGAACAACTGGACTAAAATACCTAATGATATGTAAAGTTGTTAAAACTAGCTCCACTTCCAGTACCAGTACTTTTACTTTTTATATTTTAAGTACATTTCACTAATAATACTTATGGTACTTTTAAAGTAGGATTTTGAATGCAGGAGTTTTACTTGTAATGGAGTATTTTGACGTTAATGTACTTTGTCTTAAGTAAAGGAATACTTCTTCCACCACTGGCATCAACATTTTCAAAACATTTTCTACCTAAAGGTATTTTTGTATCTATTTTCTATCAAATCATTTTCTTATTCTCTGAATTTGCCTCTATGCCTCTACTGATAATTAATCAAACTAAAGAACGGATTAGAGAAAAAATCCCTCTATGGTTGACCTGTTCACCAGCTGTTCATTATGCACACTATGCCTTTGACAGGAGGTCATTAGTAGGCTGACAAAAAAGTTAAGAATTGGGGGGGGGGGGGGGGGGGGGGGGGG
>NC_060170.1:24450613-24462491 GCF_021292245.1 Micropterus dolomieu | reverse complement strand
GGGGGGGGGGGGGGGGGGGGGGGGGGGGGGGTTTAATGTGTGCTGAACGTACCTGAGAAGGAGACGTGGCCATATCCATCTTTTCTTGACTCTTCTCTTTAGCAAGGCGTGCTGCTTCTTTATACTCTGCAAACTTCTCAGCAAACTGGACACAGAGGACAGTAAGGACTGTAATTCATACACTGCAGTGGCTTCATCTATTCAGTGAAGCCATATGTGCATGGACATGCGCGCATGTGGTCACACACACACACACACACACACACACACACACACACAGATCAGTGTGTAATAGGTCAGCCATGAAACCAGGGGAAGGATAGAAAGAAGCTGTTGTCAAAAACGACCCACAGAAAATTAGGCCCTAACCCATAGTGCCTCAGTAGAAACATGAGCTAACTAGGTCACTGTTAGTAACCTGTCTATCACAGACATACACATACGTGCGCACTGTGCAGACTGTGTGTTTTTGTCATAGAGTTTTTTTCCTTTAATCAGAAGTTGGCAGTGACTGAAGTTGATCTCCGAGGGTTATTTTAGTCAAGAGCAAAGATACATCCAGCAAGCATCAAGCAGTAAGGTGAGCTCAGCTGAGGGGTTTTGAGCAAATATAAACACTGTGGCACACAGACACAAGCACATAGCCCCAATGTTCCTTTAGGGTGTGGTTCATCACTGAAACTACTCCAGCAGTGTTACAGAGTATTTTAGTATATACAGTACTGCAGAGGGCTGAGTGGTGAGGAAATCTAATTGACAACTCTGCTGGAGCCAGCCTTGTGTCTGCCATTAGTGGAGTTGCAACAAGTAACTTAATATCATTTCACTTCAGTGCAATATTATAGTTCTGGTACAGTGATCTAAATGCAGTAGTTCTCAGTGTAAGTGTAGTTCAGGAGTGTTGGCACTGCAGTTATCTGAGGAAGCAAATCTGATTATTTCAACTTTAAACTACAGAAAATACTTCCGATTGGCTGGTAGGTGTCAAAAGTGCCTATTGATATACCTCAGACACGGTAAATCATTTAAACCAAAGATGAAAGAGAGACCTGAGAACAAACTATACAGTACAAGATCACAACAAGACAATTCAGTAACACTCATAGATATGAAAATAATGCACTTGGTGGATACTAAGAGTAAAGTCAATTGTTACGCATAATTGGTTAATTATCTATTCACCTGGGGAAGACACCTAAATGTACATAATGTTCTATAGTAAGTAATTAGTGGAGTGCCCCTTTAAAATCTGAAGAACCCATCGCTGGGTCCATCTTTGTGCTGGTGGACTTTTTTCCAGAATTGTTAAATTATGAAATGTAAGTGTACAAAGAGGGAGATGACTGGAAAAGGGTGTAAGATATTAACAATACTTGCGGGAGGAGAGCGCACCTGACCTGACAACCTTGAGGTCACAAAACCACATGTAATTAATGTCCAATATATAATATAAAACAGGACATATCAGGTATTGTTATCCACCTCTTTATCCTTGCCTTCCTGACACAGAGGACGTGGCTATACTGCTGAGTGTGGTTGTTGTAGTGCCTGTGTGTGTTTGTGTTTGTGTGTGTGTGTGGTGTGTGTGTGTGTTTGAGTGTTGTTCTGACAGTGGGGAGAAGTGAGCCTCCCCAGTTCATGACAGAGTTTAATCATATTGCAGAGGAGAGAAACCACCACCTACTCTCTCTTTCACACACACACACACACACACACTGCACACACACATATACATAACTTTCATAAACACACAGATACACACAGAACAAAAAGCCTCATTAGGGCTACCTACCAAGCAAATTCTACACTTTGAGAGAAGCTATAGCAACTAGAGTATAAAGACAGTCGAAATGCCATCCTCTCTCAGGGACTTGGGGAGAAGAAGAAAAAAGAAGCCACCCTGTGATTGATGCTAAAAGGTTTATAGTAGATGTGGTTTGTGTGTGTGTGTGTGTGTGTGTGTGTGTGTGGGCGCACGGCTGGATGGGGGTGGTACCTTGGCTAGATGATGCTCAGTGGAGAAGCCCAGGCCGTAGACAGTGTTAGCTCGACTGTCCGCCCATTGGCCAAACTTCTGTGAGGTCTTTGTGAACGTCATGTTGGGACTGATGGTGCTGTTGATTATTGCCTGCAGGACAGAGACAACCCACTTAATACAAATTAAATTAACTTTATCACTGCAGTGTGTTTAGTTTGTGTGTGTGTACAAGAGGGTCAAATGAAGAGGCAAGGAGATTGTAAACCCAAGTAACTATGTGTCTGACTGAAGATTATTCACACCACAAATCAGGACTACAGATAAAGACCAGTAAAACATGGCTCACACACTAAGAGCTCAGCTGCATCTCTATTTTATTTTGTTTCAGACATCTTTGCTTCTGACACTTTATAGACTAAATGACTAATCATTTAATCCAACAAAATAATTGACTAATTAATTGATAATGAAACTAATCATAGTTGAATCCCATTTCTGAACAATGAGAACTGTTTGTGTTTGTATGTATGTGTGAGAGACAGGGGAAGCCTAGAGAACAGTCTATAGCTTCCGGTCTACAGAAGCGCAGGCTCACACCCACCAACGCAATAAAATCCATGCTTGGAAAGCTAACAGAGAGCTGCTGAGTTTGACTTGGAGAACCTTCAGCTACAGATTCAGTGGTCCACCAGCAGTAAAACATGAAAAGCAATACACTAGCATGAGCATGTACATGTACGCGATGGGGAGAAACTAGGAAATGAGGGGTTAGCGATGGAAAAAGTAAAACACAGAGTCTGAAAGTTGGTAAACACTAAAATACTAACAGCTTGAGGGCAAGTCGGGCAATACTTTATATTTTCCTTATTGTCAATAAAACCCTTGAAAAGATCAAAACCAACAATACACTGATCCTACCAACAAGTAATGTGTGTATCCAACCATAATGGAGAACAAATGAATGGCTGATCAGTTAGCAGTGTTGTGTAAGGGTTGACATTCTGGTTGGCATCAATACTTAATGATGGGTTTGGGAAGGGTAGCCGTCAGTGTGTGTTACACAACAGTTGAATTTAGCAATAAAATACCTATAAAGCTCTGTATGAATAGAGATGGTTGCTAAATTGACCATCAGAAATCGTTCAGGCACACTTGACACTCTCAAAGTCTGCAACCTTGAATTGCTTCTATCAGTCCTTCACATTTTTCTGACTTTCTTGTTTTCGCCTGGCTTCTGTCTTTGCCACTCTAGTTATTTTTCCCACCACATATTCTTCTCACTCTGTCATCTGTTTCTCTCATTTCACTTCAGCCCTCCTCTAACTGGCGGGGCACATGCATGTGTGTGACTGGTCCGTCCCTATAAAGAACTCTGCTCTGCCTTTAATCATGTCGAGCTCTACCTCGATCACACCATGGCCAGCAAATATATCGCTCTCTAACAGGAATATCCTGAGACATGAAGTGTAGACTCTGAAGTGCAGGCAGACACACACAGACATGCCCTCACAAAAACAGTAGTTGCATGCATGCACACAATGAAACATGAGCAGTCAGTCTTGGGGCAGGCTGCAAGGCTGAGCTCTTTTAAGATGTGTTGGCACATTAGATTCCAGTGCAGAGCTTATTAACACCATTAACACTCAGTAGATCACAGTGCCACTAAAATCTCCTGGAAGGTTGTTTGACATCTTAATAAAACCGTGTCTGTCAGCAGAAATTAATAATAACACAAAGGATCCAGTAGGAGAGCTTTAATGAAATCTGTGTGTTGTGAGCGACAAAGTGTGAAAGGTGACCAAAACCAATCAGAATGAACTGCTCACCTTGGTGCCATCCAGGCTGATGATACGGTAGACATTGCGTGTGCTGTCATAGAAGTAGGAGACCGTGACAGCATGCTTGCTGGTGGGCAGCCAGTTCTTCTTGGTGTTGGGGTCAATCTGGAAGACGTGGGCCCTCGTGCTGTAGATGGGCTGCTCCCTAAAGGGGACGAAGAAGAAGTTGTGAACCTCTTTGTGCCGCAACACCAATGTCTCACCAAACCCACCGCCAGCACCGAAACTCCTGTTGCCCACGGGGGAGTCAGATCGCCCTGGCAACCGAATTACCAACTCGCCATCCTCCATAGCTACACCACATAAAGAGAGGATTTCAAAGGACTACAACATATACTCGTTGTCTTATATCCATGGATAACAAGCTAACTGAACCTTCTAACTAAAGCAGAGTTCCCACATAAACCTTAAGTATACCTAATTTCCTCTCATACATTATCTCTCTACTTGTAAACCAACGCACTAACTGCAGGCTCAACAGAAACTCTGGCTTTCTCTCTTTGTAAGGCAGCGCCGTCTCTCCCTGCTCTGATATGGGAATGCCTACAGCACTGAGCGAGGGTCACACAGGGGAGCACGGGGGGGGAAAGGAGATGGTTTAAGGCTAAATATAGACAGTAGGCCATGGTTAACTACCAAAGACACACCCTACAGTGCTGCAGTTTCCACAGACACAGACGTGATGGAATTATAAATCTGCACTTATGTACAAGTGTATATGTGGATTTGTGCCTATGTAGCTTAGATCAGTAGATGATCAAAACTCCATGATGGGCTTGGTTTGAGATGACTTAATTCCTTATTGACCTCAGTGTAACACTCTTTGGATTCACCCCTATTAATGTTGGGGATTATACAAGAGTGGTCTTTGTTTTTTGACCATCCATTCACCCATCACTCATGCGCCACCTTCACCCTTTGTTCATTTATCACTCCCTCCTCGGTTTGTTCTTATAATGCCCTCGTATATTATTGCATTGTTGGGGCTTCTTGAGTAATATCTACAGTCAGTACACACACACACACACACACACACACACACACACTCAAAGCGCAGGGTGCAGAGGGAGATATTCTGGGCTGGCAGTACTGGCAGAGCAGGAGATAGAGAAGTGCTTACACTGCACTGAGGGGGTGATGGGGGACATCAAAGGCTTGCTGTATAAATGAATATTAAAATTCAGCAGCAGCACCCCTCCTGTGTGTGATTAGCCAAGACTGGGAAAGAAAGAAAAACATGGAGACAGTGGGAGAGAGAGGGAAGTTAGACAGGACAAGAAAGAGAATGATGGGGAATGTGGAGAGTATAGGAAGTCAGAGAGTGAATCTAGGATGATTAATGTCGCTCCACAAAGCTGCTTGTGGAGTGCTGTGCGCGAATTATCATAATCATCGACAGCAGTGTAAGTGGCGGAACTGTGAGTCATTTCAACTCTCTCTCAGCACACATCACACAACCACGGCCTGTCCGTATGATCTGTGCAATAGCTGCTTGGCAACAGGCATCGTTTTTCGTTGCATAATTTGTTGGAGCTTTGGCAAATTTTGCGCTTCTTGTTGCTTGATTGTGTTTGTACCAAACACAGCAACATTCTTGCTTTGATTTTTACATGAATGCCTGTGCCAAAGAGTTTTGTTCCAGAATGACACCCACCAGTTGTCAAAAAAAGCAATTCGTACTCCTACAACCAAAACTTAAAAAAAAAACAGCACAATAAATAATGGATTGTGATTTAAGTTGAATGGTGCTTTCTTACAAAATATACATAGTCCTAATTCTATATACATTTTCTCAAAGCAGGCATATCCATAATGTCAAAGGCATCAGATGAATCATAAATGCTTCCTCTACAGTCTTTTCTATAGTGATTCTGATCTGAATCAATAGCCTGACAGAGTTACCAGTTATGGGATTGCAAGGAGGTCAATTCAGAACGCGTTGATCCTCTTGCGATGAACTCCGGCAGTAGCATGTACACTGCATAGCTGCTACACAGAATTAGCAACAGGGACACAACAATAGCAGGGAAAGCCTTAAGATGCTGTCTGTCTTCCATCCGTGAATTACAGAAGTGAATAAAAGAGTGTGAATGTGAAAACAAAAGCTGCCCACCGCACTATAATGTCAGGGAAAATGTAAGAGAAAAGAGGAGAATGGACGAAAAAGGGAAAAGTAACAGGGTAAACGAGGGGGTAATTTCAGTGGCATGCGAAATGCGTAAAGTGTGGAGGAGGAAGGAAAAACACAGGAGGAAGAGGAAGAGGCGGAGGAGGAAGAGGTGTTTAGCATGCAGATTGTACTGTGTGACACAAGGGCAGGTGATGGAACGTGAATGTTAAAACAGCGAGAGAAGGCAGGCAGAATGAGAGAGGGAGGGAGAGGGGTGAAGTGAGAGAAGAAGGGAGGGATGAGGAGAATGTGGAGGAGGTGATGAATGTAGTGTGTGGATAGAGCACTGAGAAGAAAATGAAGGGAGTGGGAAGCTCTGAACTGCTACAGAGTGCTGTATAAACAATTATGTGAACTATTGCTGTGTGCTGCCCAAATCTGAACTTTCAGGAAAGAAATAAGAGTTTTTAAGGGGAAAGCATGGCAAAGCGGCAAACAGCTACATGAGTAGTTTGTGTGCCTGAAACACTTTTGCTGACTTCCGTAGGAGGATGATGATAATGATGATAATAATGGATGCATGGATGGTGTAAGAGCCATATCGGGAAAAAGCAATATTCAGATAGACCGTATGTTGTGTTATAGTATAATATAATATATTACATTTTTACAGATTTTATTATTAGGTGAAATGATGTGTTCTGGGAAACTGAGTATTGAATTATTGTTGTTGCTAATGTTATGGTTGGCAGAAAACTGTTGCTGTTGACATCATGGCCAGTTGCTTTTACTTAGAGTTGTTTTAATTTTTGACAGCAAACGTTTAAAATGAAGACACTGGCTTGAGTAATTGCTTTAACTCAGTAGTGGCACAACAGGCTGATGTAGAGATAGACTTGCTGTCCTGTGGTGTGTTGTGAATTAAAGGGGTTGGTACACACAAACGACTAAAAGTAGTAGTTTTTATTTTATTTGCCCAGGTTTTGAGAGATGTTTTCCTGCACCCTACAACAGTGGAGATGAATAATGATACATCTAAAAACATTACATTAACATCTTTTGCCAGAAACAATGTCCAAGTTAGTTTTGATAATCCACAGCCCTCACTTTGAACAGATTTTAATGGAACTATTCTCTATCAAAGAAAAAGTCCCCATGAAATCTGTTGATAGTGATGCCAGTGGATGTTTTGGACTACAATATAAAATAAAATATGCTGTTAAAGGTTGAAATCTTGCATGACTAGATACCACTGTTGTAATCAAAGTGAACCGACCCTTTTCAATATGTTGAGCTACAGCACACACCTCAACTCTATACACATGTTAACATAGGTATTGATTGATAAACAACACTGTAACACTGCCTACAGGGCATTTCACATGAACACACACACACACACACACATATCTGCAGCTGTAGAGGTAACAACAGGTGTTGTCTATAGTGAATCTTGTGCTTAAAGGGTTTGGGGCACAGATATGAACACCATGAACACCAGTCACAGTGTGTAACCAGTTTACACACACACACACACACACACACACACAAACAAACACACACACACACACAGCTGCCCGTCTTCCTGCAAACACACACAGCGTCACAGTGAAAGAGAAGTATAATGAAACGGTCCATCTCAGGAGATCTCACTTTCCCTTGCCACCTCCACCTCCACCCCCGCCTCTCTCTAGACGTTGTCCTTGTTTCCAGAGTTTTTCGTTAATTTAACAGACTAGAGCTTGAAGGCAATTATATCTTATTTAAAGAAGAGAGAGGTCATTAATGGGAAAGCTCCCTGTTGCTCTATCTACTGAAAGCGGCTTAGATGACCTGGGATGTGCCTGTAAACACACACTCTCTCACACCCACACAAACAAGCAAAGACAAAGACAGGGAAAAAGACCATCTGTGCAGTGATTGTATTTGCCCAAGAAAGTGAGAATGCACCAGAGAGTGTTGATATGCATCTCCAGTACTCATCCAACACTAATGTTCTTCTCTGTGCCATTACCATTAGAGCTGTAAGTGGCTTGGTATTCAGCCACGAGGCCAGAAGTGAAATATGACTCTATCTGTCTGTGCTAAACAGGCAGTCAGGCAACATATCTGCAGCTAGGTACGCTTCATCTCATCTGCACCCGCATATATTCACTTTAATACACACACTTTATGTAGCATAGTGCTTTGAATCACAGTTTACAATTTATTCCATTGTGGATCAATTGATTCATTGAGTCAGTTGCATAACAGTAACTTAGTCACCAGTGTGGCAGAGCCCAATGGAGAGTTGAAGCTGAGTGGGAGACTGCCGAATGATGTGCTGCCCACACTGTAGGAGGGCAGAGAGGGCGCCTGGGAAGCCTCCAGAGTATTGTAAATAGTTAATGCAGGCGTTTTGGCTGATGCCTTGATATCGCACCATGCCTGTGCCATATTGTTAACCTCCTGCTGTGCAATTAATCACAATGAACTGCGGGAGACAGCTGTTAATGGACAGCGGGCTTGGTGGGGGAAATGGGGCGCTGAGCTCAGGGTTAGGGGGACATGCAAATGAGCAGTGCTGCACACTAGGCGGATATTTCACTGATGGGTGCCTGTTGTTGAGAATGTGTAAGGTAGCGCTCACTGTGCTGCCATAGAGACAGGAACCACTTTCTGTCACAAGAGCTATGTACAGCATTGTAGCTACTGACATCCCCCTGTTTCTGACATTGTAGGCTACTGTTCCCAAACCTTGTAGCAGGACCCGGAACAAGATGTACAGTACATCAGACCACAGATCTCTGTGAAAAAATCCTGATGTTACACATGTCTTCTTTTAGAATTACATAACTGTCTGTAATGTAGGTGGGGAGTAAACAGTGTGACAGATAGACCTAAAAAACAACATTTTTATTCACTCTTTCATTGTTCTAGTGCAATAACAGGGAATTTAAGCATTGCCTGATTTTGGAGAGAACACCGAAACCCCACTGGTAGTCCCACTTTGGGAATCACTGCAGATTAACCTACTATTTTGATCCTAAAAGTTTGATGATGGGGCAACATGGTGGGCCTAAGGTGTAAATCTATTTTAACAGAGAATATTCAGAGGAGGACTGTCAGAGGAGAAAGCCGAATAAGTTGCTTCATTAGTCCTATATGTCTCAGAACTTGTTGTTTTAGTGTGTTGCACACCAAGGCCATCAGAAGATCACCACTCAACTGCACATGTCACACAGCCTACCTGAACCCTCCATCATCAGGTTTATTAGACGCCATGTAATACAGATAGATACATTTTTTTTACATTGGCTACATTATTGTGGTCATTATTGTGTTATGCTGTGGTTTGGTTTCCATGGCAGGGAAGTTCATACACTGTGAGGCAGCCGCAGCTGATATGAATACAGAAAGGAGGGAAAGGGGACTTACCCCATTGTTATAGATGACATGAAAGGCGACAACTGATCCTTTTCGCTGGCAATAAAAAACGAATATCTTGGATTGGCTGCTGCGTATGAAGGTCTTCTCTCTATACGACAGCCCTCAATGTATCACCGTCGGTACGTCTGCAGGAATTTGATGACAACTGCTCCATTCCCCGCCGCTTTCACCGCATGAAATCACACATACATGTCGCTCTGCACATGGCACGGAAAGCAGATGTTGTTCTCCTCCTTTGACGCTGAGGGTTTGGTGATGGAGCAACAGCGGCAGCAGCAGCGCTGTGGGAGATCCAGCGCGAGTCCAATGGAGATCCGACAGGCGCCCTGCTGTTGTCGCGTAAATTACAGATCCTCGCTGGAAGGGTGGAGAAGTCCTGTTGCCTGAACTGGGAAAGACAACCCTCATTTAGCCAGTAGATAAAGCACAGCATCACAGTGTCCACCCGCGTCTCTCTCTCTTTCTCTCTCTCTCTCTCATTACAGGCTCATAGGCAACACCCCCACTCTCTCGCCCATGCTACATCTATTTCACAGCCTCTTCCACACATTCACTAGTACCAGTGCATGTCTATGATAAAGCCGATTTCTGATATGGCTCTAGGACTAACCCTACATCATCTCTTCTGCTTCTGCAACATCAATTTATGTCTTTTTTTTACTGATTCACGTGACAAATTCCTGCTCTCCTTATCAGTGGTTCGTTTGCATGGATTAAAATATCCTGCAGTTTCTATGCTGTAGCTATATGTGTGATTTATTGACCTAAGCCCATCCACATTCTCCTATGTGCAGTGCACCCAGCCCCCCAAACTGCTCCACATCTGGCTGATGCATCCGCTTCCCTCCCACTCAAATCACTGTCAGTATTGAACTGCCTACGTCACGACACCGTCCTCCGCAGTGACGTCACTCTGTGCTCAAGGGACTGATGCCATTTGATGCCTTGTTGTTTTATAAGAAGTTTATTGGTAAGTGGCCTCAACTCACCAAATGCGCAAAGAAAATTATATTTCAGGGTTGTAATAATAATTTATCTCCCTGCGTTTTTCCAGATCTACAAGCAGTAGGCCTATTAGTCTATGGTTGTATCACACACAGTTTAGTAATAAACAACCCACTTATAGAACCCAGCTCATACTCCATCAGTTACTTGTACTGCAGTCTCTGTGAGTTTTTCATTTTTTAATATTTTTTTAAGGAGGGCACCACTCAATTAAAATGTTTTTCATACGTCATGGCTTAAGACAGTCATATTCAGACTAACCATGGTATAAACCAGGGGACCTGGAGACTCATATTTGATCCAGCAGTTCAAGTAGCTTAAATGAAGTTACTCAATGATGAATTAATCAAATGATGATGGACTGGTGGGTCACAGTCACCATAGAACTGACAAAGCTATAGTAACAGTAACAGAACTCAATACGATGATGAAAAATCATAATTTTGTCTGTTGATTTAGTGCTTGTAACAGTAACTGTCAGTCATATTGTTTTCTCGTCACCCTTATCTAATCACTGATTTACCATAGTGGACTTTTAAAGGGAAAACCCAACCTAAAATCTATCTAGAATCTATTTACAACATTTTGAACAATTTAGGCCTATTCTTTCAGCAAAACATATGAGACAAACTGCCGGTAGTGAAGATGTCTTCTAGAGATCTTCTAGAGAATCTTGATTCTGCTCCACCGACAATGGATATTGGACAAACGTGACAGCAGACATGTTTATTTTTCTGGTCAGCACGCTTATCTGATTGGCAGCTCTAAGCTCTATAATTAAATTATAAAACTCATTTGGACATATCCAAATGAGTTTTATAATTTGATAATTAACCTCATTTGGATATGTCCAAATGAGTTTAATGGAGTCCAACGAAGGTTAAAGTCAAGGGTAACTGGACTTGGTTGAAATTACTGGAAGACGTTTCGTCCCTCATCCAAAGGACTTCTTCAGTTCTGACTGACTGGCGGGGAAACTCAGCTATTTAACCTCAGTGGGGTCATTTGCCAGGGTCATCGATACCGCTGGTTCATTAGTGTTCCTGGTTGCTGTAAAGACAGTCGTTACAGTCGTTAAGACTAATGGTGGCCAAGACTGAACGACCATCGTTGGTATCTTCACCTGAGGCCAATAGGTTACATTTCTTGAGTTTCCTGGGAAGTGATGAAAGGACAGCATTGTAAGTGGGGGATAAGTGGTGGCGTAGACCCCCTCCTCGGTTCAATGACGGCTACTCGACCTGGGTGTAGATGCTTCCTTGACACCTCTTTCAAAGCATCCATCTTCTCTGTCTAAAATGTGCACCTGGAGGTCCTCAAATGAGTGTCCTCTGTCCTTCAGATGTAAGTAGACTGCAGAGTCTTGACCTGCGACTGTAACGACTGTCGTTACAGCAACCAGGAACACTAACGAACCAGCAGTATCGATGACCCTGGCAAACGACCCCACTGAGGTTAAATAGCTGAGTTTCCCTGCCAGTCAGTCAGAACTGAAGAAGTCCTTTGGATGAGGGACGA
>NC_060170.1:24445733-24450593 GCF_021292245.1 Micropterus dolomieu | reverse complement strand
CAATTTTTCAATGTTATTTAATGGCAGATGGCATTCAGTCAAATGTTGCATTACAGCTTTATACTGTTCATCTTTTAGCTATTCCCAAAGTGGAGAACGGGTAAGAAATGGGAGGAAGCAAGAGGGTAAAAGGGCAGACAGAACATAATAGTCTGTAGTAAATGGTATGGGGCAGTTTTCTTTAGCAGCAGACGTGTCTATTGCTACTGCTTCTGTCACAAAAGCCTGAGCTATAAAATGTAATTTTCACAATTTCTGACTTGTGAATAATTTTGCTTTGACCCTTTGATAAAAGCACTTCCCTCTGCATCCCTTCAGACCGAGGGATCTGTGGTCTTGAGATTTTCTGCTAATTTCTTTTAGACTTGACAGGTTTAATAATGTGGTACTAAAAGTACTAAAAGGCTTCCATTTTAGACCCCTTCCAGTGTTTCCTCTGGGAATTTTTTCAAGGGGGGTGGTGGACCCACCAGAAATACTAGTGTCACAGAGCAGGGGCGTGTTACGCGTACGTTGTGTCGTCATTGACTTGCAGCACAAACCTCTTTAGGTTTGTCACCTTCTCCGTTACTCTTCGACATTTTGATCACTAAAGTTACTACCTCCTGATGGAGCCACAGTTATGCTACAGTTACACTACATTCAGATACTGGCTAGCGAGACCATGGATAAGACCCTATGAAATACGTTAAAATTGTTGCCAGAGTCTGACAAGGCTCTCACGTTGGCAGCACACATGTTTACAAAGACACAAGGTATGTTTTTAATTTCTTTAAACTGATTATCTGGCTCCGCCCACACAGCCACGAAATCTACAACGATCTTGCATCTTGCATCTGCTGATGTGCTTTTTCACTTCTGTGAGTTTATTAGCTCTTGTTCCCGTCTTCGATATGACAGCATGTGTGTCTGTGTGGAGGAGCCGCTGAGCCCCACCCGTGCTGAAACACCAAAAAAGAGAACAAAAGTTGGTAAACGTTCCACGACAAAAGTTCAAAAGATCAGAACTTTTGAGGTGACGAGTGAGAAGCAAATTCCCTGTGTCTCTATGTGTGTGTGTGTAAAAACAGCTTGATCTCGCACCTCCATTTTTTTAAACACTACTACTACTACTACTACTACTACTACTACTACTACTACTACTACTTTCTTTCCTGCAGACACTCCGAATGTTGTTTGAATTTTCAATGACAACCAAGTATCTCGTGAATCGGTCAAATTCTGGTCAAACACACATTGAGTAGACCCATGTCATGTATGTAGAAAAGGGGTATAATATTATGCGTAATAATATTTCAATAATACTGTTAAAGGGGCGGTGCCAGATTGTTTTTCACCATCCGTGGTAACAGTTGAAGCCAACTAGTGTTTCTAGTGATCTTGTGTATTGTCACCATTGATTCTCGTTTGTTTGCTCTTTTTGCTGCAGACCTCCGCTGCCTCATGCCTCCGTGTATCTCCAGCCTCTCCAGCCACACGCCAACTCACAGATCCACTCCACCACCTCCAAGCCTGGGTTCCCTAGCCCGGGTTCCCTAGCCCTCGCTCAACTTTTGCCTAGTCTCTCATTTATGAATAAAACCCCTTTTGTTAAATCATCACATTGTGTCTGTGTCAAACTCAGTAGCTGCGCATTCATAATAATAAGTGTGTAAAATTTTAGTAGCAGCGGTCATTCATTCAGCAACGGCGCAATGCATCAAATACAGGGGGAACTACAGATATGTACTGATCATATATAAAAACATTGGTCTCTGTTATGTGCACACCACAGTCCGGGCGCTGCACTTCCGAGAGTTCCACTTTTTGTGTTCAGTGAACTTTACGTTTTTTTGACATTTGTTAATCGATTCAGAATCTTCCACATCTGCATCACGATGGAAGTTGAATTTAGACTGAAGACATGTCACCTTCCTATCATACATTCAATTGTGCACATATCCCTTTTATTGAGCTGTTTACTGAGCATTTCTCTCTTAAATTATGATTCCTTGGCCTCAACCTAAAATAAATCTTTTTGCAAATATGCATCTCTATTTTCAGCCTTATTCCAATGTGTAAGCACTAGTTGTGTGATTCCTATCTTTATCCTTATCCCCAGCTAGAATGAAGACCCAAGTTCCCCATTGGTTTCATGAAAGTTTACGCTAAACTGTCATGGCACATTGGCTCTGGCCTTTGAATATCAGTTGTTTGTGTTCTGCAGTTTAAGTAATCTCGAAATGTGAGCTCATTCTGCTCTTTCATGTACAGCAAGTCAAATCTGGCAAAGCAACACCTTTTCACAGTAAAATTGTAAAAGCTTTATAGATATGGACATCAAAAAATCTCTTTAAAATCTTCCTTTCTATTCTATTACTCTCTTCAACTAATTCCTCAGTCAAAATCATGGTACTATATTCATTAGCAAATGTACAGTTATGTAACAAAAATTATAAGTAGTGTAGGAAAAACATGGGTTTGATTGCTCTGGCTAAACATCTGGATTTTCTGGCGGAGGTACTTTTCAAATATGCATGACTGAGGACAAGGAGGTGAGAAGCCAGCTATCCACACAGGACTTCTTGACAGTTTTTGAAAGTGAAATCCCAAAGTTTTATTTCAAAAGCAGTGATTGATGGAGGAAGCTAAGTTGATAGCACATGAATGGTGCAGGGTAGATGGCCTTTTGTGTGTCAGAAGAGCAAGTTAAATATTTAATCCCCCTTTCCTTTTAGTTTAAATGAGGTAGAATGTCAGATAACCCTTAATAATAAAATCACTAATTAATTTAAGATGTTGTACCCTTAAAGTAAGGTTAAATATTATATAACCAGAGGTTATCTTGACACCCTTCTCTCTTATTTGTGTGCATAAGTTAGCTTCTTTGAAATTTCGGATCACTGCAGCAGTGAATGACCCCTAGTCTTACTTTCTCCTTCACAAGAGGAAATCAAACATCTGATATCTGTCTAACAAAAAACCTGCAGTCAAATATCCTTTGTTAAATCAACATGACGAATCATAAAATAAAAACAACTAATCAATGTCTGTGAAAAAAAATCCCCAACAGATCAGACACTAGCAGATGCCGCTGCCAAACTGGTCTTCTGCCTTTGTAGCTTTTCTTTATAATTCAGCAATACGAGGGGGTCATTCAACTTATTCACAGCTTGTTGAAGTTCTGTTGTTTCAGCCTAAATTTGGTGAACAGACCAAAACTACTACTTTAAGTGTGCATGGCATTTAATGTAAAGAGGATACAATTGACCTATCACAACACTTGAGCCTGGAAAGTAGACAATACTGTATACTATACCGTTTTATTTTGAGTTACCAGTTATATATGGTACCACAGCTAATAACTATTATATAGCTCATCTCACTCATTGAAAGAGCAATTTGTGCATGCAGAGTGACATTTTAATTTCTTGGATGTTTTGGATGCCAGACAGACAGCCAGTGTCAGCACCCTTGAAATATGTACTCATACACATTTGATGGACCACAGCCTTATACGTTTAAGCCAGCTAGTCCAAAGCGACTGTGCATAAGCATGATTGAGGAGAAAAATGTGGACATTTAGTTGTGTTGAGAGGAGAACCTGTGGTGGACTAGACAAGTGGACTGGACATGAGTCTATGTGCTGACTCTGTATGACAAATCCTACTGGTGCAAGTACAATCAGAGAGAGTTAGAGCTTATTAGGTGATAATAACATTTGAATACATTAAAAAAAATAATTTTGATCATTAACTCTGATCAGCATGCATGACAGTGAATTACGAATAACAACTGATGATCATTTGTGTACATCGCTATAAAGAAGCCAACTATTAAGTCTGTGATAATTTGTTTTAGTGCACTGTACATATCAGTGCAACTGTTGTTACTGTAATATCTTTCACATGTGTTGGTAATTAAGTGAATCTTTGAGTTGATCTCCACAAGCTGATCCTGTTTTGACAATTATGCTGGTCATCAATTATGTTGTGCGAAGTTTCAGAAAGCCCAATTCCAATGCCACCTTTCAGTGAACAATTTGAAAATTGCCAAACAACCGCAAGCAAATTATTGTTTTGCGAATTATTGCAGGAGTGATAACTGATTCCTACCAGCAGAAACAGCCACAGCTGGGTATTCTCAGTCTGAAGCCATATCTGTCCCTCCCCTCATTTAACCAGGAGTCAGACAGACAGTTAAGATAATCACACATCACTATCTGAGCTAAACTGCTTTCAATTAAAGTCTAAGGTTTGAATGTGGTGATGAAGCCACAAGGGGCAAAGATTAAAGGCAGCATGATTTGGTCGAAGATGTAAATGTGTCTGCAAACAACATGAAGATGACAAATACGTAATGATAAAGGGCAACAGAATGAGTACCTGTACTGTCACATGTGCAAGAAACCTTGCAGGAAACTAGATTAACACGACATTATAAACTCACATTGAGTATGACAGAATTAACATTGCCACAATACGCTTGTATTAATACCGCTATTGGTAATATGTTAAATATGAGAAACCCAGGGATTATTTATAAAGCAGAGGTGTATTCATTTTTTATAAGCCCTGTGGGATAAAAAGAAGTTGAGCAAACATGTCATCTGATCCCTTTTAAATGAAAGCCTGATCTAAACCCTCCAGGCTAAACCATGTTGCTTAACACCTCTCAGTGACGTTTCAAAGCCTCTCCACATACCTCAATACTGTTTTTGTATATTGCAAATTACATCACATTCCTTTGAAGTAATTTGCTTAATTAAAGAAAATTTGATAAAGCCCCCCCCCACCACGTGTTTGTTTTCCATAATACTGATTCCTGTTTAATTAATTGACTTTTTGCTTTAGATTAAAGTTTGAGTCTTACGAGGTGGCT
>NC_060170.1:24443226-24445713 GCF_021292245.1 Micropterus dolomieu | reverse complement strand
CCCCCCCCCCCCCCCCCCCCCACCACGTGTTTGTTTTCCATAATACTGATTCCTGTTTAATTAATTGACTTTTTGCTTTAGATTAAAGTTTGAGTCTTACGAGGTGGCTTAGGTGTGCACAATTCCTAAAGCATACCAGGAGATAATGGTGTTTAATTGAATGATCACCACCAAAAGGCAGGAAAGTGATGGATAAGAAAATGGAAATGGCTTATGAAATGAGGCATATATGTGCCTGGTTTATTTATTTATCTCTGCCCAGACTGGGTGTGTTATGAATGACAGCGTGCTTATTCGGGTGGAAGGATATTCACGCATGACAGGTAGGGATAGACAGAGACAGAGAGACACACAGAGAGAGAGAGATACAGAGAGAGAGAGACACACAGAGAGAGAATGAATAATTGATGATACAAACTTCTCCAAAAGAGTAATCAAAATTCAGGAAATTGAGTATAGAGCCCCCATCTATACAGGTGAAAACAACATTTCAGCCATCAGAATATGAATTTTGATCAATCTTTCAATATAGTTGACATCTTTGTTTAAAAAAGGCACAATTCAATATGAAATATGAATCTACAAAATGAATAATTCAATAATTCAAAAAACAGAAACAGAAGACTTTGGACTGCTCAAGACAAATAAAGCAGTCTGGAAAGACAGATGAAAATTAATTTAGGATATCTTGCTATTTTATAGTGCAAAACATCTTCATACTCTTGATATAAGGATCTTTTGCTCACAGTCTAAAAGAAAACATGTCATTATATTCTAAAACTGCATTAAGGCTAAAAATAATATATATAGTATATAAAGTAGTGTACTGTAACGCTGAAATTGCTTACCCAGCATCATTTATGACCCTGAAAGATTCACATGAATTAGACCCAGAAAGCCTGACACAGCAAAAGGTCACAAGTTCACGGCCTGTTCATCAGCAGAGCAAAAAGAAGCTACAGCGATAATGTCAGCTGCCAACAGATCAATAAGCTCCATGCAGTTTGTGTATTTCACCTCAGCTCGACTGGAACTGCTTGGCCTTGACTTCCAAAGCATTTCACTGCACATACCATCAGTTCATATTCCCCATAGGGACCGGCATCAGAAAGTATTAATTTGATTACTCCATTGCTCTTAAAGAGAAAATTGAATTTTCTGGTTATAAACATATTTAAGCAGTGATTTCTTGTAAACCTATACCTTCAAACAATTACCAGCAATGGCATTGAATCGCCACCCCCAAGGTTACAGCGGACACTGAGAAGTAATTAAGATAAAGTTAATAGAAAGCAGTTATAGTTCAATAAGCCAGAGTTTAATTGAAATGACTAGGCCTGCCTTTGACTTCCAATGTTAAAAATAAAACATAAAAACAGTAATTGAATTTCACTTTCAGCTCTAGAAACGGATCAAGTTGGTTAGGCTTTGGGGGAAATAGCTACCTGAACCAACAGAGCATGTCTTTACAATATATGTGTGTACAGCTAATGCTAAACACACAGACACACTCAGACAAAGCACAAAAACGACATAACAATAGCAAAACAATTATCCTTCTTTATGGCGACTGTGTCTTATTCTAGGAAGTGGTTTAATGATCTGACCTGAGCCGCTGCCGGCGGCTCACAGCGACGCATTTAAGACCATTTTAAATTAGATCCATATATGTGTGGACACAGACACTATGTGTGACATGACTCGGTTTGTTTTTCAGGATTTCAGGTTAGTGGGAACAATTGTGTGACAATGAATGTGACAGCTATGGGATCTAATCTGGAATTGGGATCATGCTTGGGTGATGAGTGGAGTTGCCAACGATGATGAAACAGAATTTCATGCTAACAGAACGCAACATTAAAGCGCAATAACGTTTTAGCAAATGGAAACAGACTTCAACACAGTAAACAAGTCAATAAAAGCGAAAGCTGAGCTGTACATGAACAGGAGGGACAGAAAGTTTAGGCACACATCCATGATTTTACTGCATGTTACCTTTCAAATTAAATCCCGCTTTTCTCTTACACCTATCTATATAGTATTAACATTAGTGCTGGGCAACGATTAAAACTTTTAATCGCGATTAATCGCATTGTTACGCGTTAAATTTAATAATGAATTCTAAAGTAGTGTATTGCGCAATTTTTATTTAAATGTATGCTATATACACAAAAGTGTAATAACAAGTGGTTTGTTAACATTTTAAAATAAGGTGCTTTTTACCAGCAGTATTCCCTTTACACAGTAGCAATAAAATATTTCTTACAAATCTCAACATTAATGTAATCAAATCAAATATTAATCCAAAGCTATTTGCCACTGCATTACCTTTTATCTAGCTTGTTAAAACAAGTTACCATCAGAGTCCAATTTTCTTGTTTTTGTTTCTGAACAGGTATCAGCATCATATCTTTTGTGTTCAGTAGGGTTGGGACAATGGCGGGGGGGGGGGGGGGGGGGGGGGGGGGGGGGGGGGGGGGTTTCTGC
>NC_060170.1:24421942-24443206 GCF_021292245.1 Micropterus dolomieu | reverse complement strand
GGTTTGCAAACACTTTAAACAAATAAGGTGCTTTTTACCAGCAGTATTCCCTTTACACAGTAGCAATAAAATATTTCTTGTAAATTTCAACTTAAACATTAATGTAATCAAATCAAATATTAATCCAAAGCTATTTGCCACTGCCAGGGCATTACCTTTTATCTAGCTTGTTAAAACAAGTTACCATCAGAATCCAGTTTTCATGTTGTTGTTTTTTTTTCTGAACAGGTATCAGCATCAGGTATCTTTTATCAGGGAGCAACAGAAACAGTCTGTTCAGTAGGGTTGGGACGATGTCTACAAAACTACATTGAAACATCGGGATGGATGATGGCAGGGGGTGGTGGTGTAGCGGGTTCGGTGCGTGTGTTCACTCGCACAGACTTCACTCGGTTAAAAACTTGAAATGACGTTACAAGTCGCGGTGGATATTTTACAAGCACAGACCAGGTAACGTTAAAGCAATATTGAACACACAGGGTGCAGATGTTGGTTTCGGCTGTTTGAGTTGTTTGATAGGCTGTGTCATTAACAAGTAAGCGGCTCACCTGCTGCCGTGATAGATGGAAAAATATGGAACAAAGATGACAGCGTAGTCTGCCGAAGCCTCCCTCCACTGCTTGTTTTGGTGGGTGATTTGCAGGCTGATCAACACCTCACCCCTCCTGTGACCCATGGTTTGACTGTATGTGTATTCAGAGCCAGTGAGCAACGGACTCAAACTCATAATAAAAACTGCCTTAACGTGTGATAAAATAATTGTCAGCGTTAATTAATTAATGCGTTAACGCGATAATAACGCGTTAACGTGCCCAGCCCTAATTAACATATTGCATCAGTGGCTATATGTACAGTAGACAGTGTGGGGTATTTGTCTGCTTTCATGACTCCAGGGACTTCAGTGACTGTGAGTGTTTGTAGCTCAAACAACATGAAATCCATTTGTTTGCAGAGGAATCCACAGGGATTAATTATGTGCTCCAGGTTGACAGGTTTAAAACATCATTGCAAATATGTCACCACAACAAAGGCCTGACACGATTACGAGGCTGGTAGCCACAATGCAGAGTTAATAATAAACAAGTAATGGCATTCATTGAGTTATTTTCTTCAAACTAACTTCAGAGAAATGACACGTTTGGAAGATTTTAGACGTGTGACTGCGGTTGATTAAGTCCCCGTTTCTACACAATATGTATTAGATGTCAACAAACACCGAAGCCAATGCCAAGAAATGCAGACAATGCTTTTTTTGTCCCTAGTGCTTTTTTTATGTTTGGAAGCACATTGGCTCATTGGGATGTCTGCTCACAGACACTGAGCCAATTTAGATTAACGTCTGTTTTCAAATGATCAGTATGTTCACTCTAAAATATTCATCAAAAGAATGTTTGAGCTGTGAATTGACCCATCATCACTATTTCAGAAATACTATACCTGCATGACAAAGTTGAGCTGTGCTGACAGACAGTATGTTAGTGTGAATGTGCCCTCCATAAACTGTATTTGGCCAGTGAGCAGTGTTGCATACAGTACCCAGGGAATATTTTGGCAGGGCTTTAAAAGAATGGTTGAGACAGGCGGAGAGCACTAAGCTGCCTCCCAGTGCTCCTGCCCTTGATGCTGTGTGGAGTGAAGAGCACAGAAGAGCAGCACATGTCACCCAGGGCAGGAAGTGAAGGCAGGAGAAATGCATGTTACATGCTTCATTAACCAATATACATCTTGGGGCCCCTGACACTGGCTGCCAGGTGAATTAGTTGTGGATGACGAGAGGGAGAAAGTGGGTGAAGAATATGTGGAGGGATTGTGGAGAGGATGTGCCTCTTTAATTAATTTAGTAAAGTAATCTAATACTGTTTTATGGTGTGATATAAGAAAAAAGAACACATGGAAATGTTTAAAAAATAAAGCTAGTCAGGTAAATGACATTGCTGACGGGTTTGTTCATTTTAATGTTTAGCAGGAGAAAAGGAATGAATGTTCGGGAAAGAAGAAAGGATGTTTTTCAATCGTTTTTGTATCTTTCCCATGTTACGCATTTAGTTAATTCTGTTTTTTGTAAGATTTTTTGGGGTTATTTGGATAGGGCAGAGAGAGAAGTTAGAAATGAGAAAGAAAGACTGAAGGACATGCTGCAAAGGGCCCCAGGCTGGAATCGAACCCGAGGCCGCAGCAGTTAGGGTTAAGACAAGCACATGGGACGGACACTCAACCAACTGATCCTGCACTCCAGGTATTTAATTAATTCTGGCATTCATTACAGTTTGCCTTAGCTGACACAGCATTTTACTCTATTTTGAATATTAGTGCTGAAAAAAAAAAATCGATTAGTCGAGTGGCCAAAACTATTTTGATAATCGATTAATCATTGAAATCATTTATCAAGCAATAATGCAAAACCTGTTGTTGTAAATTTAATACCTTTGGGTTTTGGACTGTTGGTCGATCAGAACACGGAATCTAAAGGCATCACCTCGACTCTTGAAACGTGGTGGCTATTTATAATCAAAGAAATAATTGAATGATCTATAGATCAGTTGATAATGAAAAGTAATCTTAATTGCAGGCCTCCGGTATCATAAAATTGTTGATGGTTTCCTTTATGTGGGCGTGAAGGAGCCATTTGAGCTTTTAACTGTAATTAGGAGCTAAATAATTAACTTGACAAAAACCACAGCCTTCAGCCTTTCTACAAATGTTGAAAGCGAATGTGTCTGCGAATTTTATAGGAAAGAAAATTTGTTTACCCCTCACTGACATATCTTCCCTATTCAGTGCCACATTTAAATCCAGTCTTAAGACCCATATTTTTACCACTGTTTTTGATCCCATTTATATCTGTCTTGAGTGGATCGCATAACTATCCAATCTCAAAAAAGAAGGATTTTGAAACAGATTGTTCTGAGCTATTTCAGGAGGTGGTTTGAGATGCACTGTAGACAGATGTTGAAAATATTATACACGTCACCCGTCTCTCCAAGACCTCCCTGGAATTAGCCTGTGTCCCCTGTAATAACGTCAGCTAAAGTTACAACAAAAGTCGGGAAAAAAAGGCTCCAGCTATTTCAACACATGCGATCGTCCAGAAACCAAACTTTTTCCAAGTGTACATGGGGTCTTTGAGTCTAAACAGTTACTATGTTGATTACATGGCTGCTTTTATTTTATGTATTGCACTTATCTTGTTACTTATTTATCTAATGATTTTACTTATCCAATTATTTAAAATTTCTCTGTAAAGAGATTTGATCAAAAAAGTATTTTAATAAACCAACTTCACTTTTAACTTGTCTGTAGTGCACTCTTATGCAAACGAATAAAATACATTGCCCTCTTTGTTCAACACACACAGTTCTTCCAATTTAGCGACTAGAAAGTAAATTTGACATTTTAAAATTAATTTCTGAACAACAGAAATGATCTGTGGAGCACTGGGATTGAAAGTATTTGGAGTCTCACTGGTGATATTTGCACTGTAGACTTCTTTCTCTGTGCTGGAGTTGACTTTATACAGCTAGCCTAAAATACACCCACGAGTTGACAGATGTTAGCTGATAGCAGTGGGGGATATCTATAATTCCCTGTCTGTCCCTAAGTGTGATTGAGGACCGTGCCATAGCACAGTTCATGGAGGCCTTCTTTAAAATATAGTTTGGAGGATACTGTGAGAACTTACTCTTCTGTCTATTTTCACTGTACTTCACAATAATTGGATGGAAAACAGTACTGACTCTCATGGTGACATTGTAGTGAGTTAGAAAGACCAACACTACTGGATGTTTTATTTATATATTTGTAGTATATTTATACCCAGTTGACTTCTGAGTATTTTGGTAAGAGATGTTGATATGGTCGGCTTTGAACATAAATCAGGCATTGATGTTCCATATTTTGTGCTCAAAGGCAAGCCTGTGCACAAACACACAAGTACACACAGTGAGAAATTGGTGTTCGGAGCTGTGTAAGGGCACTAAGCATCTTGGCATGGAGAGTGCTGGCGAGGTCTGAATACGAGATATTTGCTAGAATGATCCATCTTTATAAAATATACACTTATTTTGACCTTGGTGCGGATACACAGATAAGTCCGAGAAGGGCTACTGAGGAGTTAGGGAGAAAAATACAACCATCCCTCTGCTCCTTCTATTCATAAATTTCTCACAATGCGAGAAGAGGGACATCAATTATTTACCCCCCCAGACAAGGCCAGTGATAGAGGGAGAAGGAAGGAAGGAAGAAAAGGAAGAACAGAGAGAGAGAGGTTTATAGAGTATTACAAGGGGTCAATTTGTATCACTGAGTGACAACAACTACTAAAGGAGCAGAAATAAGAGTTCTGTTTAAGTTATAGCAGGCAAGATGTTATAACAGTAAGACAACACTTTGATGATGATACTTCCTCTAGTGCTTTTCTTATATTAAAATATATAAGAAGGAATAATACTGTAGACACATCATAATAGTATATCAATTAGTACACATGTGTAGAATCTTTCTTTTTTTAATCCTTTCAAATGCCTGTATACAATCAGGACATAATGTTTTTAATTAATTTCTTCTACAGAAGCAAATGACATACAAGCTTTCCGCAAGGGTTGCCGATTTCCCCCATCTGCTTTTAGTCACTGCTATTTTTACCTGAGTTTTTGAATCACGTTACATCTCCCCTGCTGTAAATGTAACAAGCCTCTGGGAGGTTAAGTGGATTGCCTTCACAAGCATCAAATTAGTTTTTTTATATTTCACGTCACCCAACTTATCGGATTTCACACAACTATTTATCAAGTGTGAAAGTCATTCAGGCACATGCTCTGAACTAATATTGGCAATTAAGTGTTTACAATTGTTAATTAAGCACATGATTAAATTTCAAGTGACTCGTTGTGAATGGAAGAGCAATACAAAATGTTCCACCTGCACTCTTAAGTCAACACCTCATAATTTTGAGTGAGCCTGTTGTAAACATTTCACTGATAAAAAAACTTTGCATTCTTCTACAAGGTATTTAAAAGTTCTTCAGCACAAAACATACAAAGCATATATACTTCAGCTTCTTAGGGCTTCAAGACATCTTTAAAGCCTGAACTTTGGTTGTTTGGGGCACCCCAGTAGCTGACCTGGAGCATGTGCCATTAAGGCTAAGTCCTGGCCACAGCTGCCCTTTGCGGCACATCAGTCCCTCTCTCTCTCCCACATTTCCTGTCTCCTTCTGTAGCTGCCTCTATCCAATAAAGGCAAAAATAATCTTTAAAAAACCTGGTTGTTTGCCAGAGGACACAAATGGTAAATCATGAACTTCTGACTTGCTCTAATCCTGTTTTAGCAGCCAATCCTGCTGCTTCCAAATTGGTGTCAGCCTGCACCTGTTGGCACTGCTTAAACACACTTGGTAGGTATGCTCCACCTTGTTGCTTTTGATTAAGGTCCTTAGGTTAAGAAAATGTCATTTGCACCCCACAAGGTGGCTCGTGGGGCACCATTTCACCAATTAATTCTCACTGTGCTCATGACAGTGACAAAATACCCACCAACCAGACTAATAACTCCAAGCCCATTTGGAATGGAAATATGCTCCCTTCTCGTCCGTTACAGAGAAAAATGACTCCTTGTTGGCGGTATGGGGTAACGTTTCTTTTCTCCCCTTTTCTTCTTTCCCCATGGAGCAAGGTCTTTGAGAAATTGGTTTATGTGACAGAATCAATAATTCTCTGGGAAACCTTGGTTTCTCAGACGGCCCGTGAGGCCAAACCTGGCCTCTAGTCAGTGGCTCTAAGGAGGAGGTTCAGCAAAGATGTTGTGGTTAATATGACATTACCTATAGTAAGTGTGGGTAATTCACCTTTAAGGTCGACTGCTACCTCAACTGCTGATTGATGTTTTTCCATCTTCCCTTTGGACATCATTAATTTCATCTAAGAAAGTGAAATTGCTACAGTCGCTGGAAACAATGACATGAAAGGCTGCCAAAGCAGCCCACTATCTGACTGTATATCAAACAGTGTGAAAATGGAAAAGAATAATGTGCCTGTTTTGAATGGTTATGAGAGATGTTATCCTGCTTCTCCTAACTCCTGGCTATTTCTCCAATTTCCCCTCTCTGTCTATATTTCATCATATTACAAACCCAGTCTTCTTATTGCTACTTTCACATCACCATGTATACGCATACATGGTGACAAAGCAGTGACTTTTATTGCTAGGATTAAATATGTCAAATGCAAATAATCCTGAGATTTCAGTATTCATCCACCATTTGTCGTCTACCGGTTCTTCTTACTCCTGACATACTGTACTCACTGACACACTTATATCATTACAGCATGTCAAGTACAACTCAGCAGAGGATCCAAATCATACCTACGTTACAGTGCTTAAAATGCCGCACTAATAAAATTAATGTACTTTTTTTTTTTACTGATAGATGTCTTGGCTTACACCTAGACCCTAGAGATGCAACAATAAAAAAGAGAAAATTCTAAAGATAAAGTAAAGTAAGACAATACCTTTTATTTCCAGTATTTTTCACATGGTGATGTGACATTGTTTTAAAGGTTCTTGAGTGTAGACATTGTGATGAAGCCTAACTTTTCTTAATTTTAAAAACAGAATTTTGAATAGTTCACATATTCATACTAAACGTCTGACACTGAGCAGTAACAGGTCAGTAACTATACATAAGCCACTCTCTAAGGGGGTAATTTACTTTACTTACTCACTGGACCCACCATCACCTTTTGATTTATTTCCCTTCCATTCTAATGCCTCTCTTTGTAATTCATCTTCATACTGTGTGCTCAAAATCCCTTTCCAGACGCAAAATCACCTCTCTCACACTGCACAAAATTCAAATGCCAATCCCAGCGTTGGGACATTCCCAACCGGCCTAAACAGTAACAATAGGTCACAATATATTCTGCCCCACTAATCTTCTCTCCTGTCCTCCTCTGGCCCTTTCGACTGTTGACCCCCTCACCACCACCCACATCACATCTCTCTCGCTCTCATTACCAGGAATCCTGAGGAGAGGAGATTTTTCTTTTTTCCCCCTCACAGGCACTCTTCTGTCCCCGGACCTGTTATTCCCCCTCCTGCCTGCGGCCCTGCTAACAGATTGCCAATAAGCTCGATGGCAGGCCCGGCCAACGTGTCCCCCCTCTGTCCCTCCTGTAATGGCCTCTCTCTGGGGAGGGAGCTCCTGCCTGTCACTGATCAGACTACCCTTATAACCCTCTTCCATCCTTCCCTCCTCTTCTTTTTCCTTTCCTGTCGCACCATCCACCTCCTGCCTTCAGGCCGTTTCATCACAGGCTGCACAGTTGTGTCTCTCGCTAGCTATACAAACACATAGCCATGCATGCTTGACTGCACACATGGACGGACACACGAACACATACACAAAAAATAAAAGGTACAACACAAAATCTTAAATGCATGCACTCACACATACTTAAGTATTTATGTCTCCGTCTTTGTCTCTCTTCAACCAACATCCTGCTCTTTACCTTTTTTCCCTTTCTTGCCCTTTCAGTGTAATTTTCCTCACTCATACATTGTTTCCCGTATGTGCATTCAGGAGCGGCGGTGTGCCGTTGCTGAATCATGACCGCCGCTACTAGTATTAGTATAGTATAAGTTTCCCACGATCATTAAACTATCCGCTACAAATGTTTTCACTTGCGCACTGTGCGAGCACGGCAACACTCATTGCATGGCTAGCTTCCTCTCCTCGTTCTATGTGCGAACATCTACGTGACAGATGGTGTTATAAGTGCAGCGTAACTCCTGTAAGGAATCAGGAGGTGCGAAGCGAGTGTTTGATCGTCCGAGTGGCAGAAAGCGACGGTGACCACGAGCGGAGGAAAATATTCTGGCAGTAAATGTACTGTGTCGGTTAGAGTGTGTCTGCTTTTCAAGACCAAGAAAAGTTTGTCTCTTGTTTTCCCACCTGCTGGAAAAGTGAAGCCTGTTAGCGCTAGCAAACAACTTTTCTCCCCTTCAGACTGCGCAGCTAAGCAGGGAAGCTCATACAATAGGCTGCGTCTTTTGGCTGTTATGTAACTGAACATTTGCTCAATTTTTAGAAAGTAACTGGTAGATGTATTTTATTACTGCCTACTTGTCCAATGTTGAGCACATCAGTTACAAACTGAGAGTAACCTACAGTTACCTACAGCTCTGTCCTGTACAGACTGGTTCATCCTAAATTACTGAGTCTGAAAAAGTGGTTGTTAGGAAAAGAAAGGACGGAGGTGACTGTAGAGGAGCTGAGGTTAGTAAAGCTAATTAGTGATGCAAACTAGTCCTTTTAAGCTAATGAGGAGACATTTCTTTTTGGATTTTAATGTGCAAATAAAATGCACCTCAGAAGGGAGAAGGTTTCTCATGTTGCCTATTTTTTCATATACTGTAAATGTCAGAGGCTGTAAAATGAAGACACAAAAGGCAAACAATCATATCTATAATGATTCTGAGGTCATATTAACAGGGTTTTAGGGGGTGATGCCCAAAACATGCTGTGCCATAAATGTAAAATCACTGTGGAGAGCATCATAACTAACCAAATTACTTTCCACAAATCTAAAGGTTGTAGTTTCTCCCCAGTAGACTGATCTTTGGGTGTAGGTTATTTATTATCTGTTCTAGCTTTTCCAAGTATTTGTTCAGAGATATGGTGAAAATAATGGCCCAATATGATGTGAAGTTACATATTTGTCTTTGGAAAACGTAAAAACCAAACCCCCCAACCATGACCACCACGAGCAACACCAAAACATTAATCTAAAGCTCCCATTAAACTATGGGAAAACACTGAAGTTTTAAGCTATTCTAAGGTGCATCGCATGCTCATGGACACAAGAGCAATGTTGCTGAGACATGTTGTGTTGGGGTTTTATATTCAGACAAAAATTTTGCTTCACCTCCGCTGCTACAACTCCATCCTAGGGGAAACGCTGCTCATATATTTCTGATTGATAAACCTCAAAGCAGACATGCAGGATGAAGGGTCAGGGGAGACAGTGAAGAACAAAACCATGAGGGAAAATTAATTTACTTGGCAAGACTGAAAGTCACCATTTGTTAAACCCCAACGCTGATTGTCCAATCATAGCTTAGCAATTATAACAAGGCGAAACAGGCCTGTCAAGCAAAGGATTTCAAATACAAAAGTGTAAGTAATGAATTAAATAGTGTAATTTCCTCTAGTGTAAAGCACATTTTGTCATTATACTGTATCTAATACTAGAGCTGACCAGCTGGAGACAATCCCAACTGATACTGGGCAAGAGGCGGTGTACACAACACACATTCATGTTCATAAATCACACACTATTTGCAAAAAGGCATGCTGAGAACATGCAAACTCCCGAACAGAAAGGCCTTAGCAGACATGTAGGTTCAAATATAGAACTTCTTTGCTGTGATTTTTCAACTAACTTTAGCATTAGCTTAAGCTAGCAAACTACAGCTGATAAAATCTGCTTTCACTCAGAAGCAGAAATCAGCCTTTAAACTCGACAGAAATAATGATTTGATACTTATCGTGATAATTACCGATATCGAAAGATATTAAACTTTTTATCGTGATAAAATTTTTGGCCATAACGTCCAGCCCTAGTGCCATGTTAGAATGGAAAGATTGATGTAGCAACAGTAACAAATGGCTGGGCTAAGTGAACAGTCAGTTACAGTGTTAACTAGTTAACCACTGGACAAGCATTATCACCACAAACTAACGTAATGATTCTCAATGTGAACAACTAGCAAGGAGTTGTGGTAGTTTATTTCAATGCAGAAGGGCTCTACAGAGCAAGTGTTTCACTCGCATACGACCCTAAAATAGATACATGGTGGTGGAAACAGTATTGTCGCATATTTACCATCATATCACCCAAACCCTAGTATTCACTAATACAGCCTGTATGAAAATTCAGAGTAGCTGTTTATATATATATATATATTTATTTATTTTATATTATAAATAAATTTTATATGTAACCTTTGCGCCTTAAAAAGTTTGTAAGATGCTACTTTAAAATGATTTTCCATTTGCCTGCAGTAGTTATGGCACTATCTCATGTAGAATATAGTATTGCTATAAATGTTATAAAAGCAGTTCATCTAGCTGTTATCTCAAACAAAAACTTTTTCCTCTGTGCTTTCAAATCCAGATATTGATTGTACAAATAGCCTGGAGAGCTCAAAGGTGTGTGATATGACTAAAATGTGCCTTCAGTGTCCTGTAACCTTTCGAGTGTATCTGCCTCCCACTTGCTCTGTCAATGATGATTTAATGGTACAGATTACCCTTTTTCCTGAACGCCCAACAGTGTCAGGCACGAGGTCTGGCTTGGGAGCAAGTGGGCTACCCTTTTGTGTGGATATGCGTGTGTGCTCTTTTACACACACACACACACACACACACACACTCTTTTACACACACACAAGTTCAAATCGATTTTCTTAGTTTGACAAACTCATGGTACTGGACTTCAGTGGATGAAATGACATTTAGGAGAATTCTTCTATTTTCTTTACTGTTCCGTTTACAAGTGTTTCAATTAAGTGAATTGTGTTCCTTGAAGTGATGTCCTGTTCACAGCAGCATGATGAAAAACAGTAACTGGTGGGTGAGTAAGCTGTGCATTGGATTAGACCCATTCTCTGATAAATTAATTTCTCGTGCTTGTGCTGTCACCAACTCCACAACAAATAAACATCAAACTGCTGGGATTTCTCTCCATTGCATCAATGATGCCGCCTTGCTTCTGACAGATACAGCAATATCAAAGGGCAAGTGCTCATTTATGTTCCGGCAGCAAATCCATTATTTCCTCTGTGTGTGGTGCACTTGTGCTTATGTGTTAGTGCGTGCGCGTACATAGGTGCACGCATTTATCCATGGATCACTGTACATTTCTAAGTCAATCAAAAGGACAGGTGTGCTGCAGATCTTGACCTACTTCTCAGATATGACTAATGCAACGTTCATTCTGCCATATAACAAGCACAGGGAATGAAATGAAAAGTTTTCAGGTAATAGCATGTCACTGAAGAAATAAAATGTGGAAAAAGAAATATCACACCTGGTTATCATTTTATTCTCTCAGGTGTTTTTCCCCTCAGTTCCTCACAATCAACCTCCACTTGGATAAATCTACCCCTCATTCCCTTTTGTCTGTCTCAAACTCCCACTCCTACCCTATTTTTCCCCCATTTGTTTTTCAACATCCCTCAGTTCTCCCCCCTGATCTTTTTATACTCTACTTGGTGCAATTAAAAACAAGAACCTCTGTGATGGCTGTCGTTACCTGCATACGTGAGGAACATATCCGCTCCCTGGGCATGACATAATTAAATTACTCATATTCCTAGTGCTATGCTAGCCTGAAAATGTATTTAGAGTTTATGTTTGTGCAGTAGATTAGGGGTAAGAAGAATTCATAAGGAAAAGACACCACCAGGTAGAAAAATTGCAGCTGTATTACTTAGTAGCACTCTTAGATCAAAGATGCAAGACTCCTCTGCAGTTCTGAGCTCTCATTTGTTATATGGTTTTAAGTACAAATCAGTTTTGTTACAATTAGTGACAAATATTCCATTAATGGAGTGTTTCAGGTATACAGCTGCCATAGATGTAGAAATTCCTCAGATCCCTGAATTTCTTGAAGGTCGAATTCGATCCAATTAACGAACTACAGACAGGAGAGGTGAGGAGTCAGGGCCTCACCATAACACTACTGAATGTTAACTCAACACATTTGTATACAGTAAAATCCTTGTAGTAATAAGCCTGATGTTTATGCATGTACTGTTTCACTCTCATCTTCCTGTAGGCCTAAAATGCCTACTTCTCATCCATCATTAGACCTGGTTTATCTTGGACGGCTGGCTACATGTGGCTTTTGCACCCATCATATTTTTCCATTCTGACCTCATGAACTTAATTTCCATGATTTGGAGAGAAAAATAATTCTTACCATGTTGTACATGGTCCCCAAGGTTCCTGGAGATGGAAATATTTTTCTTGTGATTTTTCCCTGCTATTTGCCGCAGAGATGACAGGAAGGAAAACCACTATTGCTTCTCATCATCCAGATAATGGAAAACGAACAGGGAGCTCAATGTCATAATGGAGTCGTTACTAAGAACTGATCTCATCTGAAGCTAAAATCATTTGGATTTTAGATTCTGACTTTTCCCTTAATGAAGAAAGAAATGAAGAAATTGCCTCTATTATTAATCTACACTCCTTGAAAAAGCCTTCATCACCTGCATCCATAGGCTTCCAACTCTGAATACATTCCATTCATTCATTTTTAGCTTTTATCGAAAGCGACTTACAATTGCTTTACATGTCAGAGGTTGCACGCCTCTGGAGCAACTAGGGGTTAAGTGTCTTGCTCAGGGACACATTGATGTGTCACAGTGGGGAGTTGAAGCTGTGTCTCTGACACCAAAGGCATGCGTCTTATCCACTGCTCCATAACACCCCCCCACCAATACAAACACTTCATAGGAACCCAACCCATTGAATTAATGATTGTCTAATTTATCTAAACACTCAAAAACACAAAATTACAGTTCATCAATTTTGATCTCAACCAGCATTTGCAGCAGTGACATTGACGTTCAAAGAGGGTGGCCATTTTAACATCTAATCTTATAGTGGTTAGTCTTCTTTCTTCCAGACCTCCTCTTCCTACACCGCCACTTCCACTCCCTGTGGACCCCAAATTCCTTCCCATCTTCCTTTATTCCAGATTAAAGCATCAACCACCAAGGTCTTCATGACCTCAGGAGAGCTGGCAGGATCAGACAGCTCCTGCTTCGCTTGCATTTTAGCTGCAGTAGCTCGGGTGTCTTATCTGTTTCATTTTTATTGAATGAATTCAGGTTTCTTCATCCCCTCGGGCTCTGGAGGGGCACGCCCGGTTGCTGGTGTTAGTGAGGTTTTTATGCTGACTGAATGAACATGTAAGATCCCTTACAGCGGCAGGGATGACATGTAGACCCCTCTTGACACTCACTGGTGTGCATTTAAAAACACATACCTCCAAGAAGCCCACCTACACAATTTGCCACAGGATCTCTGGTCCTTTGACTGACAGGAGAGGACGATGGTATGGGACAGTGGTGAGATATAGCATTTCTGTAGGCAATAGTTTAGATCAGAACATTACAGCACCTTCACAGATCCCAGAGCATACTCCCTCAGGTCCCACACAATCTCCCTGGTGCACTTGCCCTTCATTTGCAAGGATATGACATGCAAATAGTTTTAGACCCTCAATTTTAGTGCTGGGTGTGTGAGAAACGCAGAAATGATTTCCAAGTGGCACTTCACCTAGAACGGTGCATGCATGGGGAAAAAAAACAAAACAGGCAATATTGACAATTATATGTGCAGGAAAGTGTCGTATACCGCTTTCACCTGGTGCACTTACAGTAACATTTAAGCCTCTTAACTGACTCACATGATTGGAGGCTCTGAATTTTTCATCGGACCTGAAACACTTCCTCCTGTCCTTGCTCTTGCCAGCTTCTTGACTAAATCATTACATAATGAGACAGCATATGATCCAGTGTACAAGGTGAGGTACTTTGCTCTAGAGCCATTTCCCCCTGGCAGATATTGATGCAGACACTTTGCTTCACATTAACCTCAACCTTCATCCTTACATTACAATGTTAATGGGGGGATAAAGTAAAGACATAAATGAGTTATATTATTATATTAGCAGGGAACTTCTCTTGCATATACTATACTGTGGAAGTTATATTTCACGGTATATTGTGCCAGTCCTAGCAATACATCAGTAGTGTAAACATGCCGTTTTTTTACTTTGTGTACAAGAATAACACTCACCTCGTATTTGATATTAAGTAGGTATAGTAAGAATATGGAAACTTTCCCTGAAGTTCACTGTGGTGACTACTGCAGTCAAGCGACCTTTCTCAGGGTACACTACACTGTGCAGACACCATAACACCCAGTACAGTCTCTAATGGTGTAACAACCACAGTGAAAATGTCTTGATAAGGATTAAACTGTGTAGGAGCATGTTTGCTGATGCTTGGAGCAGTGCACTTAAATTAATCAACACAGACATGACTAAATTGACTGTGATACCGTTTCCCAAATAGGGCTACAAACACATCTACAGTTAAAAAAAAAAAAGAAAGGCCCTTCCAGTTGCTGACCTAATCTGGTCTGGCAGATCAAAGAGAAGAAAACAGGAGGCAAAGTCAAAAATCCCATTATTAATTTCAACATGACACCACACGATGTACGTGAGAACACACAAGGAAATATGATAATATAATCCATGACAGCATCATGTACTAGTAACAAGTGTTACAGTAATATACCTTTTCGATTTACACACTGTCACATATTGTGTGTGGATATCACACACACGCACTACACAGACACCTTCACATTCTCTAATTCAGTCAGGACCACCTCAGTCATAGAAAACTTTTGGCGGTATCGCTCTGTTCTGGGAGAGCAGATGACGCAAGATCCCCCAAATGGTACAGAACAGAGCAGGCATCTACAGTGTTGGTCAAGTTACTTCCAAAATGCAATAAATTACAGATTACTAGTTACTGTCATTTGAGAATAATTAGTTATATTACAATATTACTATCTCTCAATTGTAATGCTTTACACTACTTTTGAGTTACTTTCACTGCTATTTAATGGGCGCATTATTCTGATAGTAAGATGTGCCTGCACAGATGGGTTCTAGTGAAGAGTTATATCCGCGGATTGGGTGGGTCTTTGTTTTAAAATAGGATGAATCGTCTCCTCATTAAGAAAGACTCTGTGCGCATTTATGCATGAGGTATAGCAACATAACGTCATTGATTATTTGAACCCGCCGAGAGCTTCAGTTTACAAGCTATTAGTAATTTAGACAGACAAAACAAAGCTAAACGTTAACTCGCCCTGCATTCACTATTAGGTTATTTTCTTCTATCACACAGGCTGAAAAATCTCTGCAGCACTGTCTTCCGAAAATGTGTACGGTAATAATAACCGTCAGGAATTTTACCATGGTTTATCATTAAACCGGTAACCATTTCATTAATGTTAACTGTATGGTGATAGTCTGTGCACATCAGATAATTAGTAGTCTGTCTCACAGGAAGTAGGTTGTTGATATAAAGGCTGGATTCCACTGGGCACAGCTGTGTCACTACACGTGGTGCTCCGTGGAGAATATGCGGCGGGTCTGTTTTTGAGAGAAGCTGCATCAAGCTGTACAGAGCAGATGAACCCGGGCAGGAAGTCAGACACAGAAATGGCAAAGAGAACCCAGTCCATCAAACTCACTCATTGTTTTCAACTAGACTATATACACTACAACAGCATAATAGAATTCCTGAAATTCAGCCATGGCTTTTGGTTTTGGTGTGCCAGCCCGAGATTTTCTGTGGCACCATGTGGCCACCCCTATGAAAAATGGACGCCACTGCACTCTGGCCAGCGGTTTCTAGCACAGCAGTAAATGTTTTGGCTGTGCTGGCTACCTGCTCCAAATGTATGAAAAACACTCTGCTTATTTTTAGAAATTCTGAATTTTATAATTTATAAAAACAGAATAGGGGCAATAGTCTGGAAACACAAATATTTTTACAACACTCCCTTCTCTTGTTCCATGCTTTTTCATACTGTGCCCTGTATGAGATTTGCCAATTGAATGCAGCTGGGATTATGAGCGGAGCTCGACTTCGTGGACTGACTGAACTAACAATATGCTAAATTTCTTGTGGTCTTAACTGTGGTTTAGACCTGTTAACATTTACAGTTGTTGACACTGGGTCATCTTAAATTGTGAACTACAAATTGTAGTTTACGGGCGAATCATAAAAATACTGACCACAGCACTGTTCAGTATTTTGCTCTGAATCATAACAGAGCCACAGTTTACCGGCAGGCCTCTTTGAAAGGCTCCAGTTTAAGCAGCACCCCACTGCTGACCTCTCAGCTAATGATGCAGCACTTAATGTTTGGGCGTCTGGTGAAGTGCATCATGACAGTGCATAAATGCCCAATTGACTATCTCTTAACGATTACTAATTATCCCAAAGGAAGCAATTAAACTGTGAAAAAAATAGGTGCAGGGGCCTATCTCAACCAGAGTGAGTAATTACCATACTTAATATTTCCCCCAATATCAGATACAGTTGGCAGCACAACCCCAAAGACAGACTGGAGCATTACTCTCACAATAAAACATCATAATGCAGAGACAATCTATTATGTGCTGAGCTACTATTTCCTGGAACAAGCTTGGCCACAAACATTGAAGGATATGACTAAAACGGCTGAATTTTCTCCTTATTACTTCCATTATGAACCTTTATGTTGTGCCTTATTTTAGTAAAGAGTTGTCCAATTAGCGTGCAGGCAACTATAGAAAGAGCTCTAATGAGCTCAGAGAAACCCTCATGGGATAACTCACTCTACACCTCTGAATCTCAGACAATGAACTTCTGCGTCTTCCTCTTTCCTGAATTAAAGTCATTTTCTTTTTCATTTGGGCTATTGAAAGGTTTTATGAGATTCCTGCCTGCTTAGGGATGTTATAAGAGAAGGATGCTTTTCACTCAAACACTTGCCCTTTGCAACATTCAAAGCAAACTTTAACAACAGTGGTGCCCATTTGTGCATAAATCTAACTGAAGTCAAGTTGAATTGTTTGATATGTGCAAAGCAGTGTTTATACTGTGTGAAGCCACTGTATGTTGTTTTCAATAAAACCTTGAAAAAAAGCACACTCCATTCTCCCTGCCAAATCAGTCAGGCTGAAAGAGGAAGACAAGATGAGCCGAGACTTAAAAGGTCACAAGTAATGGATGTCAGATTTGAAAGAGCTGACTTTTCCAACCTAAGCCTTTTCCTTTTTCCACTGTTCACACGTACATGGAAGGTACCTTTCATGAAATGCCATCTACGCCATCATAAGGACACCCACAGGACAGGACAGTGGCAGCGTATCACAGGTATGTCAGATGAATTCAGTATAGTATACTATGTAATTACATAAGAACTAAGAGATATTTACTAAAGATAATAGAAACTGCCATTAAGAGGATCGTGTGATATCCAGATGCCTTGCACAACTTCAAGGTTGTCTTGCAACCTGGAGTCCTATTTTAAATAGTTAAATTGAGTACTACTTCCTTAATTATTTGTATTCCTCAGAGGTACCACACACACACACACACACACACACACACACACACACACACACACTAATTATTTTGAAAGTACTGAACTGGAATGAACTTGTCAGATGCTGAATTGTAACTTGTTTCAAGACAATCAAGCCTCCCGAACACATACAATCACATTACACAGCCGTATAATATCCTCAGGGGTCATCTCTCACATCCCTTGACAGACAAGGCAACAGAGAGAACCACAATGCGACAGTTCCCTGGTGTACAAACTCTACTTGTATGTATGACCCCATTTACACCTGGCATTTCTGGTATTCGGATTCCAATCGGATAGTGCTTGACCACATGAAAATACAGATGTAAATGCACCCAAGACGCATTGAGGATTAATTGTGATCCGATCGGCCAAACCCCCTCTGGAGGTGGTCAGGGACGCATTGTGACTACACTGAACACAAGTGTAAATGCAATTGCATTGCCAATCAACATACAAACACCACATGGGCGGAAATATGTACTGATTTCAGTCTTGCGCAAATGACATCAAAACACAGTGTGTCCAGACAGTGTTGTACATGAACACACTTAAAGAGTGGCATTCATTGAATGTGCTCACATTTTTGGTACGTATCAGTTTGTGAATATGAACTCACGCATTGTTGAGTCAAACTGAATATATATATTATTAAAAATAATAGAAAGGAATACACGTTATAAAGAAGGGCAGCGCAAGGAAAAAATGCCATGTAGAACTTAAGTTTCACTTTCACTTTACTGCTGAGCTATTACACTGGTGAACCGCTGATGAGAGAGGGAAAAAAGTCACAGTGGAAAGCCTGGTCAGAACGTTATTATACAGTATACAGTAATAGAGCATTTTTGGACCCGTGCAAACAAAAGGAGAATGTTACGATAGGTTGTTTGAGCTGGACAGAGTGACAGGATCTTGATTGGATCTTAATGTGCACACTGGAGATACAGATTATTACAAAATGTGAATGCAATCAGGTTACAGTCATGTCTAGATACAATCTGGATACGAAACGCATTTTAAATAGGGTCTATGTGTGCACACAGCACCATTTAAATGTAAAATTCTAACCACTTTAATGGAGCAAGTGTGAATGTTCTGCAACTGGACTAACATAAAAACATACATTTTATTTTTAATGTTTGACTTGTTTGTAGCAGGTGTTCAGAGGATTCCCCTCATGTGGAAAATGTTTACTGAAAATATTGATTCCTATATTTCACTGTTACCTGGAGACAAACTGTAGGCCTACAGCAAGAACAAAAAGTATCTGTAATTTAATTAAGGACCTTTGTGTAGGATTTAGTAGCATTTAGGTGTGCGGTTGCAGATTGTAATTGAATTCCCGTCCCCTAAGCTAAGATGGCCGCGAATCTTGTGAAAAAAATGCAAAAGGCCCTCTCTAGAGCCAGTGTTCGGTTCGTCTCTTCTGGGCTACTGTAGAAACATGGCGGTGCAACATCAGCAAACTCTGTGTAAGAGGACTTGCTCCCTATGTAGATATTAAGCGCTCATTCTATAACAAACACACAACTTACTTTTATCTGATGAAAACATACTTAAGAATATATTATATTCCATATTCTGCCAATAGACACAATGGTAGTGAGAGGCCTCTATGGCAAAACTTTTCCCCCAAGGAGTACATGTACTCCTAAATGAAAACAAAATTGGATCAAACATTTAGGAGCGCAGTGAAAAATGTTTAAGTAGCCTAAGTGAGTTTAGTAACATGCAGTATTACATACATATTTATACGGTGTGTGCTACTTCTCCTTGTGTGCAATTATGATGTGGAAAAACCTAGTATCTATCTACATCTATACAATGACAATGAGTTTAGTAATTACCAAGCTTTTGAGCTGTGAACCATGCCGTTGCTCCAGGTTAAATTGCATAGCAATGTGAACAAGTAAAGTACTTTCAGTTAGTAAGGGAAACCCTCTTAACTTATTAATGTCTGTGGTGGTAAGAATACATTTGTGTACCTTAACAGTCACTACAAAATCAGTCAAGATGTGTGCTCAAACCTTTTTTGTGTGTGAAAAGATGGCTGCCACTGGTCAGAGGATGCTAGTCAGAAGAGTTTGACCCAAGGCAGCCAAACACAACCAGCACACAACAGCCTAATTCTACCTTATTTCACAACAGAATATTGAATGAAAGTTAAACACAAGCAAGTGTTTAATCATCTGACAAAATGTAGGAAGTTCAATAATGGGTTCTAAATGTAACACATGCATGTGGAAAGAGCATATATGCAGGATGACGCTAATGGAGGTAAGGGGAATATCAGTAGAATTACTGGTTATTATTTTTCAGACTGATTAGCAGTAAGATAATTACAGAAAGGCACAAAGTGTCAGATGTGTCTGACACATGTGCTGGTACTGCTTTACAAAGTTAACCTTCTTAGAGTTTAAGTGTTCCCACACACTAAAACCCCATGGATTTTATTTCCTGAGCTTCAGACTGATGAATTAATGTTCAAATGTACCACATCTATCTATCTATCTATCTATCTATCTATCTATCTATCTTCTCAACATAAATAAAAACTTATAGAGGGTAAGAGTAAATTCTTACCTATTCAGACACAAAGGGCAGATATAATGAACCATGTAAACTAAGGGTGCTCCGATCGATCGGTCACTGATCATAATCGGCCGATAATGGCTTTAACTAGTTTGATCGGTGGTCGCTAAAAAGGCCGATATGAAAAGCCAATCGGAGGATGCAATACTCGCCAGACAAATTTTCAACGGCAGCTAAAATGTACACTGTCTGGGCGGTTTTCAAAGCTAGCTAGCACTAAAGTCCTTCCCAGACAAGAAGGGATTAATGTGCCCACATAATCATTTACAATTACAGTTGAGCAGCAATCAGACAAGTGGAGCAACAGACAGGAGCGATCATGTGAAACTGTCGCAGCTGTGCTCATCTCACAATCCACCCACAACCGGAGTTTAACAGACACATCAGGCAGAGAGAGAGAGACTGATCCTTCAGTATGAGTTTCCTGATGCAAAGAGCGGTGCCACTCAATCAGCTGACTGCATCTCTCCCTCTGTTTTCGTTACAAAAACGGAGACCTTTTTCTACGTTTCCGCCTCCCGTCCAGATTAAAACGGTGAATCAGATGATGTTTGTTTGAAAACGCTGCTGACCCAGTGGACAAAACAGAGGACTTTATAAAACGATAACACACACTCACATTTGGCTTTGTGAGTCGGTCTTATCAGTCATGCAAAGCAAAAACACGATGCTTTACAGAGTTTTAGTTTTGGTATTTTTATTAAAATATAAGTACTGTGTAAATAACACTTAACTGTTAGCCTAGCCTATTGTGCATGTCACTGTATTTACTTTGCGACAACTCCCAGTCTTTTTTCTGCCGCCGTCTCTCGTACTCCCGTGTTACTTTCAGTAACAGTTCCACTTCATTGTCGGTCAATGCAAAAAAAGAAAAAAGTCTGGTGTGGTTCTTTGTCTGTATTATTTCTTCCTTTGCTAAATCGTCTGCTACTGCGGAGTAGACCATCTGCTTCGTGTTTACACTGGCACGCGCATGCCCAGTGTAGCTACCTGAACGGCCACTAGATGTGTGTTTTCAGTCCTTCTAATATAGATAGAGATCAACTCTGATTGGCAGCTGAAACGCTGCTGCGGACAGAGAAGATCGTTTTCGTTATAAAACGGTTTTAAAAACGTAGCCGTGTGGATGTAGCCTCACATTACCCCACTCCTCTCTCTACTCCTCTCATGTCAGCCCTCTCGTTTCCCCGTAAATCTCCCGTATTTTTAACCTTTATGAAATCAAATAAAAACCTTGTTTGCTACTCTCCCTCTGGTAAAGTCGGTGGCAGCATGTAAGATATGTAGACTGTGCTTCCTGCACAAGGATTAAAAATTAAAACAATCCACTGAAATGATATAAGGCCTATAGCCTACTAATGGCAAACCATATGAAATTATAATGAATATAGTAGCCTATGTAATATTAACAATTGACTGTATAATATGGAATTTACATTGTA
>NC_060170.1:24354407-24421922 GCF_021292245.1 Micropterus dolomieu | reverse complement strand
GACTGTCGTTACAGCAACCAGGAACACTAACGAACCAGCAGTATCGATGACCCTGGCAAACGACCCCACTGAGGTTAAATAGCTGAGTTTCCCTGCCAGTCAGTCAGAACTGAAGAAGTCCTTTGGATGAGGGACGAAACGTCTTCCAGTATCTTCAACCAAGTCCAGTTGCCCTTGACTTTAACCTTCGTTGGATAACTATGACCTGGATGACTGAGAATCTTCATAGACATCGAGTTTAATGGAGATAGGCTATCTGTGATTGTGTATTAGTCAAACTAACATAATCACAAATATCACTAGTTCAAAGCTTGATGTAGGCCTATTGGCTTTTTCTGGAGGGGGGTGTTGATTTCACTGTTCAATACTATTATTGATACAGCACACTGTGTAGCCAAAATCTTTATTTGTTTTGCTTTTGAGTGGATTTCCCCTTTAACTAGCAGGGCCACGTCCCCTTTAAATCACGCTCCATTACGTCATGGCATCAATGCGGAAGTATGTACTCAGGAAACTAGCACCTTCAGTTTTGTTTACATGTGACATGCAATTTGGTAAGTGGTACATAGTTCAGTTTTTGAGTAAACGTTTTCAACACTTAGTGACACGTTTCCGAAGACACATTCTTTACACGAATCTACAGAGAAACATATTTAATTGTGTGATAATATCGTTACTGATATATGAATTAGCTAGCTAGACGCTGCTTAAACGTCGAAGTCTGAGCTCGCTTTGTTGCCCGATCACAAGTAAGTTTCGGTTTCCTCAGTAAATCTTCGTGGCATTAACGTTACTGTTGTGTTAAGTTATGAGTTCAGCCACAGCTCGTCTTTAATTACTGACACTAACCGTTCTGTTGGTTTTTGTTAAGGTATTTGATGCTGGAGCTCTTTGAAGAACCGCAGCATGTTCCCCCACGGCGCTGCACCGAGGGGGCGGTCAGCCTACAGTAAGGGCCTGTACCCACCACCCTCTGTGCCTCTATACTACGATTACAACCACCAACCCCTGGCTGGTGTCAATAGGTGAGCCTGCCCAAGAAACCAACTGCACTTGTGTACTAGACAGCATCAATACAATAGTAGAACTTTCATATGGTTTCTTGTTGGGCGCGTTTATGTCCTGTATAGTAATACACACATGCCTGTTTGGTAGCTTCTATGTTCCTGGATTAGAGAGGTTGCCTTCATATGAATGGAAACCCACACCACCCACCTCTCCAGTCCCTCCTCATCGCACACCAACTGTGACCAATAGGCGCAAGTATGTAATTTGACCATTTATTCATAACTAAATAATCTCGTTCTTCAGTATCTTTAAACTCACTTCCCTTTTATGAACATTTGCCTTTAACATATCTTGTGATGTTTTTCCTTATCATTGTGTTTCTTTCAGGAGGCAGATTGATGAATACACCCCCAATGTTGTGAAACGCCAACGCCTTGACTCTTCTTCCCACCCAGTAATCGGCTCCCCTTTAATTCGGGCACCTCCCCCTCGTCGTCCTGACCAAGTGGTCGCAGGGCCATCAAGATCATCCTTCACTGATTTTGATCGCTCTTATCCTAGCCCACGTGCCCAGCCCCAACCCCAGGTGCCTACTATCCCAGATAGCTCCCACAGCCTGCAGGCCTACGCAAAGGACAAGGTACTGTATATTCAGAAGGCCTTAACCTGCATCCGAAATACGTTAAATCCAACTATGTGTGCATGCAGGTATGGTTGATTTAGTCAGGAGATTTGTTTGTGCCCTCAGCTGAGTGTTCAGATGGTTGAGCTGTTTGAGGCGTGCCAGCAGCAATCTTCTGATTTGGCCCGAAAGGAGACTTGCCGAACTCGGCTGCAGCAAGACATACAGCGTGTCTATGCAGGTGTGTTTGAAATATACCGTAAAGCTCTGCTTTGACTGACTTTCTGTTGTGATCCTTATTCACTAAATGCGTTTCTTGCAGCGGCACGACTTTACTTGACGGGATCTTCTATGAATGGGTTGGGCTGCCGGAGCAGTGATGCTGATCTGTGTCTGGTCCTCAAAGGAAATGTGAGTATCCCTGAGTCTGCGTGGTGAATGTCATCCAAAGTGTGTGTGTGTGTGTACACAACACACACATTCTCTCAAACACCTCCATGTTTTTCTGTTTCAGAAAAGACCTGATCCCATTCATGTACTCTCAGTCCTCCAAAGGTTGTTCAGATCACTGTGTGAGTAATAATAAACTATTTTTTTGAATATCAAATTATTTAGAATAATTTATTGTATTCTTAACATGGTTGGAAAGCTCTTATTTACTTATTTACTTACATGTTTTACTAAACAAAATAAAAAATAGTGGGATCCCTAGATTTTGTTTTCTCCACTGACTCCACCGGGTGGCGCTATTTACCCAGTGGAAAAATAGTTTCAGGTTCACTGAAAAGGAAACCAAAGGTATTTATCATTCCTCTATTTTGTGCCTCCTTGTCTCTTCTCTCCTCCGTCCTCCAGCCTGTGAAATTTATTTCAGCACTCCATCTCGAAGGACATCTAAATTCCTAAAATGCTTTGAGAGGAGAGAGGAGCTATGAGCGTAGGTGCACCGGTTTATCCTTTGCGAAAGTCTTTTCAGCACCCGTGACACATAAAAAGAGGCATTACACACAGCTGGAAGGTTGTGTTAGTTATTTAAGATGTCAAATGCACGAACAAACTTTCTGCCCTTCACCGTTTGTGTAGTGCCTCTTAAGGCGCAGTTTTACCTGCATTCCTTAATGACATTTCACTTTAATAGACATTTGATAGACTTTGATACATTATGTTGTAATTACCTGTGCCACACGTCTCATTTCATTGATGGCTCAGTGGCAAGGATGCCTCTTTTCGATGCCTGTTGCCTCAACTCCTTTCCTCGTGTCATCTCCTCGACTCATCCGCTCACATCTCGGGTGGGAGGGATGCGAGAAGTGGAGTCGAGGATGTACAAACTGAGAAACGAGAAAGGCCTTAAATTACCACAAATCCTATGATGTTTGTTTTGATTCATAGCATATATAGAGAGGACTCAGCTGATCAGAGCCAAAGTGCCGATCCTCAGGTTCAGAGAGAAAGGCAGGTAGGAGCAACACAGTCGTGGAAGCCTGTTTTTACATCATCATCAAAGTCCGAAAGAAGTGTTAATGTGACCACTTCTCTACTCCCACCCTCTTTAGTGATCTGGAGTTTGACTTGAATATCAACAACACAGTGGGCATCAGAAACACATTCCTTCTGAGGAGTTATGCCTATGGTGGGTGAGATGGTCGACAATACTTTGGTTTTGATGGCACCAATTTTTCAAAATGTCTCTGTCTAATGTTAAGTCAACTCTTAACAGTGACTTTGTTTATTAGTCCAGCCACAAGCAATGCATATGTTATTTGAAATTTCTTGTTTTGACCCGCTATGTTTGTGTGGTTTCTCTCAGCTGATCTCAGGATAAGACCCATGATCCTTGTTGTTAAGAAATGGGCACGGCATAATCAAATCAATGATGCCAGCAAAGGAACGTTAAGCAGCTACACACTCGTGCTGATGGTGCTGCACTCCCTCCAGAGTCAGTACAATCTCACACACAGACAAAATCTCTTTTTTAATTCCCATTTGACTTATTTTGAATCTCGTCATATACGTGTTGTTTTCTTTACAGCTCTTAGTGATCCTGTCCTTCCCTCCCTACAGAGGGACTACCCAGTAAGTGTCTCCATTTCTTTTGCAACTGAGTCCTGTTTACACTATCAGTTTAGCTTTTATTTTTTACCCTCTCATCCAGGCATAGAATAGAAGGTCAATTAATATGTTATAAATATATGCCTTTGCGGACTCATCTTTCCAATTATATCCTCTGTCTCTTTTGTAAAAATACATTTCTGCATCACTTTAACTTGACTTCATCCACCACCTTGAAATAATCTATTATAAAATGAAAAAGTGCTCCGTTTTAAGTCTTTGTGTCATGTGCCTTGATTTTCAGGAGTGTTTTAATCCCTCCATGGAAATTGACATGGTTCCAGAGGGAACTAAACACGTCCCGCCCTACATCTCAAGAAACCAGTCCTCTCTTGGAGAGCTGCTTCTGGGCTTTCTCAAATACTATGCCACAGACTTCAGGTATCTCCCAAGGACATCACATTACTGAGTCTAGTGTTTCAGATGCACTCTTGGTTCTTTTGCCTGCTCATTTTCCTGTTCCCATTCCTCACCTCCTGCTCCTTTAGCCAACTTCTTCACTCTTCAGTCCCCTGTCTCTCCTCTCCTCCCTCTATCCTGCAACATCTTCTCTGGTTTCATGTTTCTGGGTGAAGGGCAGGAGCAGGTGGGACCTTTTGGCCTAACACAACATTAACATGACAAACCATGATCCCTGTGTTTGCAGTAAGTGTGTTACCATTCCACGCCACACTTGTAAGGTTGAACTGAAACTCACCAAGCAAACAGATTTGTTTACATTTTACAGTGTCAAACGCCGTAAACAGGTCACACGTGTTGAGTGATTTTACATTTTCTTGCCCTTGATGTACAAATTTTACAGGCTTAACATTACTACTGACATTTGTCCTACCTTCTTGGCATTTGTTTCAATCAACTCATGTCAATAAAGTTGAACTTGCAAAGACTGAAATGAATCTATCTTGAATTTGATGCATTCAATATAGCTCCAACTTTTAAGACTTTAGATTTAAAAGGCAGTAGTTTGAAGGTTATTATGCCCACTTTTAAGCCTCAGATGCATTTTAATTGACCAGTAAGAATGAGTTTGCAAAACAATTTCCCGCATTATCATATGACCGTCTTGTATATTTGATCAAAATAAGAATGTTTCATGTTCACATTATACTTTTTATACTGCACTGAATTAAACTAAAACCAACTGATGCCTGGAAGGTACAGAATCTATCTGGAAAAGCTATATTTGTTGGCAGTAACGTGTCAATATTTTGTAGTTGATTGGCTAAAAGCCACTGGTACAGTCCTTTTTTTAAAATTTATTTTATTGCTTATTTTTCAGTGTAATAGGTGCAAAACAATCCCCTTCCTTTTGTTTTTTCTGTGTCTTGCAGGTGGGATAAGCAGGTGATCTCTGTTCGAGAGGCCAGAGCTTTGCCCAAGAACAATTCTCAAGAGTGGAGAAACAAATACATATGTGTTGAAGGTAAACATTTCAGTGTAAATGACATGCCACCACCACCACTGAACAATAACTGGTTCATCAGTGTTAGAAATGTTCCCAGAAATGCTACATATTCAGTGAGCGACAGCAATTCCTTGTGTTTCAGAGCCATTTGAAAGAAATAACGTTGCCAGGGCAGTCCATGAGAAGGTCAAGTTTGATGCCATTAAAGCTCAGTTTGTGGAGGTACATGCCAATCCTGATAACTGTGCGCCCTTCATATTTTCTTTCGTGCTCCAAGTTGCTGTTGGCCAGCCATGAGTTATTCATAATCCTCCTGCTTCTCATCTCTCTGTGTCTGTGCAGTCATATCGGATACTACAACAGAGGAAGGACTTGAACTCGATCCTCCCAGTCAGAGCCATCATTAGCAAGGAGTCATCCAGGAGATAAGGGATTCCTCTAATTAGACGAGCTTCTACCTCAAGACAAGCCTGTCCCCAGAAACAAAGAGACACCTTTGGGATGTGCTGAGAGAGGCACCCGGCTGCCTCGGCACCTCACAGCCAGAAAGACTCTGAATGCTCTGGCTGCCTCGGTATCGGTCACAAACTGTATGTCCTGTGGCAGTACATATTGAAAATACTGCACTCAGTTTCAGATGCTTTGCAGAATTTTCCAAATTATTGTAACTGATAATAAAAATACAGTATATGTTTAGTGACACCAGAGGGCTCTGATATTCTGTCACTTGAAATGGTGACAGAGAGATGCTGCACTGAAGCAGTCAGTGTCATTAGAGATGGTTATTTCTCTTACACAGCCCTCTTTCCCAATGCGCATAGCATTCCTAGGAAGAAGTTAAGTATACTGACAAAGTATGAAAGACAGAATAACACCTGCAACCTGCTCATATCTCAAGCTGTCTCAAATGGAAGCAGCAGCGTTTATGTTTGACTGGTCTCAAACAAGTTTCTCTCTTCTAATCTACGTTTTAGTTACATACATTGCTAGAGCCATACTGCACAGAGTCAGATGTAAAGATGCCAATAATAAGTTTATGCCACGTATATGCACAGTATATTGTCTTCAGCCCATCTGGACCAACTTGTAACATAAAAGCATTTTTTTCTATTTTTCTAGGTCTGTAGTGAAGCTATTGTGGGTTTAAACACCATATATACTTTTTTTTTGAAGGCACTCACCTTTTTGGTCATGGACGTCTTTAAGTTTCTAAGCTTCTCTGAAAACTGAGCTTGTTAAGTTGAAGATGTTGAAGTTAGTGTCATAATTGAAGTTACTCCGAGGCGATCACTGGAGGCCTGGACTCTGGATAATCCCACTCCTTTATCGTTGCTCCTGTTTTTGTGGTGTATTATTTTATGTAGGCTGGTGTCATTTTAGTTCAGTATCTGCCTGAGTTATTTGGACAAAAAATGTATAACAGAAAAGGCAACAGATGTCATTCCCTCATTTTTGGTTTACTTAACACATAAGTTATTGGTTTACACGTGAGCGTGACATTTTTTGTGTGTGACATGTTTTTCTTCTTTTGTTTTTGTTTTATATTTTTCCTCTGCTCTTTTTTTACATTACTGACTTTTAAATGTTTATTTAAAAACATTAAATCTCTGAAGATGTATGATTGTTTTCACTTGGCTCTATGTGAAGCCCCCTGAGTTATTGGCTATGCTAATAGAAGTGCAAAAGTCCTTTTAAATTGTACCCTGTCGTTCATGTTCAGATGAGGTGATAGTAGAGTATTTGAGTAAGTGATGTTTGGTGGCATCCTTGTTTTTATGTTTTACTGTAATTTGGGCCAACCCATCGCACAATATTATACTTGATCACCTTGCATTTAAAAACCAAGATCAGAGATTTCATCCACAGGTATTATGTTTAACCATTTAAGCACAAATAGCATCCCAAAGATCTGTTCCAATCTGCCTAGGCCTTCTAATATTTTGAAGTCAGGTGTCATTTTGTGTCCTCAAGGTAAAGCAGTTTATCCACCGTCATCAGGAGCTCTTACGTCATTTAGTACGTTATAGGTGCTTGTGATTCATATGCCTTTAAAAAAAGATTGCAAAAGAATGACTCCTGGATATCTGCACCTTTTGTTCAAGTGTTCTCTGCAGCCTCCCTTGACAGCTCCTGTGTAAATTGTTTTTTTGTTCTGTGGTTTGACGCCTTATTACACCAAGGTTTATGACTATTGCATAGTGCCAGTACTCCTAGAGGGTAGATACCTTACAAGAACTGTGTGTGTATGTGTGGCCCTGTTTAGTGTCGCTAACAGCAGCAGGGGGACCAGGGGGTACTGTTTCAGCACATAACCTATATTTAACTTAGCAAGGGGGATTTTGACCTTAAAGTCACACTGACTCATTCAGCTGTGGCCACAGGCACAGACCAAGAGAATCATGATTTTACTAGATCTATAACAGTCTTTTTTATGATAAGTTCAAAATGTAACTTCTTCTTAGAGTTTGTTGTATGTGTGCTTAACCTGAGACAAAGTGAGACCTACCCTCTCTCACTGCTCCCCCCCCCCCTTATCTCCACTCCCCTCTTCTCATTCCCCACTCAGTCTATTTCTATCCCCCGCTGAGTCAGATGGACAGCTCCCAACTTAGAATGACACAAACAGGCAGACCAGCTCTTCTGAAATCAGAGTGGCTGAAAACATCAAGAGGACTCTAAAATACACAGAAAAACAACATTGGGGAACTGCAAAGGCAAGAGCTGGAGGATTCTACCAAGATGGAGGAGTGTGAGAGTCTGGACTCTGAGATGACAGAGCTGCAGGAGTTTCAGTACGAGGCCTCAGAGGCCATCAGCCAGGACGATGAAGACGAGGTGGAGGAACTGCAAAACAGGTGCTTTACACACTACAACTTACAAGCTGAATAACCTCAATTGTGGCTCACTTTTACCTTGTGTAAAGTGGTGTCTTCTGCTAGAAGATTTTACCACGAACTTACCACATGTACTGAATGGAGTCTGTGAGAAACCACCTGTTTCTCAGATGCATTTTGCTATTGAGAGCAAAAAGAGAAGCTGTGTCTTATCTCTGTCTGGGGAGCGTGACTGGACAAGTGTATCCAAATGACACACATCCAAATGATCATCTGTTCTTCAGCTCATACAAGGAATTGTCAGTGTGGCACTACAGCCCGCTCTATTCTAATATTTGATATTGTTCACCATCCCATATTTTACATCTCATTTATCATGTTTCATACTGGGTGCTCTAGCTATCCTTGCCATGTCATAAATAGTAGAAGATACTGATATGTTGAATGTATCTGGGAAGGCCAGGCATCTCTTCTCTAATATTACATGAATGACGCTTTGGGACATCACCTTGCGGTAACCCTGCATTGGCTGAGCTGTATTCATAGCAGGAGGGAGAGCTCATAGTGCATTTGGTCATTAGTTTTTCAGCTCATCGCTCATGTTGGCAGCCTGGCACCAGACACCTCCTATAATGCTGTAGATCTACACTCCTCAAGTGATCATCTTGAGAATACATCAGTGGGTGTTATCATGTTTTCAGCTAAGTTGCCTCAGGTGCAAAACGTGAATGTGGTGTCCATGCTGGCACATCTTGCTCAGATATGTTTAATTTGATTCATTGGTTTGTTCTCTGCTTGCATTTCAATGAGTTGTTGCCAAAAGGATCTCTTCTTGCAGTTAGACTGTTTAGTCATGCCCTTCCTCTTCTAGTAAACTGCTCTCCTTCTAACTCTGCCCATTCTTCTCTCCTCCAGTCTGCGAGAGGTTGTGCAGGACCAGTCTGTGAAGCCCAAACTCCAGTGCCTTATGGTGGATCCGTCGTTCTCCATGGTAACTGTTCAAAGTGAGGATAGTGGCATTGTTTGGGAGACGGCCTCTAGCCGCTGCTCTACCCCTTGGGCCTCTGAGACCAGCTCCACCTCTGAATCCTACAGCATGGAGGGCCCTGGAGCGGCAGGAAAGATCACCATCGTCTTTGATGAGGAGAAAATAGTCCGCAGGAGGATAAGGTCTGGAGGAAGGAGTAGCAGACTGGGGGACAGGCTGAGCCGACCTGGTAGTTCAAGATCGGCTTCAGCTCTGGGAGCGGAGAGACCGGAGATGGCGGAGGTTTCCCTTCCCAATGTCAAACAGGAGAAAATCGAAACAGAACCGGACTTGGAGGAAATCAAAAACAAAGATCAGCAGCTGTTTAGTTTGATTTCAGAGGGTTATGAGATTCTCAATATCAGAGTCCCCTCCAAACTTCCCACTGTGGATGAGGAAGAGAGCACAGAGCTGCAGGACAATTTGTCTTATTTGGACGAGACTCCAAAGATCAGGTCTCGGCAACAGTATCATGTTATGCCAGAGGAAGGGGTAATACTTGTTCACCAAGAGGTATTTACTGATTTCTCTGATTGATTTGAGTCGTTTTAATAATGAAGTACTTTAATATTTCTTCACACCTTCTAACACCATTTTGGGTTAATTCTACCATTAACATGAAATCAACATTTTAATATGTCTAGTAAAATGCTGTTTTAAAACACTAAATTGGCCTCTATAGATTGACTCGCTGATTGTGATCTTTCCTCAGCCCTCAGAGCAAGACTATTCTCAGCCGTCAGTTGAAACAGAGCTCAGACACACACCCACTCAGAAAGAGAGCACCAGCGACATAGACTACTTTGAAAAGTTTACCTTGCTCGATGAGGTGGTCCCTGGGGAACAAGCTCCAGAACTGCAGGAGGCGGCAGAACAGCCTACAGCAAAGCCCCCAGTAGAGGATCAAAAGCCAGCTAAAGAGACAGCCACAGACAGCCCCTCTGCATCAGAAGATTCTTTTGTCTTTGTTACAGATGTGGAGATAGCCGGGGAACACCTAGATGAGGTCTTCTACGGAGAAGCACCTCCTGCTGATGCACTGCAGCGGAGAGATGATGATGAGGTGGAGGGTAGAGCAGGGATGAGAATGAGACGAGAGAGCCAGAGATCTGGTAAGGAGAGTGGTTCAGTGTTGTTTGGGAGTGAAGAGACCATCCTCACGCCCATCTTTATCTCCTCTGGACCCCCTAAGATCATTGACCTCATCCTGCTGGAGGAGCCCACCGCCATGTCCTTCATGTACTCAGACCTTTATGAGGATGCTGTAGGCGAAAGGCGAAAGAGTGATGAGGAATACTCTGAGGCAGAGAGCGTAGCATCGGAGACGTCTTATAAGAGACGTTTGTCAGATTCAGAGGAAGGGCACGGGTACCTGGAGAAGTTTATTTTGAAGGATGAAACTCCCACTGTGGAGGTACAACCAGAGCCAGCGGAGGATGAGATGGAGGGGAGGAGGATGTGGTCACAGAATAAGTTTGAAATGACAGGATGTCTGACAAGAGTGGTCAAAGAAGACGAAGACGAGGACAAGATAAAGACAGAGGAACCAAAGACACAGGAGGTCAGTTTTGGAGGTAGGAGTGAAAATTTAAAATCAGCTACATTCAAAGAGAAAAGAGAAATAGTTACAGAACCAGAGAGGGAGAAGGAGGAAATACACATCTCCTTGGTGACTGAGGAACAGGCTGTCGGAGAAGCCTCAGAAGAATCTATTCAGGAGTCCAAACTGAGAAAGGATCAGATGGATGATCAGAAAGTGGAACATGAGGAAAAGAGAGATCAGACTGACTGTCCTGAGAGCGGCACTGATAAACCACTTCCCGAAATGCAACAGGTGGACAGTAAAGTAGAAAAAACAGAGGAGTGTGAGAAGCATCAGAGAGAAGTGTCGGCAGAAACAACTAGCGTTATTGAAACTGAGCAGCCATGTCAGATACAAGAAGCGATTGAAAAAACAGCCCAGGTGGTTGCAAATGCGACAGAAAAGACAGCTGTGATAGCACCTGTAAGCGATGAAGTGCCTCACATCATCCCTCAATCTGAAATACTAACGGAAACCCCTGAGAAGAGTTTGTCTGAGGAGGCACTTACTGACACTAAGATGATGGCTGCTGAAGAGAGAGTAGTAGCTGAGGCCAAAGCAGAGGCACCAGCAGAAGCGAAAGAACCTGAGACTAAAAGACAGGAAATGCTCACCTCTACTGCAATAGATACATCAGCTGAAACATCGCTATGTGAGGATAAAGAAGCAGCAGCAGTTGTTTCTGAAGACGTTGCTCCTGTTGAGGTTATCACTGACTGTAGTTCAACAGTACACGCAGTAGTGGAGGTAACTGAAAAAGCAGTGGATGAAAAAAAGATCCAAACTCAGGTTCAGATTGATCTTCAGGAGGTAACAAGTGTTGTGACAACAGATGTTCAAACAGCAGCTCCTGAAGGAGAAGAAGAACGTGAGGCTCTAACAGAGGATACTGCAGTTCAGAGCCAACATATTACAAAAGCTGATCAGGAGTCAGAGGTTAAAACAGAGATTTCAAGTGAAGTATGCAAACCTGTGACAGACTCGGATACGAAACAGCATGACATTCTTGAGACCAAGCAGCATCAACAAGAGTCAGTAACTGACTGCGATTCAGACAAAACAAAGCTGATAACTGAAGCTGAAGCTAAAACATCCACAGAGGACACTGAGACTGTTATTCAGGAGATGGTGAATGTAGATGATGACTTAATCCTCCTTATCCCGAAAGGGCAAGCTGTAGAGATGGACATAGGGATTAGTCAGTGGTCAGAGAAGACTACAAATTATACAGTAACACTCTCTGAACCTGACAGCACATGTGAACGTCTCATAGCACCTGAAACCACCACCATATGTTCAGAGGAGCTTCAGGCACCAACTGAGGAAACAGTGACAGAGCCTCAACTAGAAATAAAACCAGAAGTTGTTCTAAAGGAAGAAGCACTACCCAGTAATGAGTTAGCCAGTAAGTACTCTCCTCCTTTACCTGTGGAGGAGGCCAACACAGAGGAGCAGAAGGTGGAGCAGGACTTCGAGGAAGACGTGACCATCTTTTCCCCTCTGAGGAGCTTGACTCCCCCAGAGGATTTGTGTTGGCTGCACAGAGACTATACAACATCAGAAGCAGCAGACTTAGAAAAAAAGGCAGAGATGCACAAGATGAAAGTGACCCTCGTAACAGACATTGTTAAAGAGGATTCAAGTCCACAGATTGAGCTGCACAGAGATGTTGTAGGGCAAAAGATGGAGCAAGATGAAGCAGTTGCGGAGGCTCCAGAGGTGACTGTTGAGGAGCTTGAATATGAGGTAATATCTAAACAGGATGCAAAAGAAATGCCGGAACCTGAAACACAAAGAGGTGAAGAGGAACCAGTGGGTGAAAAAGAGATCCAAACTCAGGTTCAGATTTATCTTCAGGAGGTAACAAGTGTTGTGACAACAGATGTTCAAACAGCAGCTCCTGAAGGAGAAGAAGAACGTGAGGCTCTAACAGAGGATACGGCAGTTCAAAGCCAACATATTACAGAAGCTGATCAGGAGTCAGAGGTTAAAATGGAGATTTCAAGTGAAGTATGCAAACCTGTGATGCCAGAAGAAGTCAAGACAGACTCAGATAAAAAACAGCATGACATTCTTGAGACCAAGCAGCATCAACAAGAGGAATCAGTAACTGAGGTGCTTGAATATGAGGTAATATCTAAACAGGATGCAAAAGAGATGCCGGAGCCTGAAACACAAAGAGGTGAAGAGGAACCAAAACCTGAGTCTGGTCAGCAGAGAGAAGAAAGGATGGAGATGGAGATGGAGAAGGAGAACAAAGTATTTGATCTGTCCCCAGAAGAAGAGCTCATTGAGGCTGACTATGAAATCTTTGATGAAGAGGAGGAGAGTCAGGCACGACTGGCTGCTGAGCTGGAGGGGATGGACTGGTTCTGTCTCACTTGTGGATGTCTGCTGTCAAAGGACGACTGTGTCTCTGGAGAGCATCACAGCCATGAGGTGACTGGTGTGGACAAAGCCTACGAGGAAATCAAGGTAATATACTATGTGAATGCAAACATGTTGTTTATATACACATTAATTTTTAACCCCAATGTTTGGGGTCTGTTTCAGTAACCGTAACAGCTGTAAAAGCTGCATTAAATACAATGGATTTTCATCTGCTCTATCTGTGATTGGTGTTGATAGTCTGTTTGGATTTCTGTTATTGGAGTTTTTTAACAGACCTTTCAGTCGTTTAATTGACCCCATACATAATTAATGTCACTAAGTAGAATAACTGCACACTTGTTTGTGAATGTTTAATAAGTAGGTAGGTAGGTAGATTAATTTTGTCACAATATAACAGGTTATAGAGGGAAATTGAGTTTGTAACTCCCATGTGCTACATAGCAGACACTATACATTAATATAGAAGCAATTATAAAAATGGTAAACAGAAATAAACTATATACAATGGAGCAGTGCTTAGGATTAATTTGAGCTTAAGAGTCTGATAGCTTTGGGGGGAAAAGCTGCTCTGCAGTCTGGTGGTGTGGCAGCACAAACTTCTATATCTCTTCCCAGGAGGCAGCAGGGTGAACAGGCTGTGGCTGGGGTGGGTACTGTCCTTTAGTATCCTTTGGGCTCTGCGTAGGTAACCTCACCTCCACCACTGATATCACTGATGCTCGGGAGATGGGTACCAATGATCTTCTGAGCGGTTTTAATCACCCAGAGCCCTCCGGTCCTGGGCCGTGCACATCCCATGCCAGTCTGTGATATTTCCAGTCAGGATACTTTCTATTGCTCCTCTGTAAAAGCTGACAAGAACTTGGCACAGGAATTTGGCCTTCTTAAGCTTCCTCAAGAAATACAGGTATTTTTGAGCTTTCTTCACCATTGTGGAAAAGTGCTAGATCTAGCTAAAACTAATGTAGTATAAAATATAAATATATATAAATAAATATCTAAAAAGTCCTGCAATAAATCCTACCTATATGAAGATTATAATGTTCAGTTTTTGTTCAAACTGTTTTAGAGAGGTGTTGATTCAACTGTATGGTAACTTTGGAGGACATTGAAGTAGACCCTTTATTGACTGTACTTTTTACATAGTGTTGTGCAAGAAGTACTGTTAAGTAAGTTAATGTGCCACAATCACTACATGACATTAACAAATGATGTGCAAATGAAAACAATACAAGTATAGTAAAGTAAAGCTTGGTTATCATGCACAGCATCAGTAAAAGTATTAATGAATATTACACAGTGGACATGCAGGGTGTAGCAAAATGTTAAAAATAGATTTAAAGGAGTAGTTCTACATTTTGAGAGTTACTCTTATCTTCTATCTTTTTGGGCGCAAATAAGCATATTTCCCAAAATGCTTAATTATTCCTTTTTAGAGGAAATAACATGTTTTTTTTTCTTTTTGTTCTCTCTGTGGCCTCAGAGACTTCACAGTGTCTCGCATATGTTTGATCATTTTAGTGGGCTGCAGTCCTCATGTCTGATGGTATGCTCAACTCAAATAGCAGCTCATCATTATACACTTTACCCGCATTATTACAACACATGGTTATGATCATCACACATTTTACTGGCATTAGTTTGGGTCATCATATAATAAACTGGTCCTAAATTAGTCGGCTATAGATTTTCCATTCATGCTGGCAGGTTGCATGCTCTCAGGCTGCTGGCAGGCTTCGGCCAAGCACATTAAATTGTTGTGATGTAATGATCTGCTTTGATCAGTGGAAAGGTTTAGTGTGACATCATCAAGTGGAGATATGTGATCTGTTCGATCTCGCTGTCCCAGTGGGTCAGCACCGGGTCAGCTGTCTGCCTTTTAAAATTTTTATTAGTTGTATTATTATCAGTATTATTGTTGTTTTCTTTTACCTGTAGTTTTCCAAAAGCCATTCGTCCATCCTGTTCAAATATAAAATATTTAGAGAAAAGTCCTCATTCTGCTATAAGACACTCAATTCACTGTGAGAGACAATATTCAGTTGTTTGTCTTTAATCTCTGAGGATATATTGTACAACATGAGTGAAGTGAGATATTTCACCTTGAGAAACAGTCACAGTAAAGTATCTGGCATCTAAATCGAAGGAAAGCTGGAACAAACTAAGGAGGATCAAATGTCATTTCCAGATGATATTTGAACCAGGTCCTGTGAATGTGTGATGTTGTATTTTTGTGAAACATTGACAGCTGGACTGTAAATAAGACAAAGATCAAAGCTATAATGCAAGTCTGACTTCAGCACCAAGAAGTGCAGTCTATTCAGATACTCTAGAGAGGAAAATCGATCCTGACAAGTTAACAAAACTACTTGGCAAAACTGTATCCAGTCCAATTCTCTTGAATGTGCAATGTGCTCCTGCACTTCTTCAGACATGGATGTGTGCAAGTATGCTGGCACATTCTTCCTCACACACACACAAACACACACACACACACACACACACACACACACACACACACACACACACACACCTTGAACTAGTTAAATGTGAGCTGTCAGTGTTCAGGTGGTGACAGGGGACTGCCACAGTTCTTCCTCCTGGAATATCCTCCCTGATAATTCCCCTTAAAGTTGCATGAGGCTTTTACCTAAAGATTAACCTTTCTTGTCAGTCTAAATAATAACAACAGTTATGAACATCTATCTCCCGTTAACTGGGACCACACAGATCCATATCAGATTGCCTTAATAAAATTCATGTTTAAGATATTGCCACTGGTGGGAATATCCTAGCACGTGATGAATTGAGGCTTTATAGAAGGAGAAGAACACAATTCAAAGAAAGGGAGCTAGAAAGTTTGATTCACTGACATGATTAAATGTGTAGCAGACATGTCTGTTTTCTATTAGCAAAGAACAAGAAAGTGCATTTTACTGATATAATATTACACTAGTCCTTAAAATACAAATTCATTACAAACATTTCTGCATTGTTTGTACCTAATCAGAGTCATATCATATCCACAATGTTGTAATGATCATTTTTTGCTCAAAGAATAATATATATATTTTTTTCCCCAAGTCTGTCTTAAAACAATACTCACATGCTCATACTGTATGTACATTTCAGTATGTACATTTCAGGAGTTATTCTTTACCATAACTGTTCCTCCTTTCTATAAAGGCCACCAAGAAATTCTTTCTGAACGTGATTTAAATGCATCCACAGTCCTCGTTTTGTGGAAAAATGCATTCGGCTGAAATTAATATGAGGCAACAGCAGTCTGAGTTAGCCTCTCTGTCAGGGGAAACAAAAAGCGGTTATTTTGTACTAAAAGACTCTAAATGTGTGCGTGAAAAGAGGACTGTAGATTTTATTATTTTTATTCCACTGGACGCATGTTAGGAAGGGAGTATAGAAATAATTACAACTCTTTGAATATACTGTACATATGGGCATGTGAGTATTCTTTTTAAATCGACTTGTGAACCTACTTTTTAATCCCAATTTCCCGTATCTTGCGGTCAGAGGCGCTGGGAGATAAATGTGATATTTTACTTTCAAGTGTGTTGTTTTATCAGGAGAAGCTGAGTGACTGGATCTCAGAGCTTCAGGGGAGGTCAGAGAACACAGAGGACCTGGTGTCTGAGCTTGAACTGGCCTACAACTCTGTAGAGGTAAAACAAGCTGGCTTTGTTTAATTCACATTTAACACAATAAATAATAAAATGAGACTATACCCCTTTTTTTAATATTTGCCATTAGAGCTGTACACACAAAACATTGTGATTGTATGAAAAGATACCCACCATAAATTTATTTCAATTGTGAATATTTGTGAATATAATATCTGTTTTCCATCCCTCTCCTCTCGACCAGGACCAGTGTGTGGAGATCGAGGCAGCGATGCAGGCGCAGAATGAGGAGATGATGGCTCTGGTAATGGAGCAGTACAACAACATGTCTGTCAGCATGGAAGAGGAGAAGAAGGCCAAGCTGGAGCAGCTATATGACCAGATTGTCTCCTTCCAGGAGAGCATCGACTCTGCCAAGGCCACACTAGAGACCACGGCCAGGGAGGCTGAGACTGAAGCACGGGTGAGTCCTGAGGCTTGTTGATCAAGTGGTATGATGTCCGGCCAATAATCAAGGTTTATATCAAATTTCTGATAAATCCTTCTTCAATTTGTTCTCCTACTAGTCACCCGAAGACATTCATGCAAGGTAATGTGCTTTCATTTAATGGAGTGTGAGCTAGTGTGTGAACCAGTTTATACTAAGATGTTATTTGGTAGTGATAACCAAAACAGTTTGCTGCTTGACCTGCAGAGCTATAACCTATGTAGTATGCCAATATGTGGAATATTTAACTGTAGGGGTATATTCAAGCTCAGAATATAGAAAAGAAGGTTTGTGGTTGTGGCCAAAGGCATAATACTGTGGTTGTGTGATCAGGCTCAAGGCAGCTCTGGACTCTGCCATGTCACTGGAGCTGGGTCCCAAGGGACTGCTGGTGTTCGAGGACTATGCCAAGGGCAACACTTCCAGCTCTCACCTCGCACAGCGCAAGGGAATCCCAGGTAGGTCTCATATAAACATATCTTTAGCTACAAGAAGTTTTGTGTCATTTGTATATATGTGTGCAGTTATGAATCTTGTATGTCTCCTGGTCTGTGCCCCAGTGCCTCAGAGGCCTACGCTGCAGCCTCAGGAGCCAGGCTCAGCCACCAGCACCAGCGTCACTGTTTATTGGAAAGTCAACCCTGGAGATATCATAGACTGCTTCCAGGTGTACTGCATGGAGGATCCTCAAGGAGGTAAAAACTTAAGGGTGGTGTTTAAACTGGACAATTAGTACCAACATTACATTTTGATCACCATCTACTTCAGATAGTAAAGGGATCATTTTAATTGACAATGCAATTAACTCTTAATTAAATGTAAAAAGGGTCCTTTTATTTAAATGTTATGTAGATAAGGTGAGCCAGGTTGAGGTGTGATGAAGAAGTTTCTGAGACTGACGAAGACTTAACATTGCAAGGTTTAACGAGATTCGGCTGAGGAGCTTACCTAAGTTAACCTAAGTCACATTGTGTGTGATTCATGACACATGCAACACTTTCTACACAGAGCCAGCCAGACAGTCTGTCTGTAATGAAACAAAATAAAGATAATCTCGACCTTGGGTTACCCGAAAAAAATGGATAACAGTGGATCATTATCAAGGCAGCTGCGCCAGTCAGTTTACCAAGCAGGCAGAGAGGAGAGACAGAGGCTGACCTACTGTTTTGGAGAATCACTGGTTGTTACCTTTGACTTAGTTTAGCTCAGAAATTGACTCCAACATGACCTGGGAAAGCCTGTGTAATAGTACCCCTAAAATTCCTTCACAATAAATACAGATTTTATGGGATATTATCTTGTAGTATTTATAATATGTATAGATTTTGTTGATATGAACTCTAAATCCTGTCAACACTTTAGAACTTAGAAGAGATTATTTCTCCAAAGTTTTCTGACACAATTGTGACTTTCTGAGTTACACCATACAAACAAAATGCTTTGTTGTGGCTGCTGTTGTCCACAGCTGTGTCAGAGGAGTACCGTGTGACAGTGAAGGAAAGTTATTGTGTCCTGGAGGAGCTGGAACCTGACAAGACCTACAAGGTCTGGGTGATGGCTGTCAACTATACAGGCTGCTCTCTGCCCAGCGAGAGACTCGCCTTCAGAACTGGTCAGTCCACACAGTGGAGCTGAAGTTACAGCAATATAACAAATTTGTCTGTTAAAACTGTAAAGCATCATTTTAATTTCTACCAGCATTGTGAGGGGAGTTAAGATTGGTTTGAATATTCAGTGTTCACCAGTAATTTCTGTTTTTATACAGTATCTACAGATACTGGGGCAGATTTCATACTATTGATATCTTGTTCTCTTTCTGGCAGCTCCATCAGTGCCAGTGATTGATACAGAGCGCTGTACTGTCATGTGGGATTCAGCCACGCTGCGGTGGAGCTCAAAAAAACAGACTCTCGAACAGAGTTACACCTTGGAGTACAGCCACCAGTATGAACTGGAGGGAGAGGGGCTCAGGTGGGTGTTTGTTTTAACCAGATAGGTACTGTAATAGCTGTGTGGGAAAGACAGAAAAGTGCTTTAAAAGTAATTTGACACAGTTTGTAATTTCTGACACTGACCATATTAGGAAAGCTAGTAAATTTGGTTTAAAACTAACAGATGATAAACTGTACATGTCTCTGATATAGAAATGACATGTACAGACAAAAGACATGACTACACTTCCTGCCCAAACTACCTGCAGTAAAATATTTTTATACACTTATGACACTTCTGGAGGTACTGAGGTTTATTCCTTTCATTTCGTGTGTGTGTGTGTGTGTGTGTGTGTGTGTGTGTGGGACATACTCTAGGTCCATCTCAGGTATCAAACATTGTGAACATAGGGTTCTCCTGCAGCCCAATGTGAATTATCTCTTCTATATAAAAGCTGTAAATGAAGCTGGAGCCAGCGAACAGAGCGAGGCTGCACTCATTTCCACCAAAGGTAACGAAACACACAATTAAACTCTCTTTGTACTTAGATTTTTTTGTAACAAAAAAGCAGTTTCCTTTACATGTTTTTGTTTTGTAAATTATTTTCTCTTACCTGTTACTGTTGCTTTCAGGGACAAGGTTCCACCTGCTGAAAGCCTCAGCTCACCCCGCTTTGGAGCTGTCAGTTGACCAGACCACCCTGCACTACTCTCAGGATACACACGAAAACACACCATCTACAGACACGCCGTGAGTTTCCGTCAGCTCCTTTGGACCCCCTTAAGAAACATTTTAAGGAATATGTGGAAACCAGAGTTTGTTTGTTTTCAAGGTGTCCATCCATCCTGGGTGAGTTGTTGCCGGCACAAGGACATTACTACTGGGAGACCATTGTGTCAGGAAGCACAGCTTACAGGCTTGGAGTGGCATACAGCTCAGCCAATAGAAACAGCTCACTGGGGGAGAACAGCCAGTCATGGTGTTTGCAGTGTGTCCCTACACCATCAGGGTATGCATAAAGTATTTTCCCGTATTCCCTGTATTTCCTATCACGACTTTGGTCTAAACCCACCTTCCTTTGCTCTCTTTGTCCAGCTGCAGGTATCAATTGCTCCACAATGACGTTTTGTCCAGTGTGTTTGTGATTGAGATGCCTGAGCGAGTGGGAACTCTCCTGGATTACCAACTCGGTTGTCTGTCTTTCTACAATGCCCAAAGCGGTCAGTTGTTAGGCACTTTCTCCCAGCGCTTCACCCAGCCGTGCCAGCCTGCTCTGGCCTTGGAGATGCCGGGCAGCCTGGAGGTCTGCATGGTGCCGGAGAAGCCGGTGTTTATCAAGGACAGCTAGCTCAGCTAAATGCCTCACACACCGAGGAGTTTACAGTTCATGCTGGACATATATTGATTTGAATGATCTGAAAATGACTATTATTGTGAGAAATCTGCAGATCTGACAGGACATACAATATACTGATAGCCACAAAAAAGGCAGGAGACATACTGGCTCCCATTCTTCTAAGAGGCCTCATTAATCGGTTTGTGTGTTTTTAGTGCATCATTGCAAAACAAGGATTCTCTGATTGAATAGGGATTCAATTCAACATTTATATCTTTTGGTAACAGAAATAAAATGGTAAATATCAAAAACAGAGGCAGTGAAAATGAATGATGGCAGTGTGAAATACAACTGGACTGAAATTTAGTGCCTTGAACTTTTTTAACAGGTGAGTGTCGCGAGTATTTTGTTCAACCAAGGGAGATGTGAAATGTAATTTTTACCATAACTTATGCTGATATGATAGTTTTGTACTGTTCTGTAAATGTTCTGATTACTGTTACTCATTTTCAGTTTTCTCCTCTTTATCCAAACCCTTAGTGACAGCTTCCATGAGTAAAGGGTCTGACTGCACATTGAAGTCAAACACACACTGTGTCATTATTGAGACAAACAGTAGTTAAAAATCCTTTAAGGGAATTTATAGCGCCAAGAAATATACTGTAGAACTTGAACTGTGTTTCATATTGTGAATTTGTGTAAATAACCTTTGTAAACAGATGTGATCAATTCTATATTTTGTTATGTGCAACTCACAGCAAGTGGAGATTAATTGTTTTCCTTTCCCTGTCTTGTAAACTGATTTTCACATCTGAGCTGAATGAACATGTTTATTTTTCTATTTTCACAGCTGGACTGACAGTTTGTTTTGACTGAGCTCATTAGCAATCTTTCTAACATACATTCACCACCAGAGGGCCTCAGTACTCTGTTTTTTTTTTTTAGGAAATCGCCTTAACTGAGATACACAATATACTCTCTACAGCAGCGTGTAGTCACGTAAAAGGATCCTGAATACGCTATAACTAAACAGAAATCAAATATATTTCCAGAAATGTAATATAATATACATTCTTATAAACCCTAAAAATGGGTACACTTTGATACACAAATTGTGGGCAAAAATCTCTTCTAGAATTGAAAGGGGCATCAGGCCGAAATCAATCAAATACATTTCTGCTATTAATCCTAAAAACCTCTGCTAAATCTAGCATACAGACTTACAGATAGCTTTTTACGAATTACTGCTACTGTAGTTTTGGGAACCAACACCTCGCTGACAAAGCCACATATGGTTCTCCAGAGGACATGTCATTTCCCAATTATTACGTCACTATTTTTCCAGGCACTCGCACCTTTTCCAGTCACACCTTTCCCCATTTGTGAAAAAACAAAGACAGAGGGGGGAGTGAAAGGAAGAAGAGGAGTGTGCCGACCATCAGGGAACAGCTGCTGGCTCCCATGTGTTGTGCTGGACCGCTCAACTGGAACCCGAAGGAAAGTGACAGCCTTATTTTACTGGGACTGACTCTTCTTTGCCTTCCTGCGGTGGATAACACTGGGTGGGGAAGTTGAAACAATTTTTATTGTGGCTGAACTTGGGAAGATCAGTTTCTGTTACAGTGGAAAGTTAGGAGCCAGTATCACTGCTGCAGACTGGGGACTGTTTTTGTACCTCATCTGAAATTTTCTGCGATTATTACTGGAAAAACAAGTCACCCAAGAAACATCTACATCTTTTAAAGCACAAATTAGGAGGCTCTCATACAATTTTAATCTAGACTCCAGTAGACTGTTTAAAGGCACATTTAGTGAAATTATATTAAGAGGTTAAATTTGCTTGAAAAAAAGACAATGAGCCATGAATGGATTATCATGTTTGTATTTCAAGATCAAGACAGTTGATACCAACCATCCACAGAAAATGAACCACAGTAACATAAACGACAAAGATAATTTATGAAAGTCTTTCAAAATTATGACATTTTGACAACTGTACAAAGACACCAGCAGTCATGAAGGCACACTGTACCCATAAATTCCTCACAAGCCTGTTAGTTGTCCAACAACATTTTGTAATTGGCAGCACACGCGCGCACAGCACACACACACACCAATGAATGCTTTTGTTTCAGGATATGTTGCTTTAAAGGGAATGTAACCATGAAGAGATGTTTTTGGATTTTGGAAGTTGCAAGAGTCTAAGTATCTAGACTAAGATACAGATAAATCATGAAAGCAATCATATGGAGTACAGACAGTTCAATAATGTATGAGCTGTGAGGATATTATGGAACATGGTAGGAAAAGAAATTCTAAGCATAGAAAAAGGCAGCTAATGAGACATTCCCAAATGGGACAGACACTTTTGTTTTAACAAGGTGAAACAGGCACAGAAAAACCTAAAGAACATAAATGTTGTACAAAAATGGTTGTTGAAAACAGAAGTGAGTGGACTGTTATATGACACAGATTATCGTGCACAGCAAAGAAACAATTATGAAAGACACACAAAAACATATTAGTGCCACATATTTTTCATGAATAAGTTAATGCAGTGTGTAAGGCCTTTCCATTACCTCAGTGTTTTTTTTAGCAAAGTTTGCAAATAAGCGGATCAGCCCTATTAGAGGAAACCACAAGTAAAATTGCATTGATGTTAATCATGAAACTATTTACAACTATACAAGCTATACAAAGCAGAGGTGAGGGAAAAGCAAAGTAAGTAATTGCTTAGGCCTATAGTCAAGACTGCATACATACTGTACATTATACTAATTAAAATATTTGAATTTTAGATCCTCCATGATAAAACACAGATTTATAAACTGGAGTAACATGAGCTAATTAAACATATCTTACCATAAGGTGCTCTAGCCCAACACTGTTCTACTTTAGTGACCAATGTATCTTGTAACCCAGTGACTTCAATATCCTCATGAGGCAGGTGAGGACATTTCCTATGGTGCATTAACTGTATTGTGACAAAAAATAAAAAAAAATACACACAGAAAATACACATTTCTTATAGAAAATAAAAGGAAGGTGAGGTTAAAAGAAATATTAACAAGTGGTTCACTCAGAGGTCAAACCGTGCCACTCCTTTTCCCTGCAGGACTTTTCATTTCATTTTGACTTTTGTTCAAACTTTCTGTGTCTTTCTCTTCAAGCACCACTTCATAGCATTCCATCCTTAACCACGTACATGCGCTCAACCGTTTTTTAAAAACTCACACATGCACTTTCCCCTCTCTTTCAGACTAACATCTTTAAAATCTATCATAATTACATTGCTGTAAAATAGACTCTTTTATAATTATATAGTCGTACTTCCATTAATTATTAGGTTATTTGCCATTAATATCATAGTTCAGCTGAATGACATTTTTTTTTATTTCAGGATGTTGAATCAGATTCAGAACTGCTTCTATCATCTACAGGCTGTTCTTCCTCCAATAATAAGGCTGGATCAGGGTTGACAGGTCAAGAGTTAGGCAGGGGTGGAGCTCTTCTCACTGGCCAGACTGGGCTTGGGTTCTGGTCTGTGGGGTTTGTGCTGAGGGCTGCCGCGAAGGTTGTCATCCATCTATAGTACAGTATGCCCAGTTTAGTTAGAGCACAGATGCACGAGCAGAAAATAATATGACAAATATTCAGTAAGAGACAATTTGTATACTTTAAGTACAGCAGAGATTGTACCGGCCAAATGCAACCATGAACCCATGCAAAGAAGATAAAAGGAAAGCAGAAGCACCTTTTCTATCAAGTTGGACTCTTTGTTAACAAGCTGAGTTAGTTTCTGGAGGTTGGCATCCACTGTTTCCTGAACAGGTGGGGGTGGACCTGGAGAGAGATGAAGAAAGGGGACAACCGCAGAAGAAGGAGATAGCAGAGAGTGTAAGGTGTTAGGTCAATTAAGTGCCCAAAAATAAATCAAAGAGCAAGCGTGCAGTGAAACAAAGATGTGAGAAGAAGGAAAGTGCTGATGATTTTAGTGGTTTTGTGTGCTTGCAAATGTAAAACTTCCCCCGCATCTTTGCGTGTAAGCTAAAGCCCCAAGAGTGTGTGTACTTGTTTCAGCGATCTTACAAGGGTGGTCCGAGCTGAAGTAGACTGCGAGGATGTCGTCACAGAAGCGTGTGAGGTTATCCAGCTGTCTGAGGTGGCTCTGCAGAGGGCTGCTGGGGAGACTGGCTTTGTAAAGTGGAGCTACAAAACCAAACACAAAGGCGTCCAGGCTGGTCGGCCTACAAACACAAAACATGTATACAAAAATACATTTAGGCACACACAGACACAAGTGATATAGGGCTATGAGACATCAAAAAGCAGTATTACTCATGTTGCACTCTCACTGCAGAGCACTTTATGTCGATTTCTCCCAGAATGACGCATGCCCTCAGTCTAATGAACATCAACTGGACAACTTGACTGACAATGTGATTTTCCATATTGAGAAATCCCAATCTGTGTCTCAAAATTTCCATCCCAATTATTCAAGCTTTTTCTACTCTGTTTTCCAATAGCTTTGCACCTACATGGGATGTACACATCATTCATTACACCTTGTAATGAAAATTAAACATTAAAGAACTCACGAGTTGCCAAAGAAGTAGTTTGCTGTTCCCAGTCTGTAGGAGAGAAGATTCAGGCACTCTTTAGCATCACTGTAGATCTGAGGCAGACAGTGAGAAAGTTGTGACAAAGAGAACTTTGCAGTCACAACTACAGAGAGTGTAGAGAGTTGACATGTTGACAGAACATGTGACTGATGAATTGCACAGATCAATATTTACCTTTCCCTCCACCTCAGTGATTCTGTGTAGCGGCGCCTCTCCTTTTGTTAGAAGGATGCGGGAGAGGGCGATGTTGGCATGGCGACAAGGGACGAGAAAGTTAAGAGGGAACGGCGAGCGTGAAGCAAACCACGGCCGTGTCAAATTGCCGTAGTTTTCTGCATCCACCCAGAAAGTGTGCAACTGTGAGACACAAAGCGTCACTGTTAATATTAACAGTCCTCACAGATGAGTTCTTGTCAGGGAAGAAGCAGAAGAGAGATGGTGTTACCAGAGCTGGTCGTAGTTTCTCTTCAAGCAGAGCGATGTATGCCATAGTGTCTGCTCCTTGTCTGGCTGTCAGCTCATAGTCTGCATTAAACCTCTTAAAAAAAGACAAATCTCAAATGTTATATCAGATCTACTAATTCTGCTAAATGGGTTTGGGGACATCCATTTAATGACCACTCTGACCTGTTTCCTCAGGAAGTTGAGAATCTCTGTAGGTCCTTGAACTGCAGTGTCTCCACAAAGAAACTCTGGGACTGTCGCTGCAGGTTGAACGACAGGAAGAAGATATTACAATTCATGAGAAAAGTAAAATACTTCAATTTACATTAATTCACTTCATTTTGGAACCGACTCAGATGCATAAAAAAACATGAAAATAATGAAAATAAATCTGTGTCAACTTTTTTCTGGCAGATTTTCCAAGATTGTTAGAGTATTACAGTTATGAAATTCTGGTTTATAGGAAGCAGCTGAAGCCCACCTGTTAGAGTTTTCCATGTCCAGTCTATGGGAGAAACTGTGACTTTTGCCCCAGAAAACTTGGCATAGGCCTGAAAGAAAACCCACACTTAAATCAGGACAGATGATAAAAAAGAGACAACAGTTATTGCATTTCTGATTTGATGTTATGCTGGAACTACTGATCCAAATTCAAAAGTAATACAGCATACACCAGCATCTGGAACATTTTCACTGGCTCTAAAAGCAGATTTGGCACACAGGACCCCTATGATTACACTGCAGACCAGAAACAGCTTCATTTACAGGAAGAGGGAAAACAAGCAAAGCCGGAAAATAAAAAATGGACCAAAGTGAAGACGTATAGATGTAATTAAATAAATTGATGAATATTTTCATTATCAAATACTTTGTCAATTATTTTTTAAGATGAATCATTTAGGGTGAAAAATGTCAAATAATGGCAGGTCTAATTTTGTCCAACACTCAAAGGTGTTCAGTTTACAGTTAGGGCTGGGCGATATGGCCAAAACTGTTATCATGATAAACATTTTATAAAATGTTCTATCAAGATAACAACCATGATAAAAGTTTAACGGCTGATTTTTGCTCTTGGGTGAAGGTTGAAGAAACCAGACGGTTAACTGTGGTTTTAAAATATTCTGTGTCAAACACTTGCCAAACGGTGGACCATTTCAGTATGAGGTAGAACATTCAACACAATTATAATGGTAAAACTATTTTCAACAAATATGCACGAGTAAAATTAAGTAAAATCTTTTATCAGTTCTTTTTCCTCAACAAAATAAATATCTTAACAGAAAAAATAAGTGCTGAGTCTTCGTGATTCAAATGAAAAATGAATTAAATTGAGCATTTGTTATAGGCCTATTTATATTTTACAATTGCATAAAACAAAGAAAAGCTACAAATCGTCTCACAGGAGGAGCCAGAACCAGAGGCATAAAAATAGGTGAAACAGTACATTGATTGTTACTGTCTACTGTGTAATCAATTAATCATAATGTCACACACTAAATGTCTGTTTTCAGTCGGTGAACACACCAGTGACAACGATGGATACAAGTCCATACATGTGGTCTACATGTCATATTCGTCACCTTGTGGCAAGAGTTATAACTGCATGGATTCACTCAGAGATAACAACATGACAACAACCAGCAAACAACTCAATGTTAATTTTCTGACAAGGTTATTACTACCCGTTACTACCTCGGCCACCGTCGATAGATATCTAGAGACAGAGTGAAGAATATACCCAAATAAAATCAAATCCGAGCCTCACCAAGCTGACCTTGAAGGACCGCATTTTTGTCAGCTCTGAGAGTGATTTCTGACAACCAGCCATCCATGAAAGACAGAGCATGCTATGCACAGTTGTTACGATGCAGCTGGGCAGACATCAAATGCAACTGGAACTATTTTTTTTGCTATCCTGCACATCGAGGTGAGCATGAGCAGCTAACACAAGCAAACTGCAGTAGGTAAGTTAGCATGTAAGCTAACCAGAGATACACAGAGAAGACGCAAAGAAAAGCCGGGACAAGAAACCTTTCGACTTGAAAGTAGGGCTGGATGTTGTAGCCGTATTTATTTTTACAAGCAGACATTAAACTTACCAAAACTATGAGCGACTCGCTGTGGACAGAAGGCAAACCCCAGTCTCCTCCCCAGCATCTCAGCTCCATGGCAGCCGCCATGTTTTGACCAGTGGCAGGAGCTGGTGACGTCACGAGGTACCTGTCATATCAGAGGCTGCAGAGGCGGAAACATCTGGGGAAGGAATAACCAGATGAGAAATGTTCAAATGTTTTCTGTCAAGCGTATTTCACCTAGGATTATATATTAACATTTAACATGTTCAGTAATGTCTGCTGAGAAAGATTGGGTGATTTGACCAAAAGCTCCAAAAGATTCAGAATTATTCAGGAATGGTTTATTTAGAAAATCTCCAGTATGCTGAGATACAGAATAGGAATTGATCCTATAACAATGATTCATTAATATAGTCAAGTCAGTGTTATTGATGTGGCCCAGAATCACAAAGGCCTTTACAATATGTACAACACACAACATACTTTATCCTTAGACCCTCCATTTTGATAAGGAAAACCAAATATACCATATATATACTTTAAATTGAGCATAAAGCAGTCTCTTGTCAAGTATTTGGGGTAGTAGTAAGACTTATTCTGGCACTATGTGTTATCTATATTTTACTTAGCAGTTAGGTCCTGATTGGTCTCTTAATTGTTCCTTACCTCAATCATATTTTAACTTCAAGAATAACAATTATATTCTTTCATCTTGTTTTTGAAAAAGCGGTAACTAATTTTTTGTGACATTTCACTTAATTTCAGCTACAATAGCACAATGTCTGTCCCTCTGCTGATAGTCAGTCTGCCAGGTGTTTGGTCAGAGACCAGACAGCCAGACACAGACGGATGCAAGGTGATAATGCACTGAGGGATGGTAAATGTCTCTCTTTGGCCCGGACCAGCAGCTGAGATGTTGAAATGTACTTGAGGTTTGTAGAGAAAGCTTTAAGACGAGTACCAGACGTCTATCATGAAAGGTTTCCAGGGTCCCAAGTCCAGCTCTCTTTGTCCTTCCTTTCCCACATTCTCCAACAGATGGAACTAAGAAAAGGTTTGCAGAGGCATGTAGAACAAGTTAAATTAAATTAAATTAAAAACATCTGGCAAACAGTAACAAAATTCAGCTGACTTACGGGAGATGAGCTAGGAGATAAAATCCACATTTATGACAGATTCAAAGTCAAAGTTTTTCCCCCTTAAGACAATGAATTCCAGACATTTTTTTAGATTTGGCTGATTGTGTACAGGCTGATGTAGCATCCTTTGTATGGCATTATATTCCAAATCCCCAGACTAAAGGACTAAAAGCTTTATCTTGACTAAATAAAACAGGGTAATAAATTCATGAAAAATAAACCTCACATTTAGCTCATACAAATAATACACCACTCTGACAACCCTTTGTAGAATAAAATACTATGTATAGTGCCCTATGTTTTGTTTTAAATGTTGAAGATGTTTCTTTGTTTACACAGTTTCTAGCATGTAGTAGTACTACTTCAGGTTTTACACACAGGTTTTACATACAAGGTATCATTAGATCAAACTATCAGTAGCAAGTGGACACTCCCACAAACCATTAAAATAGCCCCTACACTGTTCCACATTTACAACAGTAGAGTACAAGGACACTCCCCTCTGCTTTAAAAGCTGTGCCTGTGGCCACAAAACCATCTCACCTCTGCTGAGATTTTGCCTCAACATCTGGATTTGTCTTTTGTTCTGTTGGATCATTAAAATAGGCGATTCATCTGTGATCCTCGTATTGAGCCACAAGAGGAAACTCAGTTCTTTCTTCAGGAGCGCAGCTTCACCTGAGTTGTGTCCCATACTGAAGCACTGATGATGGGTGTGTGGGCCAGAGCAGCGGCTCTGTCTCTAGTGCTGCAACAGCTGGTGCTTACTGTCACAGCTGAAGGCATTGGTAAGTACTTTTCACCATCCATGCCCTTTCGGAAAACATCACGAGCACATGTTAAAAACCTCTTTAACATCACTATCAAAGAAGTCTGTTTCACTGTCTTTTTCATTGAAGTATTCCTAACAAACTGTTGTCTGGTCTTACAACTTCCAGTCTGCAGCAAGCTGCAAATAACAAGGGTAATTCTGTTGATTTGGATGGCATGAAGCTGTTTTTTTGTGGCTTTTAGAATATGACATCTGGGAACAGTCTGACCTACATAATGTCAGTCTTAGATGGTAAACCATCACAAACTGCCATCTGAGAAAGTGCATGTGCAAAACTTAAATTTTCCTGGAATCTCCACACAAATGTTTCCCTACAGTTTCCTGTCACTTTGTATTATTCTTGAATTCTGCTCATGTGCTGTGTGCAAGTGTTTTTGCATACGTGTGTGTGTGTGCATGTGGGTGTGAGGCAGTAGATTTGTTCCAGTGGAAAGAGTTTACTGTGGCTCCTTCCTGCGACTCCAGTCTACCGCTCTATAAAACACAGCACGATACAAACATGAACGTGCACTCACACACATACAGATGCACTGTCACACATAATAAAGTCCTATACTGACTCAGCATTAGCAATCCACAGTACACTGCGAGCTATAGCCATCAAGACATAAACTCAGAAAACTCTCCATTAATACTGACAAAAAAGAAAGTCAGCACCACTTATAGTGTACCAGATGGAGTTCTTTCAGTTGGTAAATACGTCCTAAGCTCCTTGTACACTATTGACTGACTACTATACTGTATGTTTCCCTTACTGTCTTTGTTAATTTGCCTTTTCTCTGGATTGTTTTGTCACAATTATGGTACAATGCATCTACAGCACTGTAATGCAAGTTTTTAACAGTGCTCTCCTGTGTTAGTCTATGACCTGCTGGATTCTCCAGACTGCCTGCCAGACTTGCTCCAAGGAAGCCTGAAGAACAAAGGGCGAGATGAGGCATTCCTCCTCTCTTCCTTCACGCTCCGCAACAAGGCCCCCACCTCTCTCTACAGTGTCATCAACCCCAAAGACAACACCAAGTACCTGGAGCTCAGCGTGCAGGCCAAACTGAGCAAGGGTGAATTATTATACTGACACACGTGACAGTGTCTGTGACAACTACGTATACAGACTACATTATCTGTTTTCACTTGTGTTCTCTTGCTGCCTTTATCTGTCTCTCTGCCCCACTGTCTGTTTCCTCTCCTCTGGCTTCTCTCTCCATCTCTAGTGACCCTTCGTTACCAGAAGGCTGACAGCAGATTTGGCACAACCAGTTTCAATCACGCCTCCCTGGCAGATGGCCGAGATCACCACGTTATGCTACATGCCAGCGGCCTACAGCGCGGCCCACCTCGTCTCAACATCTATATAGACTGCAGACTGGCACACACTTTGGACGATCTGCCGGCTGCGTTTGGGTCACTGCCACCTGGTCCCAACAAGGTGGCACTTAGGACCCTGCAGGCAAATGGACAGGTGAATAAGAAGTTTACAATTGAGATTCAAGAGATAAGCATAAATATGAATACTGTTGTAGCAGCGCAATAACTTGATAGACGAATGCTACATGTATTTCATTCTGATTGCTTAATTTATTTCTTCTGTCCTCTATTCCTTTGTTAGGATGAACTGACAGACTTGAAGCTGGTGATAGAGGACACCATAGACAACGTGGCCACTCTGCAGGACTGTAGCGTGGATCAGGTTGAATCTCTGCAGCTGCTGGGTGAGAACAGATTGCAACCGACTGTCTGACATAACCTGACAAACACGCGGTCTTTTTACCTTAAACCTGGTAGATGTGTTGTGGATTTGATTCTCTAATTCTGATTTGTGAAATTCCCTCAGGTATCCAGGGAGGCCGGACGTTACACGACCAGGCCACCATGCGGGAGCTGAGGATCATGTTATCTGAGATGAAGGAGCTGCTCAACCAGCAGGTAAAGAAATGGGAAATTGAAATTGTTCAATATGTTCTGGAAAATCAATAAAAGAGCACCACATTATTTCAACAGTTATAATAAACTGCTGATAATATTGCTTTTTGGTTGCTAATTAAAACAGGATGAGGCTGAGATTGAATTAAATGGATAAAATGGAAGAAGAAGTTTTTTGGAGCCGCTTGTGTAGCAGAAAATGTGGAGAGGTCCCCGGTTGTTTATAAGAGTTACCTACTTTTAAAAGTGGAAGAATGTGGGCTGATTGACAACCATCCTTTTTCCTCAGGATAAGATTGACTGTGAGGATCTGCTGATATTTTGGAGCTCTCTCGTTTCAAGAGTAAAAGCGAGCAGGAGATGGAATTGGATGACTTCAGATGATCATTTAAAGCGAAGGATTTGTTAGGAGATAGGGCATCAAACAGGGAGCCTGAGGCAATCAAATGCTCGTTATATAGTTCAGCAACTCAGACTTGTCAGACACACTGAGATAATCTTTTATATAAGGAGACAGATCACCGAAGCTCACCTTAGCAGACACACATTTTATAGCTTTTCAAAAATTCTGATTTGCCCTGTATTGATATAAGCTGTTAACACAATTACCCAAGCACGACAGTTCATCCCGACTAACAGCTCTACACTCTGTTTCTTTCTGGTTAAGATTAAGGAGACAAATTTTCTGAGGAATACCATTTCAGAGTGTCTTGTCTGTGGTAAGCAGTATAAAACTATGATCAGACTTTTAATTTATGCCATATTTAGACATGTCTGAAAAAAGTGACATTTCATCAAGGTGGGTTCGTATCTGTCTATGTGTGCCCACAGATCACAGGGGCAATCCAACCAACACAGCTCCAGCTCCTAGCCCAGTTGTCATGCAGCCTCAGCATCAGACTCAGTGCCCACCTGGGACCTGTTTCAGACAGAACATGTGCATCCGTGCGGAGTCAGGGAGTTTCCAGTGTGCCCCCTGTCCAGAGGGCTATACAGGAGACGGGGTACACTGCGATGACGTGGATGAGGTATGGATTGTATGCTTCTTAGTGTGCATGTGTAATCTCTGCAACCAGTAGGTGAAAGTAGCACTAGTTTGCATTTGACCATGTTCTGTCTTATATGTGTGCTTTAGTGCCAGTTTAGCCCGTGTTTCCCTGGTGTCCAGTGTGTGAACACTGCTCCTGGTTTTCGATGTGGAAAATGCCCTCTGGGATACACCGGACCAGAGTTAAATGGAGTGGGTGTGTCCTATGCTAAGTCACACAAACAGGTACAAAAAAAATGTAATCCACTGTATATAAAACATTCATTCTGTTTGATTTATATGTGCCTGTTGATAGAATATGAATCTTTTTCTTTATATACTGTCTTTCATTTGCTCTTCCCAGGTGTGTGATGATATAAATGAGTGTCTGGGTCCGCCTGAGAATGGAGGTTGCACTGCCAACTCGCACTGCTTCAACACTATAGTAAGACCACTGGAGCTGGTGTATGGTTATTATCATACTCTCTTATAGCAGAAGGCCCTGGTTTGTGACTCTGTACTGTCCTTACCAGGGCTCCTTCCGCTGCGGAGAGTGTAAAACTGGCTTCACAGGTGACCAGGTGAGAGGCTGCCATGGTACCAGGCTTTGCCCCAATGGTCAGCCCAACCCCTGTGACATCAATGCCGAGTGTGTTGTTGAGAGAGATGGCAGCATTAGCTGTGTGGTAAGAATTTAGAAAATAGTGACGTCATATTCAGCTTTATGCATACTCCTGGATCATCAATGTGCTGTTCCACATAATTTACATAAAATGTCACGCCATGCCTTTTCCCTCTTCTGTGTGTTTTAGTGTGGCGTTGGTTGGGCAGGTAATGGCTATGTATGTGGAAAGGACACAGATATTGACGCATATCCTGACAATAAGCTCCAGTGCATTGACAACAACTGTAATCAGGTACTCGTGTCTATACTCCCTACATTCTCTTGCATTTAATCCATGCTAGTATTAAAAATAATGCTGTATGTATTTTGCTGTGTTGTGTCCAGGACAACTGTGTGTTTGTGCCAAATTCTGGCCAAGAGGATGCAGACAGGGACGGGTTGGGTGACTCCTGTGATGACGACGCAGACAGTGATGGCATCATTAACATAGATGTAAGTAACGAAGCTCCACAGAATCAGCATACAGGAGATACTCTCTCACTGAGGCCATGCACTATACAGTGAATCTTATTTGTCTGCCCCAGGACAACTGCTGGCTCGTTCCTAATGTAGACCAAAGGAACAGCGATAAGGACGTCCATGGCGATGCCTGTGACAACTGCAAAACAGTTGAAAATCCCACACAGAGGGATACCGATCAGGACGGGCTGGGAGATGAATGTGATGATGATATGGATGGGGATGGTAAGTGTTTATTATTATTTGACAGTCAAATCATTCTTCTAGTCACATAGTTTTGTGATTGCCAAACATCACTGGGTGTAATTAGAGGGCCATATTGGTCATAGTGACTGAAAAGGTTGGATGGTCTGTGGGAGGTGTATTAACTGGATAATTACTGCTTTTATTGCATCAATTAGAAGTAATAAATTTAGATACACATTGTAAAACCAAATGGCTGATAATCTCATTAAAACACTACCGTGTCTGTGAGGGTTATCCAAACCACTGACTGTCTGGACCAGACAATGTGGACATTTTTGTTGTTTCACTGGACTGGCAGCAGTTTATCTGTTCAAAACATCCTCCTGGTCTTTTTTGTGTCTGTTTCCAATCAACATCCTTTACCAGTTAGATCATTGGCTTTCAGGGAAACAACTCAACAAGAGTCATTAAAAAACAAACCTTTAAAACCCCAGTAGAAAACAGTGTTAAATATTAAAATTTGCCAACTGGAATCGTAAGTGTTCTCTCACAAATGTTTCTCACATACTTCACTTGATTGCCCTTTTAGAGCACCTCTCATTTGTTCCACTGGAAACACAGTTTTAACTTGTTGCCTCTGTGTGTGCCTGTATGTTTACCTTTATATGCTTACGCATGTTGCATGTTTAGACTCTGTGTAGTGATTTGTGTAATGAGTGTAATTTTGGCAGAGCTCCGACATCTTGATCATTTGGTTATGTCTTTAACTCCAAGGCTGGATTGCTAAGTGCTTGCTCATGTCTGTCTCCTCTCTAAAAGCATTTTTCCACGGTAAGCCTCCGCCAGGCGTCGAAGGCCACTGGAAACTATTTCACCTTCGCCTTAAACAAACACCGCCATCTGGCGATGCATTTGACAGACTGTGTCTGTAGGCTGCGTTCTGTCATGCTGTTTTCGTGTCAGTACTTTTACACATGACGCAGAAATGAATGTGCTGAGGTGTTTCTGTTCTCAGGCTTGAAGAATATCCTGGACAACTGCCAGCGAGTCCCCAACCCAGACCAGAAAGACAGAGACAATGATGGGGTGGGGGATGCTTGTGATAGTTGTCCTGATATGGTCAACCCTAACCAGGTAACAAACCAAACAACATCCTGAAAAATATTGATCTGCTGCCTTAACGCTTTCTAACAGTGTTTGTGTTGTCTACCTGCAGTCTGACTCAGATGATGACCTTGTAGGCGATACCTGTGATGACAACATAGACAGGTAGAGCCCACCGGCATGACCTGTGGTGTCAATATATAGATAAAGATGGTTAAAAGTTTACTATTTGTTTTACCTGTTCTACCCCCCTTTTGTCAGTGATGGTGATGGCCACCAGAACACAAAGGACAACTGCCCTACAGTCATCAACTCCTCTCAGCTGGACACTGACAAGGATGGAATGGTTTTAAACTATTTCTTCCTCCATCCTTTATTTAATTTATTTAATGCTTCATATTTCATTAACCCATATATCAGCATACATGAATGCTGACATATGGGTGGCTCTGTGTTTACCCTACTCCATATGTGCTATTTTATCCTGATAGGGAGATGAATGTGATGATGATGACGATAATGACGGCATACTGGACAATGATGATAACTGCAGACTAGTTGCCAACCCAGACCAGAAGGATGCAGACAGTTAGTATTACTTCACGTTTGTTCCTGGGTGTGTACAGGCACGTGTACAGTGATGTTTCTGCTATGTAGTTTCTAAGGTGTGTCCTTGTATCTCAGAGAACAGAGTTGGAGATGCATGTGAAGGAGATTTTGACAAAGACAATGTCATTGACATAATCGACCACTGCCCAGAGAACGCTGAGGTCACTCTGACCGACTTCAGAGCCTATCAGACTGTGGTGCTGGACCCAGAGGGGGACTCTCAGATTGATCCCAACTGGATGGTCCTCAATCAGGTAAATAACAATGTTTCATTGTATGTGATCAGTTTTTCATCAGTCTTTGTATGAAGCTGAAACTAGTCAAACTTGATCATCTCTTCATTATAAATAACTTAAAACTACAATTATTTTGTAGAATAATTTGATATCTGTATGTAACAGCAGCAGTACGCGAACGAACCACACAGTACAAAGAATAGTGCAATGTCAAATGTCAAACACAAGTAGTAACATAAAAGTAAAGTATGCCCTTTTAAGCATGTGCATGCATACAAGTGCATGCACATTGCAGTAAAGTGTGCAAAATAAATGTAATTATAGTTGTAAATTCAACAACAGCATATGTAAGTACTTCTTTTGTCCTTTCAGGGCATGGAGATAGTTCAGACCATGAACTCTGACCCTGGCCTTGCTGTAGGTAAGTACAGAATAACTTCATACTATCTCGTCCTCATCTGTTTTAACAGTAGAAGATATCTCATTTTCTTCTGTGTGTTTTGTCAGCCTTCGCCTAATATGTTGTGTATTTCTTCTCCTCTGTCCACATGTGTAGGCTACAAAGCTTTCAGTGGGGTTGACTTTGAGGGAACGTTCCACGTGAACACAGTGACAGATGATGACTATGCTGGCTTCATTTTTGGCTACCAGGACTCCTCCTCCTTCTACGTGGTGATGTGGAAACAGACAGAACAAACCTACTGGCAGGCTTCGCCCTTCAGAGCCGTTGCTGAGCCGGGAATACAACTCAAGGTAAACGGCTGCATTTATACAGCACTTTTATCCATTTGCTGCTCATTCACACACTCACTAATACACTGATGGCAGCGAACAACCATCAAAAGCGATTCGGGATTCAATGTCTTGCCCAAGGACACTTCATCAGGTGGACGAGAGGACTGAAAGGGTAACCCTGTGATTAACGGACGCTCCGCTCTACCTCCTAAGCCACAGCTGGGTTTTTCTTATGCTATCTGGCTCTTTATCACTAGGTTGTGAAGTCTAAGACGGGTCCTGGCGAGTATCTGAGGAACTCCCTCTGGCACACAGGAGACACCCCCGAGCAGGTCCGTCTGCTGTGGAAGGACCCCAGGAACGTTGGGTGGAAGGACAAGGTCTCCTACCGCTGGTTCCTCCAGCACAGACCACAGGTTGGATACATCAGGTACAAAGAGACACACACACGAGACATAAACACTCTATACTGTGTGAACTGACTAACTAGTTTCACTTTGTATGTGAACCAGGGCTCGCTTCTTTGAGGGTTCAAACCCAGTGGCGGACACAGGGGTGATAATTGACACCAGTATGAGAGGCGGGAGACTGGGCGTGTTCTGCTTCTCTCAGGAAAATATAATCTGGTCCAATCTGAAGTACCGTTGCAATGGTGAGAGTCTGCAAGATAAAGGCAGTTCTGTCAGCTACATAAAGCGTACTAAGTGTGCTCATGAGTTTCGTTTTCTTTCTCATCCCCACAGACACCATTCCTTATGACTACCAGGATCTCAATGACCAGAACACACAGTGAAGCAAGAGAAGGAGAGTAACCCATCAAGAAAACAACTTGTGCATGGCTGCGCTGTTGAGAACAAAGAGGTGGAGGACATGAGTTAGAGAAAGATGAATGTGAGAGGTACCATGATGGACAGTTTTGGTAAAATACTTTGATGATGGTATTTTAACTTTTTCATTCACATGGGAGGGTTTTTAGGAAAGCATAACATTGGGCATTATATACTTTAATTCAGTGTAACTGAAGGCAGTACATTCTTGTGTAAATCATCAGCAGGTTCTGTGTATATCGATATCAACTGAAGTGTTCTCAGTATTTCATGAGTACTGTTAACGATGCAATACTGATTTTGAATATATTGTAAGTGCAATAAAATCCTAAGCATTTCACAAAATCAAAGAAGGTTCTATCTTATTTTTTTACATGACTAGCATTGTATGCTATGTATCTATATTAAGGAAAACTAAATTGGCCAATAAACACACCACATGACATTCAATGGATGTTTTATTGAAAGAATTTGAACTATGTGAACTGCATGGTACCCGAATCTCTGTATTTCAAACATACTACTTTAACAAAAAATAATAATCCTATATGTTATGGTAGTACACAGCCTTCACAGTGCTATGTGATTTACGTTTTTTTTGTAGCTTGGTATCAAAGCAGCAGAGCACCATTTAATTTCCACATTTATAGCAATAGTTCCAAAAATGATAAGCTACATGACAAAATATAAAGCATAATGCAAATGTAATATTATAATGCAAATTTATAATAATTATTTCCACAGATCACAGAACTTTAACAAAAATGCACATTTAAGTTATTACAAAACATGTTAGGAATAAAATCAGACAAAAAGAACATACTGATTTTGATGATGAATGAGAAACAAATGCACTTGCAGTTGACCATGTACAATATAAAAAACCCTAATCTGTTACATCTGTTATCTAACAAACAGGTGAAGGTCTTTGTGTGAATTTTAATTCAGCAGTAAACTCAACATCCAGTGTTGAATAACTCACTAATAAAAGCACTCATGCTACCTTATTCTGACCACCATAATGACCTGATACATGTAACAAAGACAAGGCAAAAAGTCTTTATAACTGTACAGAAAACAGCTGATTTGAGTGTCTGCGTGTGCATGCAAATACATAATGTTCTCAGTTATATCCTTCTTGGTAACTGACCAAACAATCTGAAAGTAAATTGTTGTTTTCTGACATCTACCTTTGGCAAACATTCCCCACCATTGTCACTGCAGCTCTTCCAGAGAGGCGGCACTCCACTAACGTCACTGTTACATAAGGCAGGTTGATTTGAAGAGTACTGCCCTGTACAACAACGATGATGACTCAAAATGTACAAATTATATGGACTTTTCTAAGAAAAGATCTGGCTCAAAGGGAGCATGGACATTAATAAAATCTGAAACATTATTCTTGTGATCTAACAGGAAACTTCACAACACTGGGTATCTATAATATCGAAAAGAGCTTGTTCTGTTGCATAGAAAACTTCTACAAAAGGGCGCAACATAACAAAGCATAAACATATACAGCTGACATCTGAGCCTGAGAGATGAGTTTTTAAACAAAGTTGGAGACAAATGTAAATCAATTTACACCACATTCCTTCACAAAATTTCTGATTACTTAGGACATACTTAAATACAACATCTCTAACCTGAAATAAATTTGTCCCAAAACTTTTCCACAACTTTATGGTCAAACTGTACAGAACTGAAATGCCTGGCTGAAAGTAAAAGCAAGAATCAAAGAAAAACCTGACACTACAGAGGAAATACTCAAGCAATCTATGGGGACTGGATTCTTCTCATGTTTAACAATGTAACTTAACTCCCATAATCCTTTATGTAAAAAACATGTAAGTAATAGGAAATTCCAGGAGTAAGTGGTAGTAAACGATAACAAACAATACCAATGTAATGCCAATGTATTAATAGCTTAACATTGTAAAACAAAGTGAAACAAACACTAGCATATAAAACTAAAGGCAACAGATAATCCTGCTTTTTCAACACAGAGTAGTGTAGGGGTGTATTTCAAGGTACGGGGGGTGGTGGTGGTCCCTTGGCTAAGTGTGAGGTCGCCTGCCTTGCCACTCCACTATGCCCACACTATACGTTTTTTTTAAAACAAAAACGAACTCTGTGTACACAAGCGTTTTAGGACAATTTCAGAAATAATCTGTTCATAGGAACACACCTGAAATAACATGCACATTCACTGATAATGGGCATGCGTGTGCTGGTGTAAAAAAGAAGCAGATTGTCTGCTCTGCAGGTGGTTACTTAGTTGTAGAAAATACTACTAATGAAGAACAGCAATGGCATAAAGTAAGACTATGGATTTCTTAGCTTGGACCATCAACAAGGTGGAACGGTTACTGAGAGCTGCTAGCAAAGAATACAAGGCCAGCAACGCCGGTAACTCCTTATCCATGTTGAATTAACCGTTGGCAGTAAGGCTGATGTCGTTTGTTTTCTTCAGGAAAAGGGTCAGTGGATAGGGGCGCGACAAATCAGGACCAATCAGGAAGCAAATGTGGACATCATCATTTTCAAAAGTCTCCGTTTCCACCTGTCCAGACTACGCAATATTGGACTTTTCAAAATAAAATGGGGTCAGCATTGCCAGTTTTACTCCGCTGGAGTAGTGTGGACGCTACGAATAAAAGTAGCAAAAGTTATTAAATTTTAAAACAAAACGTATTAGTGTGGATGTAGCAGAGTGGCCTGACTCTAATGTGGTGTGTGTCCTAGGCCTCAAAGCGCTTCGGGCACATCATGGGAGCGATGAGGGTGCCCAAGTAGAGGATGAGACAGACCCAGCAGGAGCCCATCTTGAGCCAGAACACAGACCAGCTCCCCTCCAACAGTTTCTCAATCTTATGGTCATCATAACTGCAATAGGAAGCACACATTGTCTTAGCAAAGACTGTTAAGCTCAATTACACTGAACAAAATTATAAACACGAGTGGCCTTTTATTGTGGTCAGCCTAAGACACACCTGTGCAATAACCATGCTGTCTGATCAGCATCTTGATATGCCACATCTGTGAGGTGGATGGATTATCTCGGCAAAGGAGAAGTGCTCACTAACACAGATTTTGATAGATTTGTGAACAATATTTGAGAGAAATAGGCCTTTTGTGTACATAGAGAAAGTCTTAGATCTTTGAGTTCAGATCATGATGAATGGGGGCAAAAACAAAAGTTTTGGGTTTATAATTTTGTGCAGTGTAACAACAGAGCAATCTGAAACATGCAATATCTTTTGGCCACTTGGGTGCAGCAGAAACAAGCTGTAAACAACAATGACCTAGCCTCCATTTTTGTTGCCAGCCAACACAAGGACGGATTTCATTTATTATTATTTTAGCTATTTCATTCAAGTTTCAAATTAAAATGTTGACATCAAGTATATTGTATCTGGCATTCAAACCCACCTGCATGTTGATACCGTTACTGATTTTTTCAGTTGACCAAACAAATCTTTATCCTTATGATTGAATATGAATTCTGCACTGCCTATAAAATCTGATTTATTTATTTATTTCAAGATGATAATTATTTAAAAGCAACATTATGTAGTTATTGTATCTTAAAATGATAATTACCAATAATTATAATTGGTAATTACCGAGCGTGTTATCTAGTAAGTTAAGCTAACTTCAGATTTATAGCTAGTTGCGAGTGACACGAGCAATGACTTTGCTACCATCAACAGCTGGTGGAGAGCGCCGCCAATGTCGTGCCGGAGCCAGGCAACATAACCAGGCTACGCAGCCTCTTTGGAGAGAACATTAGCTAATGGCAGGGGCAAAGAGACCAAAGAAGACGTTGATGGAGGATGCTAAGAAGAGAAAGAGAGATTGACCAAGCAAGAGGCTCCTGGACGTTGGCAAGAGCTTTGTGAAATAAAAGGCTGTAAGACAGACGCCGAGCTGGAATTCTTTCTGCGTACACTGTTGGACTAGTAAGTAATATTGCTATGTCTAGTGTTGTCGCACGTGCTTGATGTTTGGCTGTTTTAGGAAAGTTGTCAACTTGCTAGTTTTTGATCATAACTAATGTAATTATAACAAACACACGTGTAGAGCTGTCCTTATTTACCTCAGTGGTGAATTACACTCTGAAACGGCAGGGGCACCATTCGCACAAATCTTACATAATGTTGCTTTAACCTGCATTAATGATTTGTTGCACAAAGTTAGGTCTGAAGAGCGCATTTTTGCTTTGATGAAAATTTTGAGTACTGAAAACTAGATTAGTGTCACAGCCGTGGAGAGTCGCAAACCATCATCTCTGGTGTATTGGATTGTTTGGACTTGTTGGTGAGCTCACTGGATCCTTACTATGACCAACCATATTCTTTACGAAGTTCATTATTGCAACATTTCTTCCCAAATACTTCTGCAACAAGCCACATTACTAGCAGCACATGAACGATGTGTGAAAAGACGAGTGAGTGTCTTTTCTACTCTCGGTAAGACTGACTAACATGCCCCTTAGTTTTTATGAGTTTCTTCTAACTTGGCCTGTTAAGAGATACTTTTAATCCAAGGATGTTTTGTGGGGACAGGACATTTCTATTTCTATTGCTTACTGTCTACAAACTGCCTGGATGCTTGGTATAAGCATACCCATAAACAGAATGCCAAAGTATTGTACCACAATCACAAAGTGCGTCACACGAGTATCACTTACTGGAACCAGTTGGTGACGGTCATCATGACGTAGAGGGATCCCAGGAAGAAGACAAAATGGAAGTAGGAGTAGCTGTAGATGGTTTTCTCTCTCTCATCATATAGCACATTCTGGCCTGAACCAGTCTTCTCATCATAATCATCTAAAAAGCACACAAATGCAAAGAGTATGTGGGTGAGACACTTTTAATGTGAGAAAATGTCTTAAACACTGACTTCAGTTGAGGTGACGTGACACTCAGTGATACAAGCCAGGAGAAAAATGAACATCCAACGTCATTTTGGACTGATTAATTTCAAGGAAAACTTTACAGATTTTCAACCAGCTTTGTATCATTACAATGTTGGCAGTATGTGCAAATGAACGATGGTTAAAGTAACAATCTCAAAAATTTTCATCTAAATAAATGTCTCTTAAGTCACTATTTATCACAGAATGATGTATCTGGTAAATGGTGATCGAGCTTATGGCCCACTGATGAAAGTATTACAATATCTATATATCTGCAGTATTACGAACTGGATGTCAGTGGCGAGCCGCACATACATTGCCCCAGCGTGTTGCCCAGAGGTGCAATCAGAGTTTAGCCTAACCTTAGTAGTTCTGATTGGCTGACTGTTTGTAGCAGTTGGGAAAGTTTGGGAGTGGCCTTGGAAGGCAAGGGGCCCAGTGCATTCTGGTTGTTGTAGGTTTTCTGCCCTTGAGTAAAAAGAAATACCACAACCCCTTTTCTCTGTTTTTCCTAGTATGTAGCACCAATTTCAAAAATATTCTGCTTTACCATCTTTCCAGCACTGAAATGTCCCTATAATTTAGATTTAACTGACGAATAAAAGATGTGTCCCTGCGATGGACTGGCGACCTGTTCAGGGTGTACCCCGCCTTTCGCCCGATGACAGCTGGGATTGGCTCCAGCCCCCCGCGACCCTGTACGCAGGATAAACAGCTGACGATGGATGGATGGATGGATGGATAAAAGATGTGTACTAGTGGTGATATATTTCTGACTGATAACAGTGTTTTATTTCCAGCAGGGGGCAGTGTCAGCCTACCCACAATTGCACTTCTCCTCTGGTCTTACATCATTGTGTCATACTAACCTCCTAGTAACAGTGACATCATCTGTGTTTGCTGACCAATACTTTCTCACCATCCTCAATCTGGCAGAGGAATAGCAATGAGCATAGCCCCTCTGTGGGCAAACACTACGGCTGGAGACATAAGTGCACATGCTGAACAGGCTGGAGAGGCAGGGGGGAGAGAAGGGGAGGAAGAAAAAAAAAAAGATGTGATAGTGAGGGGGAATTATTTGACTTTTCCTCACCTGTGTCATCTCCAAAACAGAAACAGCAGCGCGCTCTCTGCAGGATAAAAGAAAAATATAAAAAGGTTACCTCATAACTGAAAGACACACACATGTCTCTTGGGCCTAATCAATTTAATTTGATGAGGACATCTAATTGGGAGTGCCTGGTCAGTGGGATTTTAAGCCTTGTGAATCTCTTTAACCAATCTGTATATTCATTAACCAACACCCCTAATGAGATCTGAATATTTGTGCGTTTACCTCAGTCTCTGGCTCACTGTTCCTATACACTCTGAGCGCTGCAGAGCTTCGCCTGGTGGTGGATGTCAAGCTAGAGGGAGGGTGGGGAAAGAGAAATAGAGAAAAAGATTCAAAGATAAATGAAGGGAGAGAAAGGTTGTTATTCCGTCACTATGTATTTTTCCAATAATTTGCAGTTTCAGATTGCTGCAGAGTCTAATTCCCTCCCAACAACCACAAGAGACATGATGCCTCCACTTGATGCAAAACACATGTGAACAAAACACAAATGGCCGTAGTTCTTGCCTCTCCTACCCTCAGCTTAGCCACAGCCAATCATGCACGTCCTCTCTGGAGTCACAGCCAATCAAAACTACCCTGTCTCTGCCTGCCAAAAAATACATTACTTTTATTCTACCTACAACAGGACTGCTGTTAATGGGTTTGGATTGTAGCCTTTGCAATCTTTCTCAACTCTATAAATTCAACATTATAATACTAAAATCAGATATATTACACGGAAACTTGGTAATAGTGCGTGCAGACATTGAGATTAGGAAAAGGAGAAGCAAAAAAAATCAGTGTGTGTGTGTGTGTGTGTGTGTGTGTGTGTGTGTGTGTGTCTTACCATGAGTAAAGGACACAGCCAAACAGGATAACGGTTCCCAGAGCGGTGACAATCTTCTTGTCACTCTCCGTCCCAGAATTGAAGGGAAACACACACACGGTTGTGTTCACACCATCTCTCTCCACCACTAAACAGAAAGAATGTGCAGACAGAGATGGATGAGGTGAAAGAAGAAGTAGGGGAGTATTGTAAGGAATAGGGAGATTTCCAGTGTTTGTGTGTATATCTTGGCACAGTGTTCGCAGCAGCGAGAGAAGGAGGGGAAGGGAAAATGGAGGGATAATTCAACATACAGGGTTAGTACAAAAGCACTGACAGCCTAAAAAGCAGTATGTAGTATAGTTGAATGTTACTTCTGAACAAGAGGTCTTCCCCTTTTCTTAATGTCTGTTTTAGTGTTTCCATTATTATTGGTTTAATTTATACAGATCACTGATGAAACTCATTATATCATGATATGAGCATTAAACCTTTTGCAAAGTATTGTTTGCCAAAGGTTTTTTTCACTTCTAAGCTGCAGTCTGAATAAACTTTCAAACTATTGTTGTGTCTTGCGAGTATTCATCCCTACTAATGAAATACATGATCATCTTAAAACACCATTACAACACAGGCCGCTTTAACAACTACAAATAACTTTTCCATTTAAAAAAACACACTTACAGTAAACAATAAATGTGCACTTTGTTCTGTGGTCAGTTTTTCTGTCTCAGCCAACAAAACTTTGCTCTGTGATTATTACCATGCTACTGTCTCCAGTCCACAGTGTCCTTTTGATCATGGTTGGATGAATACTAATAAAACTTGGCCCTAGTTTTCAATCACAGTGTATATTTATACTGATTATTGTTCCATTCCTAAACCTGACAGTGTGCCACTGCACAGTTGTAAGAGGAGCAGCTGTATGAATGCCATCCGTAGTGTTGGCTGCAGCATTACTAAGCCTAACAAATGACTCAACTTAAATAATATAAATAATACCTCACCTGTTGATCCATGCTGATACTCAATAATGGCAGTGTAGGGAACAAATTGTGACTTAGCACCACAAAAGTTAATATTGTTACAGATAATCAAAACAGTTTATTGCTTTAAAAAATAAGATTATACTGAGTGCTTTTCAAGTGGGAAACATGTTTGTTCTGCTGTTCTTATCTTCAACCTTGAACTAGATATAGTGTGAAGTCTGTGTGTGTGTGTGTGTTTTTGTGTAGAAACCAGTTCGGGAGACTTTGTTGTGTGAAAACCAAGCTACTCCACAAGATATGGAAGTTGGTACTATAGAAATTGCTGTTAGCCAGAGACTACTCAGACACTGCTCACTTTGCTGTGTGATAATTATTTAAGAGTCCTCTGTCCATGTACATGAATAAAACAATTTATATGCGCAGAGACGGTGATTTCTCTACAACAGCTATGACTACTCTGTGGAGATGGGTGTCTGTTCACACTCACTTTCTTTTGGTTTGCTGGAGAAGGCCGAAAACGTGAGGTACATGACGTACACACTGATGACTCCTGGCTGCAGCAGGCCAGATGTGGGCTGCACTGCAGTGACACAAAGGTGAAGACAGGGTTTAATTATAATTGGCTATACTAACAGAGATCCCAGAGTTGGTGCAAATGTATTTTAGCCAACAGTTTACTAATCTATCATTAAACTATGTTTGTTGTGTCTCAAATGTGTTGCTTGTATTTTCATATGTATTACACAGACAAATTAGATAATTTGCTTATGAGTACAGGTCCTCACATTTCTGTATGCATGGAGAGATGGCCAACAGGGAGACGATGAGGCACAGGCTGCCGTTGATGCCCAGGAAGATCTTGTTAAGTAAACAGGCCTCGGGGTGGGTGTAGTATAGACCCATGAAGATTACGGCTCCGACTGCAAAACTGAACAGCACCAGAGTCACAAGGGCCAAAGCTGCGTACCACAGACGATTATACGTCACTCCTGAACTCCTGCAGACAGAAAGAGAGAGGGAAAGAGAAAACAGACAACAGAAAGGAAAAACACAACATGAACAAGGGTGAAGCAAATTAAATATGTAAAAAAAGAGCAAGTTAAGAGGGGGAAAAAGCAAAGACAACGGACACAGGAAAGACTGGCCTAAAGAAAAATTCAAAGAAGGAGAAAGTTATACTTGGTGAGTTATTCCTGCACCCTGAGGAGACAAGACCACAGGTTTATGGCTGCAACGTTTTCACATCAGTTGTACTTGGTCTGAAAATTTAAGGTTTGCACATACCAATACATTTTAGTTTACTGCTTTGGTTACCAAACCATTAAAAGTTTTTGAAACAATCTGCTGTGGTTGGTGTGTGTCTGTGTGGGAAGGGAAGGGGGAAATGAGTGCACACTTCTAAACCATATGCATCCTGTGAATCTGCACAGGGTAGGCCGGCTGCCAAGCCTCCCTCCACTCACGAAAAAACACAAAGCTCCATGAGTCCCTCTTTCCAAACTTTCATCCTAATAACCCCACAGAAGAATATGTCCCACCCTCTGAGTTTCTCAAGAACAAATAAAAAGCACTGCACTCTTTCCATTTGCAGGGCGTCCATGCTTACGTAAGCGAGCCAGACTCTGAGTTGCTGGGACAAAAAAAGAGACGAGCAGAGAGAAGTCGAGCTGCTCTCACCAATTTGTGTTCCATCTGTGTGCAAACTCCACCAACAGCATGAGCTGGATCAGCAGGAAAATGCAAGCGCAAGCAGCTCCTACGTAGCGCCACACTGTGGAATTGAACAGAGAGAGAAGAGGAAATTGTTTTAGATTTGTGAAGACCTTACAGCAGGTATCTGTGGCTCCCTGCAGGTTGCACTTTCAAGCTGCAAGGTTATATTTGAACTACAGAAAAGATAGAAGGGTCATTTTGGAAATTTGATTGGAGGGCTGCTGTTTACTTGAGTGAGCTTGGAAAATGGCCAGGCTAATGAAAAAAATTCAATACTCCTTATTCCTTCCTTCCTGTTTCCTTATTACTTCCTGTCTCTCCAACTTTTTGCCGTCATAGAGATGGATATATTAATTATTTAATCTAATTATCTAGCAAAATATATTACAAATGCCAGCTTAGATTGTAGCACTGTAGCTCAACTGCTGAGTGTCTTCTCTTTACCTTCCAGAAAGGTTTCCTCATTTGGGACGAAGAAGCCTCCAGCGCAGCACGCCACCAGCAAAATAAACTTCAGCAACCAGAACCTGACATTGAAAGCAGTGATAAGGTTTAAAGGTTGTACTTGAAAAAGGTGAAACATGAAACGCCAAAAAAACCCAAAACAAAATGACTCCTGACAGAGCAGCCTCAGTGTGACATAGTCTGAATTTTGATAGTACTAGGAAGAGAAATCCAAGAAATACATTTGTCAATGAATAATATATACTATAACAAATCCAAAAATAACCAGGAAGGATAAGATCTAGTGTTCAAGATAATGGGTGCTTAACTATTTAGAGAACACTCGTCATGTTGGCTATGACACATGAAAGACATGTTTAATCGCAGGACAAGGCGGTTTGCTCACAAGATCACGTTATTTTTACTATTTATACAGACAAGAACTACAAATGTAGGGTTCCTGCTAGATGTTATAGGTGAATGTAATTTTTTTAATACACGGCAAAAGGTGAACATAGAGAGGAACGAGGCCTTCTTACCCGTTATGCACGGCTGCCCTCCAGCCTGTGCTGTTGTTCACTCCTAAGGTGAAGACAGCGAATATGAAGAAGAAGCAGGCCATGCCAAAGCACACCTTGTAGACGGCAGAGTAGCCAACCAGAGTTTTGCAGTTCTCCCCTGCATTCATCTTCTCACACAACTCACTGTAGAAGGGGATCTGATGGACAGAAATCACAAACCCAAGACACTTAAATTAGATCGTTATGGTGTTGCAAAGCCCCCACCTCTGCTCATGTTTGTCTAGTACGCGGCCTCAGAGAAGAGAGGCCCAATGGTGTCTATTCTGAGTGTCACGCCTCTGAAGGAGCAGAAAGAGAGAACAGGCATCAACAACAACCCCTCTTTCTCTCCATGAAGCCCTCTTTCATCCTGCGTTCTCTACAGGCTGTTAGAGGGGCCTTACAACTAACTGTCAGTGTACACAAACAAAAGACACAGATGAATAAATTAACCGCCTTTTGTCAGCAAGTCAGAGGGATTTGAAAGAGTGAAAAAGCAGAGAGAGCACGAGCAAGAGAGAAAGACCGGGAGAAGCGTCGTAAAAAAATTTGCTTTCCACATTTTATTTCAACCTACAGTGATCTGCAGAAAAAAGGAACAGCAAAACCGGACTCGGTGAGGTAGATAAGGACTTTGCTGTAGCCTTCAACAGGAAATTGAAGTACTTCAGTGGCACAGTGCCAACAGAAGAGACGGCCTTTGAAATGATAACCACAGGATGAAGGCTCAAATATCTGTTCCCTTTTCTGATGCCCCCCAACTGTAGTGATGTGAATCAATGTCAAATACAAGAGCTGCTTTTCAAACAGATGTCAATTTTTGAGAGAACGACAGATCTTTACTTTGAGAGAATAAATGGTCTGAGTTGGCTTTCCTGGTATTTTGGAGTATTTTGGTCCTTGAAGTTGTAAACACGGGTGAGACGCCAGCGGATTGAGTTGTCATCACCTCAGTTTGTAGTACAGTCCAGAGCCAGATCACAACATAGAGTAAAAGGCCCATTTTAGAGCTTTTGTCTCGTGTTGAGGGCCATATTAGCATGTCCATGGTGTAGTGATTAAGAGCGAAAGGGGCCGGCTGTTTCAGACAGCTGTAAATCTCTTGAGAAAAGACCTGCACTCTCATACACACAATGGCTGCTCTCTTAGCTGGGACTTCCCACTGTGCTCAGTGTTCGACTGACAGTGTGCATGTATGTGTGTGTGTGTGTGTATATATATTAATATACATTTGTGTGCGTGCGTGCGTGTATGTAACTCAGCAGGCTTAGTGTGGGGCTATCAGAGACCATTTCGTGCCTGAATGGGCCTTTTCTTTTGGGTACTCCTCTCACAAAGAGACACACAGTAGGGAGTTGTTTTAATACTGTAAAGTAGAAAATGGCAGAATAAAAAACAGCTAAAGAAGATTAGTAGAAAAATATTACTGTCTTCAAATAGCCCTATCAGACTTAGAAACATCATTACCATTTACTCTGTCTTCTAGTCTAGTGTATGCTGATACCTTATATACAGTCTATGGCTGATACACACTGTACAAACTGTACAGTGCATCTAAACAGGAACATCACTTCTCAAGCTCAGATATTCAGCTATCAATATTAATGCTGATAAAAGGATGAGAAGGAGATGTATCAGGACATCATGTCTGTGCAGACTGTGACACACATTTGAGTTGCAATTTCTCTGAAACAATCACAGAAAACTATGATAATAATCCTGCAGTGTGATGATTCAAAGAGGTAACACGGGGGAAGAAAACACATGAAAGTCATAAAGATCAAAAGAGAGAGCTGCAGATCTCCCCCCAACTTTAGAGGATAGGTTGGCGGTTAAAAAGAAAAATCTACCAGCCTGAACCCCTGCCTCCTTGACTGTGGCCTTACTATGAAGATACAAATGCGACTTCCTGGTAAAATAGAAGGAAGTCTGCTTTTCCTGTAGCAATGTTATACATCTTTAGGTTTGCCTGTTAGCATTGACTAGGTAATACTGATACATTCTCCGAAATTTTATTCTCTTTCAACAGAGAGCTAAACACCCAGTTTCAAAATATGTGTGGAGATTGTGCAACCTACAGATACTGTGTCTTTCCTTTTCAGTTCTGCTCCGTGTCAGTATGTTTCTGTCACGGCACTCTACTGTCTAATAACTGACTGTCAGGCCTCATTTTATGTACAGTTGCTTACTTCTGTGAAGTGAAGCCTGTGGGAAAAGTATAGATGTAGCAGTAGGCCAAACAGTGTAAAAAGGTCACAGTATTGAGGCTACTGTTGGCTTGGTTACTAGAGCCTCTGAGCCGACCCCCACTCTTCTATTCAGTAAATTAGGCCATTTGCAAAACAACAACAGAATTAAGACTTTAAAGCTAGGAGCAGACCTAAAAATTATTTAAATTTACGCAATGCAGACATAAATTATTTCTGAGAAAATACACAGATTGGTTTAGTCTTGACAATGAATGTGCCCTGCATACCTATACTGAAGTTTACATTAAAAAAAATAGTAAAGACGAGTGAAGTAAAGAGTGAAATGATGGATGGTGGCGGGCATGTGCTGAATGCCTGCCTACTCCTCAGGGAGAACTTTATAAGGGCGAGGTGGACTTCAGCTGAGCCATGGCTCTGCTCTTTTGCACCTGGATAACTGAATTATATAAGTAATGCACTCTCACTCATAGCACCCTACAAGATATATCGGTTTGTTTTTTGACAGTTATTTAAAAGTATTATTTCGACACGCCTCATTTCAGTTGTGAAAATCAAATTTGTTTAAAATAATCTTGATAAGAACAACCAGCTGACAAATATACCAATCATAAGTATAATCAGCCCAATAACTGCACTGTGTGTCGCCCCCTGGGACCCCAAAAAGTCAGCAGTCATGTTGCTACCTGCACACATAGGAAATCATGACCTACAATAGATAGACAACAGATGTACTATGGAAGTATTTATCTATTAAGAGGCTTTTAGGACTGAGAGTTTCAAAGCCACTCAACTCACTTTCCATTTAAATGAATTATGAAGCAGAGATGACCACTTTAATTTTATGTGCTATTCCTCCCTACCTTCTTACAATTAACTTTCACCTAACTCTTCAAATACATGTCAGAATGTAAAGTATGTATATGTGTATATGTGTTAAAGGAGCATGATACTTTGCTGTGTGTGATTTATGTACTTACATGGTCTTTCAACTCCTGCTCCACAGTGGGGGACATCATGATGACACAGATGATGGTGACCAGCAGGAAGTAGAGGGCATACATGACTCGGGTCCCTGTGGACTGTTTGATCTTGGGGCAGCAGTTACAGCAGCACGAGCACGCCGCTGAGCCACAGCAGCAGGCCAGCTGCACACAGAGAACAATGGAGAAAAGAGGGAAGGATATCACTTTCAGAATTTTCCACACCATTATAAGCCATCTGATCGAGACATAATGTATTTATACAGCGCACTTGGATAAGGGAGGACCAGGATAAAAGTGTGTCAGCTACAGAGGCTGCACGTTGATCTTCCAGGAAGGAAAGGGAACAAAGCAAACAAAAATTCCGAAAGTATCATAAGACCAAAATGCCAATGTCACCAATAGAACAATTGTTTTGTAACAGTGGTATTATAGAGAAAGAGAGTAGTAGACAAAAGATAAAAACAGAAACACAGAGACAAAAAAGTGCTTTTAGTGAGAATTCAAGACTTGTAGTTTGACAATTGATGATACTTAAATACTGAAGATTATACACAGAGTTGTGTGATGTTCATTAGTCCTACAGGTGGACTAGAAGTAAAATAATATGTCATATACAGGCCCAAATCACAATCTGAACAGCTTCCACTCCAAAAGTAAAATAATACAGTTAGTTAAACCTTGGAAGTCAAAACCAATGAACTAAAGACACAGGTAATTTTGGTATTTTTAAACCTGGCCCTATTTTTACATATTTTAGGGTCTAAATGCTAATAGGTTTTGGAAGTGGTCCAGTAGATCACCTCAGTCGGCAGCCGCAAAAAGGGGAGCAACGTAGTGCTTGGGGGCAACTGCAGCTGTCAAAAGGTACATCCACTAAAGTGAAAGTTCAATATTACAATACCTACAAAAGAGATAGGGACTCCCTCACATTTATTAGACTGAGAGGTGAGTTCATCTTACAAAATGTAACATACGTAATCAAAAAGATTAATCAAAGGTTGCAGCCATTGTGGTAAAATACAGAGACAGAAAAAAGGTCCTTTTAGTGACAATTCAAGACACGAGATTCATAGTTTGACAACTGATTGGAGCTTGGGAGTCAAGATGCTCATATACTGATTATACACAGGGTTGTATGTTAAATAGTTCTACAGGAGTCTAGTCAAGTCATATTTGATCTACAACAAACAAACAAAAGAAACAACAGGCAAAATGTTAAGTCTGGTGCCTACTGATACATTTCAAACTTTCCAGTTAAGCTTCTGCTTTCATAATCCTGCAACATTTACTACTTACTGCAGGTGTGAGCCAGAAGACAAAAATATGGCAACTTACTGGACAGGGAAAAACTTGCCATAGAAGACACCCGTCTGACTGTCTCTTTGGTCATTCATGGTTTCTATCACGAGGGACAAATCACTACCCCCTTCACAGTGGCAACTCTTGGTCAATGTAGACAGTGAAGTCTTGTCTGAAAACAAACACGCACACTCACTCACAGAGGCCTACTCTGTTTCTTCTGACAGGCCTTCATAGAGGACAGTCTCATAAAGACAACCCCTGTGTTCTATTTAGGAAAGAGGAGGCTCTATAATTATGCAGTATTATGTCTTTCTGTAGCAACCCCACCCTGCTAGTGTAAGCCTCCTACTCCTCAGCCTGCAGAACACATACTGCTGTGGTGAGAGGTGAACTTCTGATGTGGTCTACAGCTGACGTGGGGTACACTGTACAGCTACAATGGTACTGCTGGGGAGGGCTTACACGCCCCATTTTTCTTTGTATGTTTCCACTTATGGGATGCGTATATAGTGCAGATAAAGTACCAAGGCTAGTCGGACCATGGTTAAGTCTTTTTGAGCCACATGGAAAACATCTCTAAGTACTATCATTTAGGCATTAGGAAAGAGGTAGGAAATTATGGGGAGATGAGCAGTGACTTGTCAGCAACTGCTGGCATCTGCATTTACTCATTTGGCAGATGCGTTTATCCAAAGCAACTTACATTTGAGGAACAACATACAAGCATCAGTAAAGTAAATTCTAAGGGTGCTCCGATCGATCGGTCACCGATCATAATCGGCCGATAATGGCTTTAACTAATTTGATCGGTGGTCGATAAAAAGGCCATAAGAAAAGCCGATCAGAGGATGCTCGCCAGACAAATTTTCAACGGCAGCTAAAATGTTTCACTACGCTGTCTGAGCGGTTTTCAAAGCTAGCTAGCACCAAAGACCTTCCCAGACAAGAAGGGATTAATGCGCCCACATAATCATTTACAATTACAGTTGAGCAGCAATCAGACAAGTGGAGCAACAAGCAGGAGCGATCATGTGAAACTGTCGCAGCTGTGCTCATCTCACAATCCACCCGCAACCGGAGTTTAACAGACACATCAGGCAGAGAGAGAGAGACTGATCCTTCAGTGTGAGTTTCCTGATGCAAAGAGCGGTGCCACTCAATCAGCTGACTGCATCTCTCCCTCTGTTTTCGTTACAAAAACGGAGACCTTTTTCTACGTTTCCGCCTCCCGTCCAGATTAAAACGGTGAATCAGATGATGTTTGTTTGAAAACGCTGCTGACCCAGTGGACAAAACAGAGGACTTTATAAAACGATAACACACACTCACATTTGGCTTTGTGAGTCGGTCTTATCAGTCATGCAAAGCAAAAACACGATGCTTTACAGAGTTTTTGTTTTGGTATTTTTTATTAAAATATAAATACTGTGTAAATAACACTTAACTGTTAGCCTAGCCTACTGTACATGTCACTGTATTTACTTTGCGACAACTCCCAGTCTTTTTTCTGCCGCCGTCTCTCGTACTCCCGTGTTACTTTCAGTAACAGTTCCACTTCGTTGTCGGTCAATGTAGAAAAAAGAAGAAAAAAGTCTGGTGTGGTTCTTTGTCTGTATTATTTCTTCTTTTGCTAAATCGTCTGCTACTGCGGAGTAGACCATCTGCTTCGTGTTTACACTGGCACGCGCATGCCCAGTGTAGCTACCTGAACGGCCACTAGATGTGTGTTTTCAGTCCTTCTAATATAGATAGAGATCAACTCTGATGCGCAGCTGAAACGCTGCTGCGGACAGAGAAGATCGTTTTCGTTATAAAACGGTTTTAAAAACGTAGCCGTGTGGATGTAGCCTCACATTACCCCACTCCTCTCTCTACTCCTCTCATGTCAGCCCTCTCGTTTCCCCGTAAATCTCCCGTATTTTTAACCTTTATGAAATCAAATAAAAACCTTGTTTGCTACTCTCCCTCTGGTAAAGTCGGTGGCAGCATGTAAGATATGTAGACTGTGCTTCCTGCACAAGGATTAAAAATTAAAACAATCCACTGAAATGATATAAGGCCTATAGCCTACTAATGGCAAACCATATGAAATTATAATGAATATAGTAGCCTATGTAATATTAACAATTTTATTAATTTTATTATTATTTGTATCCTTATTTTCAAATCTCACTGAAGGCAGTTTTGACTCCTCTCTGTAGCCCTTCTCCCTCTCTCTACTCCTCTCTCTGCTCCTCTCTCCCCCCTAAAACCCACAGAACCTGCCTGAGCTTTCCAGAACAAAAAGCAGCTACTTCAGAGTTTATCATCGACTCATGATGCCTGTGCTCCTTTATCTCCTAAATATTTTGGCTACAGCCTTTTTTGTTGCAGTTTTTATGGTTGTGGTAAATTTATAAAGATGCTGTTTGTTCTGTTTTTGTAGTTTATTCCACAGTAAAGCTATATTTGTTAAGCTATAAGATGTTCACAGTAACCAGGCAAAGGCTGCTATGGTTTAAGTCTCTAACACAGATTGAGCAGAATTTGTTGCCCATGTTTCCTGGCAATAAAATAACATCTGTCATTTCATGATACTTTATTATCTGTTAACTTTAACACTTAATACATTGTTTTTAGGACCAATTAAATAAATATACAGTATACTGTATAATGCTACATGATAAATAAAAGGCTCCAAATAGACCCAGTGATCGGTATCGGCCGATACTGCTTTCAGCAATCGGTGATCGGCCCAAAAAATCCTGATCGGAGCACCTCTAGTAAATTCTGTCTGACTAGAGACCAAAGTTACCTCATCCTTTAAGAAAGGGGAACACCAACTGGTGTATGCCAAAAACAAATTGTTATTTTAACACATCAATGAATAGCAACAGGATGGTTCCTCTTCTGCGGCTATAGTTAGTTATATATAGTAACTTGTATAGTTAGAGTATAGTTAGTCTCTGCAATACAGTGTTTTTCCACTATCTTTCATCTCTTTAATTTACATTTCCTGTATGACCCTTGTCGTTCACTTTTAAAATATATTTTGGGGCATTATTTGCCTGTAATACTGAAACACAATGAAGCCTCACTCAAACTGGTCATAGAGTCATATACCCCAAGGCCACACACCCCATCTTGTAGCTCAAATGTATCCTGACACTGTGGGATTGCAATAACAATCCACAATCTGGTTATTACATTTGATCTCTCTAGACATATTAATGCATCCAAGCAAGATCAGCTCCATTTGCCTTTCAGTCATAACAGTAATTTTAGCCCTCTTCTGTATGAGTGTGTGTCTAAACTGGTCTGTAATCTGGCCAGGGTGTACGGATACAGTTAAGCCAGTGTGCAACATTGTCTGATGTGTTGCGTTCCGCTCCAGATGCCAGTAATGTGTGGTATGCTGCAGACTCGTGGATCCACACAGGCACATGGTCAGGCTACTTCTCTGCCCACATGGCTCTGCCTCCCTGCTCTCTCTGTCCAGAGGTTTCCCTGCCAGTATTTTCTAGATGCCTCAAGCTGAAGAATGCTTACTAATAGCCTTGCCTTTTTGATACGAGTTGTGTGGCATGCTGTGGAAATGATATATTACTTTGTGAAGAGATAAACAAATAAAGAATGTTACAACAAACGGTTTTCTTTGTGCCATTTATTAAGAAGAATAACAGAGTAAGTTAATTCAGCTGAAGGACAGAGCCCTAAACACTGGTGTATTCAGAGAGTCTGACAAAAAGAAACAGATAACGAAGAACATTTATTGCCATTACACAGATAGGGAGTCTAAGGAAGAACTTCAGTAATCTGTGCAACAGCCTTGAGCTACGGTGGGGTAGACAGAGAAACTTAATTCTCACAAGAAAGGAGTCCTCCTTATTCTTCTAAGGACACAGGTGCGCTTCAGAATATACAAATGGTCCTACTAATTTAAAGGTTACAGAATATCACAACAGCATATAAGATATTACAAGTACATATACGGTAATGATTACATTTACTATTACATGGCATTGGTTTGAGAATTCTTTGAACAGATTCCCATGTGAAACGAAAACTCAATTACGTTTCCAATCGAGTTCTCCTTAAGAGCTGAGAAAAACATTGCTGTGTCTGTTGCTTGTGTTACAGATGGTGCAAAATCAATAATTTTAGCTTTATGAAATCAAAAACAAAACACTTAACTGCACTGTTTGGAACAGAAATCAACACAGTGGGGCAACAGGATTACAGAGTAAGTAAGGAATCCTTCATTCATCTTGAAATCTGGGTTCAAACCCTTGTGATAGTATGTGTCTGTTCTGCTAGTGTCCTTGAGACAAACAGTGAATCCATTAGTTTATCCAACTCCATTAGTTTATTCAAGCAATAGGTAATAGGTCAACACACAAGGTTCACATTTAATGTTTTATACTGTAATGCAAAAATTAAAACAGCACAAAAATAGGTCGAATCATAAATATGACCTTGGTTGTGGGCAACAAACACAAAGACTTATTTGATGCCAGATCAATCAAAGAATGACACCAGTTTGTTCCCAATGAGGATTCAAGAGAGGTGTGTTAATATCCATTCATGGATAAGTCAATTCATTGATGAAGAGGGCATTAAGCTCATACATGTGGACACAATTTTCCATTGCTTGAAATAAAACATAAGAGTGCGAAAAGAGGTTTGACATTCTGTCTCCAAGGAGTGCATATACTGCTTTTACGCACAAACTGACGTCTTGAATCTAAATCAAGTTTTATGTATGTGGCCCCTGGTCTCTGTTTGGTTATACACAGCTTAATAGGATAAGCCGTTTGTTTCCTTTGTCCTTGCTGTACCCGCATGTCTTTCTCAATGGGCGATTAACCACAATAGAGCAGGAATAAAAACAGAATGATATAAATTGCGAGTGTATTTAGATTTCATTAGTTAGGGGGTGTTTCACCAGCAGACTGCAGCAGAACTGAAGGAGGAAAGGGGAGCCAGGAGACGGTAATGTCTCGAGGAATTCCACCATGCACAGATACAAAGAGTTTCCATGGTAAGCAACGCTGACCCTAACCACTTAATGGGTCATCCACCCCTCCTCCACTGCCCGCCTGCCCCATAAGTATGTTAACAGGTGGCCGGCGTGTCTGTGGGGTACACCACTACTTCAATCAAAAGCAACCCCCACTAGCATGTCATATTGCTTTAACCATCAGGCCCCAAAGATCATCATCCCATGCTACAGCAGATGAAGCACTTCAGCCACTAGCTAGGTCGAGCCTGGTCTAGCTTTACCAAACTTAAAAATAAGCCAAGAGTCTCACAACTGTCCACTGAAGGAACCAAGCCTCACTACACTGTGATTGTGGGACTAAAGTGACAAAGGCCTGTCTCTTTCTCACTCACCCTGAAGCTCTGTTTAACTCTCTTCATCTCATTTCCTCCATCCTAGCCCATTCCTGTTAATTAAAGGCAGATTGTTGTCATCTATTGTCTTTTTTCCTCTTATTTTCTCCTTTCTTTGTTATCTTGAGCTGCCATTCGCCCTCTATCACTTACTCCCCAACGCTTGAGTAGTTTCCAGCGGTTCTAGGGGCCAGGAGAAAGACAATATTGCTCAAAGCGCACACACACAGAAATCAACTGTACGTAGAGAGGATGGACAGGACACAGGAGTGAGAATACTCATTCAAAATTAAGCAAGCAACCGCAGACAGAATTAGTCTGTATGACCTTGGATTGTTCAACAAGGACTCTGACCTACAGCTGGATGCTTAATCAACAAATGCAAGACAGTCCTACATGTGGACAATCCTTAAACAGCACCTGCGATCAGACTGTGAGCTATTTATTAGAGTATAATTACCATGTTTTTTACCTCCTCCATTTTGAACTGCCTTATTATCCTCAGCACAGCAGCAATGAAAATAACTGCAGTATAATTGCTGTAAAAAACAGGAAATGGCTAGGGTAGCCTAAATCAAACACACAGGGGTAAACTCTGGGCCACGCAGACACAACTGCTTACACAATACAAAAATGGGTCATCGCTATAGCACAGGAGGCACTGTTGTGGCTGAAGAGAGGCGAAAACTTTCATATGTTGATTTTATCTAGATGAAAACCCAACAACAAACAGTTTTCAGCGGAAAACAGCAGCACAGATAGACATGACTCACGACTGAGATGAGCTCTGTCAAAACATAACATGGGAATATAAACCTCAGGTTGATTCAAACTACTGTGATTGTTCATTAATTCCATCACATCCAATACATCTTCATTTCCCGTCATACTTTACTTTAGTACATTCTGCCTTTCCATAAGTACACTATGCTGTAGATGGCCACTTTAAAACTGAGGGAACTCCCTGTTTCATGATAGTGATCATTGAAAAAAAGTTTACCACAATGAATCATGAGGGCTCAGTCGAAGCCGTAGACACACCCTCTATCTCAACAATGCTTAGTGCTGAACGTAGTGAGGTGAAAAAATGGGCAAAAAAGAGGGAAAGCCAAAACAAACAAAAAAAACAACAAACATTTAAAACAATAAGATCCGACACAGAATCTTTCTCACACACAAGTAAGGTTGGCCCAAGCTCCAGACGAAGACCTACTCCATTTCCTCTTATATTGTGACTGACAGCTCCACTATTGTCTATATAGCTAAGCAGCTGTATACACACAGCAAAAATGTATCACTGCTCTATTTCCTATACACAAAGAGAGGTATTTGCTTCTCTCTTCGCAAATACATCCCCTAGCTACAACCAACAGAGAGAAACTTAAGTCCAATGGACAGAAAATAAAAGAAAGACAAAGAAGACTTAAGGAACAGTGACGGACTGAAAAACATGGCAGAAATGAAACAATCCCATGCAGACAAAGGAGTCCGTTACAAAAATAACCTAAGGAAACAGACAAAACAAAACAGGAAGACAAAGTACAAGGCAGTGTCAGATCAACAGGCTAAACCAACATAATGTCGTGTTTACCCAGAGACCTGTTTCACTTCCCAAAATGTATTATTTACTAGTGAGAGGCTACAGTCATGCAGCATTGCACACAATATGATAGGAATTCTTAGCAAAAGCCTTACTGTTCAACTGATACTTACTGGCATTTCACATGGTTACATCAGCACCTTCAACCCTTTTTTTTTAGAAAATTACAGAGATATGACATGGGAAGATGTGAAATGGAGGCGGTTGAGGAAGACATTCTCGCTGCCAGTTCAGAAGGCAGACAAAAGAGATGGATGGTTGCCATTGATGTCCCTATGGGAAAACAAGCTCCTGCGGCTGCTGACCACTGCAAAATTCCTGAGGGGAAGCTGAAAATAGCAGACATGTCTCATTTAGACACAGTTGGCCAGTAATTCTATTTGTACGACTGACCCAGAAGTTAATTTGGCTGGGGACTGCTACCGATGTTTGGTGGTCATATTTACTTTTTTTTTTACAGCTCAGCAACACCTGTTTTTATGATCACCTGCCCCTCTGTGACATAATAGCCTTTACGCCTTGACCTGGGCAACAAGTGTGTGGGTGTTGCTGGGCTGCAGGTGAACATTTAGTTACGGTTCACAAACACTAAATAAAAATACACTGCCTACAAATCACTATTTCTCACCAAGCACTTTTGGTTGTTTTGCACCACCCTGATAAACGCAAGGTGTTTGGTGAATAAAGCATGGCAAAGGTTGTGCAATGTGAAAACACACTTTTTGGTTGCACATCCACAGAGGCCAATCCGTAAGCTCAGTGCTTGGTGTCACAGTCGAGGATACTTTATCAGGAAGGATGCTCTGCTAAACTACAGTCTCTAGTATCCTCTAGGTCCTCTTGACTTGTGTACCCTGCCAAAGAGGCCTGTGCCATGGCTGTGCTGCTTATAGACACCCACATGGTTTCAGTCCTGTCCCACACTCACAGCCAATGCTTGCAGCGCTTTGGACAAAACTCAACATTGAGCTACCGCCTATCCCATCACACAACATGGCATACATCCCTGATCCCACTGAGAAATTACAAGTGAGCTGCTCCCACACCATGCCTGCTCCTCTCTCCAAATCTAACCCAAACAACGCCCACCCTCCCTTAATTTCCACATCCGAGCCAAAGTGGAAATTAGCAGACCACACATCAATTTGGGCTACTCTAAACCTCAAGAGGGGCACATATATGCACACGCAAAGAAAAGTTAATTAGAAGTATACACATAAATAGAGATGGGGACAAAACTAAATAGGGAGTCTGTGACAGGGATTAGCACACCACCGGCACAGCAACACAAAACTGATCTTGTTTGCCCTTCATTTTCTCTTAATCCTTCCCTGTTTCCATTATTCCCACTCTTTAAAAAGAACAGGAAACAGAAGTGAGCTCCCCTTAGATGAGGGATGTGTCTGTGTAATTAAATTCCTGACAGGACCAGCTCAGCAGTGGTGACCCTGTGGTCAAAAACAGTCTGCTAGTTGAAAAAAAAGACACTCAGCACTGAAAGAAAACCCTCTCCAACTTTACATACAGACCATTAGCTCCCTGTCTTTTCAAATTAACTCGGCTGCTTCATCACAGCCCTCAAATAATTCAGATACACAAGCGATGTACCCACTAATCATTTTGATTAATGACTAATTAATCAAAATGATTAGTGACTAATTTGCTGATTATTTTCCCGATTAATTGATCTTTAAAAAAATTTCAGAAAATGGTAATAAAACTACAATCACACTTTTCTAAAGATATTCAAATAGCAACAATCCAAACCTCAAATAAAATTCTATTTACTATCATTGAGGTAAAAGAAAATCAGTAACTATTTGTAAACAGGAAGCAGGAAGTAATGATTACTAAATCAAATCAATTACATATAGGCTTAAATTATTATTAATACTTTTCACCAAAAATAATGCATTAAAAATATCATCATTTATGTTCTACATAGGAGGCAGGTCTATAATGTCCTTTATTTCCATATCACACAAGATTTTTAAAAAGCAATTCTGTAACTAAATTTACTTAAAACACTTCAACAACAACAAAGCAGGCCTAATCATATTATTTCTACAGGGACTATAACTGTAGTTACATTGTAGTTAATTTCAAGTGAGCCACTATCAGACTGCCTTTTACAATTCAGCAACTTTAAAATAAAGGGTATTGACAAATTAAACCATTACATGTAGGTTTTTATGTTGTTAAGTAGTGTGAGCTATAAACAGTATTGGCCCGAAGTTTTTAAACAAGGTGTCACCAATGTGAAACTGCGCATTACTGAAAAGAAAACCACAAGTTATCACCACCTAGTTATGCAAAGAAGGCACGCAAGAAACCCACACGGTTTCACTGTTTCCGTCCAACACATCTGTAAAGACATTCAAAGATGACTTGTTACAGCAGCCATATCCACGTTGGCTACTTGCTGTGCTGTGGGGTTGACGTTTTGGCTAGTTGCGTGCGTCGTCTCTCTTTGTCTTCCAACGGCTTTACCGTTACTACAGTTAAGTTATTCAATCATTTAAGCGAGGGAATTAAAATATGTTTCATACTGTCAATGAATTACAGTAGCTGTCAGGGGTCTCGCGAATCACCACGGCATTAAAAAACCTGGTGACTGCGTTAGCTGACGGCGAGTGGCTACAGATATTCATACAAACAGTAAACAAGACAGTCGACGATCGAACTAGCATAACGCTTCATTGTAACGTTGTGTCGTTTACAGCCGTTGGACAACGACAGTAATAAAAACAGCAGTATGTCGGAGTATTGTTTCTCACCTGCGAGATGCAACACGGAGTACACATTTTGCGTAGAGACAATAAATAAGATCCGTTTCAGAGCGGGCGAGCTTTGTCAATCGCGTTGTTCTTCTTCCACATGAAATCACCACCACCACACGGGGAAGAACGCGCCTGTCCTCCTCAAACTGCTCAGTCCGCCCTCCCTACCGGGCCGCTACAGCCGCTGTCTCTCCTCCTCCCTCCCCCTCCCCCTCCTTAATTCCACCCTGTCCCTCCTCCCACTACACAGCACCAGCAACGAAAAAAACGGGGGTTACGTACTGTAACCCGGATTCTATGAGTATAGGCGCAGCCCTCTAAGGCTATCGCTATTGGGTTTACCCCTTAATATAGTATTTCAACATGCTCCCCATCTCCTTACAGTACACATGGAGTGAGTAGTGGTGCAATATAAAATGATTCTGTAGTGGGAGCATTATTTGATAGGGTATATTAGTCTATCAGAATATGCTACCCCTGAAATCATGTTATAATATAATCAAAAAACAGAAGACGTCATAATACTGTAAGAGTTGTACCTTTATGGGATTGGTAATGGGAACACATAAGGTAGCATTTTTCGATAGGGCAGCGCGACTTGACAGAGGCTATCAATTTGCGCTACGGTAGCATTTTTCGACAAGGCAGCATAGATCGTCAGAACACCGGCTTCCAAATGCCTTTTCTTCAGCACTGAGAACCAAGGTCCAGTGAGGCCTTTAACTTAGAGGGCTGCACCTATACTCATAGAATCCGGGTTACAGTATGTAACCCCCGTTCTATTTCGTATAGGCTTCGCCCTCTAAGGCTATCGCTATTGGGTTAGTGGCGAAGCAGGATGAGGCCTCCGAGGGCCGACCCATGTGTAAGTCAGGAAACTGGGTGGGGGGCCCCGCAGCTGTACAGACGCAGGCGCGGTCACGACAGCAACTGCATCAGCTGTGCACAAGGCAGGGCCACGTAAGCAGCGGCCGCCCCCCCACACCGTCCCGTGGGAGAGGGCGCACCGCACACTCACAAGGAGAATCACTCAACCAAAACACTCAGTACTGTGTGAGTCAGAGGGAAAAGGGAGACATCCCGCAGGTAGAAACGGATGAAAGAGCATGGGGACGACCAGGAGGCCGCCGTGCAGATGTCGTCCACTGTCATCCCACCGTGCAACGCCACTGAGGAGGAGACGCCCCTCGTGGAGTGTGCTCTGATGCCATCCGGGGGAGATTCACTGGCAGACACGTAAGCCTGGGAAATGGCATTGCACAGCCAATGAGACAGTCCCTGTCCCTTGGACCACTCCCTGTAGTGCATAAACAGATGCTGCAAACTGCGCCAGGCGGCCGTGCGTGCCACATAACAGGACAGCGGGCAGAGGAGGTGGGATGTGGCGTCCTCCACTGACCCATGGGGGGGAGGAAAAGAACCTGAGTGGGTGATGACCCACGACCGAAAGGAGTTCGTAATGCTTTTAGGCATGAACGCCAGGTTAGGGCGCAGAACAGCCAAGCTGCCGTCGCCCTGAATCTTGAGACACGACGGAGCTACAGAGAGGTCAGCCAGATCGCTGACCCTCTTGGCCAATGTCAGAGCCAGGATCAAGGCGACCTTAGCCGAAAGGAATCTCAGGTCCGTCATCTCCGGCTTGGGTTAAGGTGCGTAAACAGTGGCAAATCCCACTGTGGGGCAACAGGCCGCATCACCGGCCTGCGCCTCCGCACCCCTCTAAGGAAACGCTTCACCAGGGGGTGGAAGAACACAGTCCTGTCCCCAAAGCCCTCGTGACAGGATGAAATGGCGGCAGTGTAGGTTTTAACCGTACTGAACGCCAGCCCCCCATCCATGAGTAACTGGAGGAACGAAAGCACCGCCGGCAGCGGACAGGCTCCGTGTCCATCCCCTGGTCCAGACACCAATGTTGGAAAGCCGACCACTTAGAGGAGTAAGAGGACTGAGTGGAGACGGCCCTCAACCCCTGGATGGTGCGAACCACCTCCTGGGAGAGACCTAAGCGGCCAGACCCAGAGAGTTTGGCCGAGGAGTGGGTAACTCCTGATCGTACCCCCCGCCTCAGAGAGAGCGTCCCCCCTCCAGGGGAGTTTCCACGGCTGCCCCGCCATTAACCGCTGGAGACAGGGAAACCAGGACGCGCTGGTGTGCTCCGGGGCCACCAGAGTCACCGCCAAGGTTGAAAACTGCAGGCGATCCAGAAGGTGTGGGATCAGCCGCACCGGCGGAAAAGCATACAGCAGCTGGGGAGGCCAAAGGGGGTGAGCAAAGGCGCACTGAGCGTTCTCCTTGTTGGCAAACAGATCCACCTCTGCCCTGCCGAACCGGAGCCAGATATGATGACCTTGCCTGCGGCTCCCATTTTTCTTCAGCCCTGAGCTATCTATAGAGCTACAAGACCGGATAAGGAAGAAGGAACCAGCTACGAAGAATCCGATGATGCCTTCCTCCTGGCCGGTGAGAACGGGGCAGGGCGATGCCACCACCGTCCGGCTTTGTCGCATCTGCGAGACAGGCTTCATCCTGCCTGGGGACCTACATCCCCGATGCGAGTCGTGCCTTTGTCCGGTGTACGCCAGCCAAGGCGCTTACCCCTGGCTCACACTGCATGTACTGCGCTCTCCCCAAGGAGCGGCAACGCCGGGCGGATAACTTCGCCGTCCAGGACGAGGAAGTGTGGCAGCCCACACACTCGCTGGATGAAACCATGGGAATGCTGCTGCCAGATGAGCAGGAGTCGGTGACTCCGCTCTCTCTATCCGCGGGTCTCCCAGCGGCTCCTCGCTTCCCCCGTTCCAACCTTCGTCTGGCCGCGCTTCCCTCCGATTAAACGGTATCAGGAGGGTGCCGCTATGGATCTGAAGGCTCTCCGGGCTCCCGGCTCCACCTACGTTCCCATTACCAAGGTGGAGGGATTGACGGATCTGGGTTTTTCCCCAGTCCCTCCCCTGGAGCCCAACCTCACCACCTTCTTCGGGTTTAAGCCAGGCCAGACAGCGTCCAGACGGCGCCCCGTCCTGGCCTCCCAGGCGGCGCAGTGTTTGGCTCACATCACTGACAGGACCTACCAGTGCTCTTTTCTGAGCTCCGCCTCTGCCAACAACATGCTGCTGATCGCCTCGTCCTTCACCAAGCTGGCGGCTAACTCCACCACCATGACAGAGGAGGAAAAAGAGGAAATCAGCAAGGGAGCCAGCGCGCAGCTCACCGAGTGTGCCGCCTCAGCTGTCACTGCTGCACCGATGGCCGTCTGGCAGACACAGGCCCACCGGATTCAATGCCACGGCCAGCCTGAGGCAACTGCGGGCTCAGCTTCATGAGGCTTCAGGGCCTCATGTCAGTGGCTCACGTGGTGGTCCCCCTGGGCCTCCTGCACATGGGGAGGTTGCAGCAGTGATTCATCTGCACTCTGCGCATGCGTTGGCGTCTGTAGCCACCTCTTTTTCGTCACATTTCTTATATCCTTTTTATTTAACTTAAGTTTTTAACTTAAGCTTTACGTGGGTTAAGGATTTTAGTCATCCAACATGGATTTTAAGCTAGATGACCGTAAAAACGCGATCAACGCTACTGATCGCAACAAAGCTCCGGTGACTATGCTAGCCGAGATAACTCCCCATGAGGACTGCACACTCCTTAAGAAAGCGAACAAGAAGATTGCTGACCTTATGGAAGACATCCGACGACTTTCAGAGGAACTCAAAGAGAAAGATTCCCTGCTGACTGGCTTTATGGATGTGGCTTCAGTACAAGCCAAACAGATTGTTTCTCTTAGCGCAACCGCTAACATCCAGGACACCGTGTTTTGGGACCCCTCTAGCCTTCCGAGGCTTTCATCCTGCTCGACTCCGAAGCATCAGTCAACCTGGGCTGAAGTGGTGGTCCGTGGCTGCAAGAGAGGCTCGGATGGGGCTGCCTCTCCTCCGTCCATCGGCCTCTCCAACCACTATGCAGCCTTGTCTAACGACACTCCGGTGCATCCAGCGGATGCACCTGCGGCTTCGAGTCTCCCTGATACGGATCTCTTTCGGCGCACAGTGCCTGCCGACACTGTTGCATCTCCTCCACCGGCTACATCTCCTGCACTGGGCCACCGGTCTGCCACTGGGCCTGATCGGCGGACGTCATCCCGGTCAAAAACCTCCGCTTCCCGACGTAGGATCCTGAAGGAGGCTGTGCTCCGACGCTCCGGAGGCCGTCTCTACATTGCACCGTCGGGTAGCCCTTCTCTCAGGTCTGTTACTGCTACTCCAACACAACACTCGGCAGCTCACACACTCCATCCTCAGTCCGCACGCGGTGTTGATGCAGATACTGCTCAGTCCTGCTCTGGAACCCCACAACCGGCATCTCCTCGTCCTCTTTTCTCCCCAACCACACTAATAATTGGTGACTCCATAACCAGAAACATCCGTTTCTTTAACGCTACCACTCACTGCTTCCCCGGTCCCACCACAGCTGACATTTTTAAAAAACTCCAGGCTAATGCCGTCACTCCCGTCCTCCATCACAAGAGTGATAGTCCATGTCGGAACAAATGACAAAGCTCTTAAGCAGTCTGAGCTGACAAAATCAGATTGTAACCGTCTTCTTAACTTTTTAAAGCAGTGTGGAAAGTCAGTTTTTATCTCTGGTCCCATTCCCACAGTTGGTCGCGGTGCTGGCCGCTTCAGTAGACTCCTTGGCCTCCACGACTGGCTCCAGTCAGCAGGGCTCATCGTGTGTGTTATGTGGATAATTTTAATATTTTCTGGCAAAGAATGCCTCTTTTTAAGACAGACGGACTTCACCCAAACAAACGGGGCTCAGAAATGTTAGCTGCTCACATACAGCATGTGCTGCGGTCCGCACATGACTTACGTGAATGACTAATCATTCATGCAGCACACCTGGACACACCACCGCTCACTGAACACATCTCTGCCTCACTGCCACAAACAACTCTCCACCTGCTGGCATGTAAAGCCGTCTGCTCCCAGCGCTGTTGCAAAGACTTCTATTCCTGTCATCATCACGCATAGACCAGTAAACCGAAATGTGCACATCCCACACAGAAGTAATAGTAATCTCTTAAGGATTAGGACAACTGCACCAACTCCAGCACCCAGAACAAACTCATTTAAAATGGCTCTCTTCAATGTGAGATCACTTTCAAGTAAGACTTTTATCTTAGATGATTTTATCTTGTCTGCAAATCTAGATTTTATGTTTTTAACTGAATCCTGGTTGCAAATGAATGACTATAGCCAGCTATCTGAACTGTGTCCGCCTCAATATGATTGTTTTAGTCAACCGAGGGTCAGTGGTCGTGGTGGTGGGCTAGTGAGCGTGAAAAATTTAAAATGTCATCAAGTAGGCTGTGATGAATTTAACTCCTTTGAAGTTCTCACTCTTAAAGTTGGAGGGCTGCAACCTATCATATTTGTTATAATTTATCG